>NC_139982.1:28773458-28845958 GCF_963993115.1 Abramis brama
ACATCTTCAAACTCAAACTCAAAGCTATTGTGTCTGTCAGAAGACTGAGTGTGTTACCATGGGGAATGTTGCTCGTCCCACACCGGCGATTCCATCCACACAACACAGTTCTGACAGATACCTGATAACACATACAAGGGCATGGATTAACATCTGATGAAACTGATTTTTCTTCTTACAGACTACATATTTAATTTTATTTTTTCTCCTGATGTCCACTAATAATGACACTTAGGAATCAGTAATAATTTTCTTTTTTTGTGCTCAACCAGTCGGGCCGGTTGTTTAGATTTCTACTTGCCCTGCCGACATTTTACTGGCCCCGACACAAAACATTACACGTTTTTTATTAAATAATTTTAGAATTTTTTAACATTATCATTTTTTAGAATATTTTTTTATAATTTTAAATGTACTATTAAAAAAATGTAAAAAAATAAATAATAATAATTATTATATACTGTATATATATATATACAGTACAGGTCAAAAGTTTGGAAACATTACTATTTTTAATGTTTTTGAAAGAAGTTTCTTCTGCTCATCAAGCCTGCATTTATTTGATCAAAAATACAGGAAAAAAATGTAATATTGTGATATATTATTACAATTTAAAATAATTGGTTTTCAATTTATTATACTTTAAATTATAATTTATTTCTGTGATGCAAAGCTGAATTTTCAGTATCATTACTCCAGTCTATCACATGATCCTTTAGAAATCATATATATATATATATATATATATATATATACACAGTACATAACATTAATTATTACGTGATATAAATTAGGGGCTGCACGATATTGGGAAAAAATGACATTGCGATATTTTATTTTTCTGCGATATATATTGCGATATGAAATTAAATCTAATCTAATTTTTTCTTACAAACAAATATGGGCTAAGCACACTTATATTCTCATTTTAAATGATTTAAACATCAGAGTATTATTTAAATTAGAGTAAATTATTTGTTTGTAACTTTAGGATATGGTTTGAATTGTTAACATTAGTTAATGTATCTAATAACTAACATGAACTTACCATGACCAATACTTTTGTTACTGTATTTATTAATCTTAGTTTATCTTAGTTTATAAAAATACAGCTGTTCATTGTTTGGTAATGTTACTTTAACTATGTTAACACATACTGTACAACTTTTGATTTCAATAAGGCTATAGCCTAAATGTTGAAATTAACAATGTTGTAGAAGTGCAGTTTACTAATAGTAAATGTTAACTAATGTAGTTAAATAGTTTAATCAATAGAACATTATTGTAAAGTGTTACAGATTTTTTATACACCAATTCAGACGTCTTGTGAGTTCAGTGTTGGACAGGTCAGTTGTTTAAACCATTCATTAAATTGAAATCGGTTCAAAGGAATCATTAGTTCGCGAATCGGACATGTAGTCTACGGCACGCGTTGTGTTAATTATCTCAGCAGTTTAGGATATCGCACAAGATTTGTCAACAGAAAACATTTCATCACTGGGTAGTTTTTTTTTTTTTTTTTTTTGACACCATCGTGTCAATTGATTTTGATTAATATGCGCGAGGGAGAGAGAGAGCAAGACAGCGCTCGTGTTGTTTGAAGACGGTGAAGGTGAGCGCGCGCGGCCGGGGCTCTCTCGCTCTCGCTCTGCTCGTTCTTATATGCGCCCTGTTAAACTGACAGGACTTAAAAACACATGCAAATGATAAACTTTCACTCTATGATGGTTAAGATGTGCAATTAATCCGCGAATCACATGCGTCAATGGCCGGGGAGCAGCTGGCCCGTACGGTTAATGAATCACGGATTAACTATGACAGCCTACATCGCACATCCTGCGATGTGACTATCGTGGATTCGCACATCGCGATATCGATGCTTAAACGACACATCGTGCAGCCCTAATATAAATTATTATAAATCTATAAAAATTATGTAATATAAATTATCAAATATTACATACAATTATATACAAAATGAATGAATCATATATTACATATATACAAAAAATTAATTATATGTTATATATATATATATATAAATACATTTATTCTGTATAAATAATAATAAAATAATACATAACTTACATTATATAATTTAATACATAATCATCTATATATAAATACACACACATATACATACATATATACATATATATATATATATATATATACAGTGCAATGCATAAGTGAATACACCCATGCTAAAGTTGACTAAAAAGAGGAATAAAAAATCATATTTTGGAAATTGAACTTAATGCCTTAATTTAAAAAATTAGGAAAAATCCAACCTTTTAGGACACCAATTTTCTTTGTGAATGAATAATGTATCGTAAATAAATAAATGTTCTTCCTTAAAATACATGGTGCATAAGTGAGTACACCCCTATGTTAAATTCCCATAGAGGCAGGCAGATTTTTATTTTTAATTTATTTATTTTATTTTTTTTTAGGATACTATGCATCCTGATAAAGTTCCCTTGGCCTTTGGAATTAAAATAGCCCCACATCATCACATAGCCTTCACCATACCTAGAGATTGGCATGATTTTATTTCAGTTAGCCTAAAAGCTAGTTTGATTTGCATTGAGAGATGATCTTATGGAAAGTACCCCATGCCAATCTCTAGGTATGGTGAAGGCTATGTGATGATGTGGGGCTATTTTAATTCCAAAGGCCAAGGGAACTTTATCAGGATGCATAGTATCCTAAAAAAAAATAATAAAAAAAAATTAAAAATAAAAATCTGCCTGCCTCTATGGGAATTTAACATAGGGGTGTACTCACTTATGCACCATGTATTTTAAGGAAGAACATTTATTTATTTACGATACATTATTCATTCACAAAGAAAATTGGTGTCTTTAAAGGTTGGATTTTTCCTAATTTTTTAAATTAAGGCATTAAGTTCAATTTCCAAAATATGATTTTTTATTCCTCTTTTTAGTCAACTTTAGCATGGGTGTATTCACTTATGCATTGCACTGTATATACACACATATATATATATATATATATATATATATATATATATATATATATATATATCACATTAATATTGTTTTGTCCCAGAGCTAGTGTGAAGCTAGGCACATTTTTACCGCTTAGTATCCCAAAATGCTCTGACTGGAATGAGGCAAGAGTTTTGCATTGTAAATAAAGTGTATTTACACTCTTTTATTTACACAGCTTTGTGGATTGCATGACAAGAGGGAAGATTTACCTGAGCTGACGCCCCAGTTTGCGGAAATGACAAGCGATAGTTAGTAGACTCAGAGAGGCCGGAGTGCTCAGCACACACGCTCTGTAGTAATGCAGGTAACGCCGCAGCCCCCCTGTGAAGGCCTGAGACACACACACAAGCATCTGTGTGACGCTGTTGTTATGGGGAAAAGATCCTGAAATGCTATAAGAATGACAGCATGCGTCACCTGGAAGACGAGTCCCTTCTGACTCCCGCTGCTCAGGGAGAAGCGGCTGAGACGCAGATAGTGTGTGCCGTACTGCGCCAGCTCACCCAGCAGACGAGACACACTCTCAGGGGACGTCCCGGACACACATATATCCGGACGGACGTCGAACTGTACACTAGCCTTGAGTGGAGAATGACGCAAAGAGAAAATCAAGAAAAAAGTTCTTATTTTTACATTTACAATTCAATGTCTTTTTTTGATGTATATTGAATTCAGCAACCTCGTTGAGAGGAAACGTGGCCGAGGAGACCCCGATCAGCACGTTGAGCACGTCTTTGACCAGCTGACTCTGGCAGTCCAGTGGCAGAGGCAGGAGTGGTGATGGAGTCTGTGTGGACAGAATGTTCCTCATTTCTCCTTCCCACAGGCGGTACAGCTGATCAAACGCCTCTCTGCCAGCCTCTGTCAGGTACGGGGGGTCCTTCTGACCCGGCGGGCTGAACGAGACAAAGAAAAAGGATGACAAATGTGGACCATATTCAAACTACTTCTTTTAAAGTATTCGGCAGGGGTGCATTGTAATGCATGCATTCATCTGTCCAACTTAATGCATTGATTGTGGTATTCATTAAAGGGATAGTTCACCCAAAAATTAAAATCCTGTCAATTACTCACCCTTAAGGCCCGTACACACCGGGACGAATATCGGTGCGCGTTATTCGCCAGCGTTTTTCAACGCGTTTTTTGTGTTCACACCCAAGCGATTTTCGCTGACGATGAGCCGAGTGAACATGCAAATTCATTCCCTGACATTAGATGGCGCTTAATGTAAAACAGAAATACCCCGGTGGCGATTGTCAAACGTTTGTGGGAAAAAGTTATAGCCTATGTACATGAAAGACAATTAAGTGAAATGAAACTAACCATCAAATTCCCATTTGCTCTGCAATACCACTCCATAACAGTTCTCTTTTATCAAGATTTTTGTAGTCACTGTCGCGTTTGTCATATAGTTATTTATGTTCCGACACCAACGAGACCAGCAGCTCTACATTCATCTTGCCTTGCATCTTCCTCGTCTTATTTCTTCCCGGCGGCAGTGTAGAGGTGTAGACACTACTTGGCGTATATCTTCTTCGCCGTTATGTATGTGTGCTCGGCAAGACCGTTTTGTGTTTGAGCGCCCCCAAGTTGTGTTTTACTGTAACTTCAGAAGCTCCGGACACGTGAGCAAAAGCGCCAATCTCATTGGTCGGATAGTTTTTGACGCGGCGCGTCAAACCAAAAAAACGAACCCGAGGCGTTTTTTAAAAAGTGACGCTTTTACGCGTGCCGTTTTTCGCGTCGGTGTGCACACTCACATTGGCGCCCTTTGTTTAGTCACGAGGCGTTAAACGTCGGCGAAAATCGTGCGCGAAATTCGTCCCGGTGTGAACAGGCCTTTATGTTGTTCTAAACCTGTAGGACAACTTTCATTTTTGGGTGGACTATCCCTTTAATAGACTATAATAATTAGAATATCATTAAATAATAATTATTATTATATCTAATCATAAATTATATCCAAAATACAGTTCTTGACCTATTTTCAACAAAAATCACCTAAAAAATACCATTGAATGTTTTGTAAAGTAATTCAACAAAACTAATTTCAAAGATTTAAAGGGTTTGTTCATCCAAAAATGAAAATTCTGTCATTAATTACTCCCTCATGTCGTTCCAAACCCGAGCGAGCGAGGACAAACCTCATTGGTTCTCATGCTTGAGCTTCTGTTTACCACAAATGATGTGTGAGTTGATGAATGTTTATATGTGAATAAAA
The DNA here is from genome assembly GCF_963993115.1 of Abramis brama. Classification (NCBI taxonomy): domain Eukaryota; kingdom Metazoa; phylum Chordata; class Actinopteri; order Cypriniformes; family Leuciscidae; genus Abramis; species Abramis brama. The sequence continues at coordinate 28,778,694 of NC_139982.1, forward strand.
GCCTAATTTCAATCTGTTCATCATATAAAGCGATTGAGTCTCTTCAGAAAATTTGGACTGAACCGCTCAAATTTTGTTTTACGATTTATTTATGAACTTTTTGAAGCGTCAAAGCGGTAGTTTAGTAGCTGTCAATGGCGGGAGAGAAAACTCAATTTCATCAAAAAGATCTTCATTGGTTTTCCGAAGATGAACAAAAGTCTAACGGGCTTGGAAAGACATGAAGGAGTAATTAATGACAGAATATTTTGAGTGATATAAAATATTATTATAATTTGAGTGTTTATACATAATAATCTGGTCAATTAAATTTGATTGCTTTGGGGCAGATTTGAAAATAATCCTAATCGAATCAAACCACTGTCAGTCAGAGCAGATATTTACAGCCCGACTCTAGTCTGCTCAACTCTCCCTTACCAGCCAATGTTCTCCCAACAGCGCCGTCTGCCGGGCACGAACGTCCGGAGGGCCTCCCACACGTCCACCTCAGGGCTGGGACTCGCCTCAGACTGGGAATCAGGAGTCAGATTAGAGGAAGACTGGAAGCCTTCGTCATCAGACTGATCCAGACACAGAGGAACCTGCAGGAACAACAACATATATGATACCAGGTAGGACAAGACTAAAACATAATAAAGAAGAATACATATTTTTAGGATCTTCACCCGTATGCTGAGTCCAGTAATGTCTGCGTTACTGGGAACGGGCGGCAGGTCCAGTCGGATGTCCATATCTGCTGTTTTGGAGTGCTGTAGGGCACCAAACAGTGAAAGTCGGGTTTCTCTCTCAAACTTCTCCTCGATATCCGGTCTGCGCCCCAGTCCGAGCAGCCCGGTGCCCGGTGGGGCGTCCATAATGCTCAGGGTCCTGCAGACGCCCCCGAACACGCCCCACTCCTCCCCACAGATCAAAGACCACGCCCTCTCCTCCAAGCGCTGCGTGTCCTTGCTCAGGTACCCGCCCAACGGGGGTCTGCGCTGCACGGGACGCTCCCGCCGCATGTAGTCATGACTGAAAGACAGAGGGGGCGGAGCCACGGACCCGGCCAGCTGCACCAGGAGCTCCAGGACGGAATCGAGTTCGGACAGTCCCGCCCCGTCCCGTAGCTGACCCAGGAGCTCCTCCAACCTCTCGGCTTCCTCATCGTGGCCGGACACGCGCAGGTCAAAGGAGATCATTAGTATTTTATTATGGGAAGGTGTTTTTGCCAGGGCGTTCGGTGCCGGTTTGGACAACCCGTCTTGGAAGAGTCCTGCGAGCAACGCCCCGTACGCACGCTTGCGGAGGATCCGACGTGCCGACTCCCGCGACACTGCGCCCGGAGCGCAACGTTTCCATGACAACCCGGAGATGCAGCAGTCGCAGAGCGCGCCCAGCATCCCCGTGATGCTGCAGCTGTTGCCTTGGCAACCGGACATCTCAGCGAGAGCGCGGGATCATGACGCAGCGAGATCTGCGCCAAAAAAAAACTACATTTATGGAATTCATACAATACTAGAGGATATACACAGTTCTTGAAAATATCAACTGTCTCCATGTCCTTAATTACGCTACTATTTGCTTTGTATTAAATGGTAAAGTGTCTTAATACCTTTTGTTTATTACTATCTTATTTGTAATATGAGTAAGTTAACGTTACACCTTTCTGTTTCAATGAATGAAGCATACATGACCCAAACCTAATAGCCACAGCAAACAGCTAAATATGTCCTTAAATATAATAATTTAAGGTTTATTACACTCATTATTGTTTTTTAAGCAGATAAACGCATTGTATTTGACGTATTTAATACCGAAGATAGTAAACAAACACAACTGCAGCGTACAAACGCTAGCATGTTCAGAAATGCGTGTCTGAGATCATTTACTCACGTTGAAACTCGAGTTTAAGCTGTCCGAGCTGCAAATGTTTATTCCGCATTAGTGAATAAATATTATTGGCAATAAAAAAACAAGCATTCAATGTGCATACACACACGAGCTAGATTTCCTTAACCTCCGCGCTACACACCCAAGTCCCGCCTTCTCTGTACTCTCATTGGATGAAACGTAAGAGACTGTACATTCATTGGCTAAACCAGAGACATGTGGGCGCCCACTACCTAATTTCATTGGATCAAACTTAATATGCACTGTCTGTATTATGACGTACACATTTCCGGATAGAGCGTCCGCTAGCGGCGTCGCGGCGAATAATAATGCATTTGTTTTGTTATCCAGATTTCCATAAATGTATGAATATTTTTACATTCATACGAAGTTTTATTTTCTATATGTGATACACATTCTCTTGATTATTAATATTTTATTTCTCATCAAAAAAACATTCCTTTAAAATGATTCCAGTCCAGATGCAACTGAAAGTTAATACTTGAGTATTTATGTGGCCCTGCTTTTAGTACACTAAATTTAGGTAACACTTTATTTTAAGGTGTCATTGTTGCAGTGTAATTATATATTTAAGTACTGAATAACATTAAGCAACTATGCACTTTCTATAGGGTTAGGGTAGGATTAGGATTTGGTTGAGGGTTAGCTGCATGTAATTATGCATAATTTACTGTTATTACTATGGTAAGTACATGAAACATATGTAACAAGGACACAGTAAAATAAGGTGTTACCTAAATTTTTTATTCACCCTATAGGCAACAAGTCCAGTCGTTAGTTGTTTATAAATCTTGTATTGTTTTGGTTAACGGCTCTGAATGCATTGGTAATAATATGGTTTAATATACCAAATGAACTTTTACATTTCTATGTATTTGGTCTCCTGCTGGTGGATGAGGCAAAAACAGGCTGGTTCATTTCACCTGAAGGGAAAACAGAGCAAAAAGTGAACTTTCTAACAAGACAGAGAAGAGTAGGGGAAGATGTCCCTGAAGTGTGAGGAACAACCACCCCATTCAGGTTCAAACTCTCCCTCTGGCTCCTCTGAGATATGCAGATGCCTTGAACACCTCCACAAGCTACAGCTGTTTGTGGTCAAGCACTACATTATTAATCATGACCATTCCCTTTCAGTTTCTGAGGTTTTCTTGGACCGCAGCCAAGGGAGAATCCTTGAGTGTGTGTGAGTTTGAGGGTCCGTGTCTCCCTTTAAGGCTAAGCCGAAGAAATCTCATTAATATCTGAGGGTTAGACACCACTGCAGGTGAATACAAACACAAACACCTGCCAGAGCGGGCTTTCCTTGAGTGATGGCTCTCACAGCAAGAATGAAAGGGCTCGATCTTCTTATTTTCCCAGCGTGTGGAAAATCTGAGCTGTTTTTCCTAGGCTCAAGCCCAGTTGCATAGAATCGTGACTAAGTTAATTCAGTGCCCATGCAGGGGGGCCGCACGGTCTGATCGGATTAATTCGGTTATAGAATCAAGGGTAGCAGAAGCTCTTATGAAACAGAAAGTCTCACACGCAGACCTGCTCTTCCCCGTGTTTAACTAGAAGACAGAGACTCATATAATGCTTATTACTGAGACTTTATGAATTTACATAAGTCAAGAGGTATAAAAGGTGAAGGGTTTATATTCAAACTGTGTCGTCATCACCTCTAAAAATCTAATAAGGAAGAGGTGTGATTAGATTTCTGTCTGCGGTGTAAATCGTGAGGAGATTTGTGATAATCTGATTGACATATTTCGGTTTGGCGCCGACTCTTTAGATCCGTTTGGTGGGCTCAAGACTTCAGATGTGTTGGTTTTGACGCTGTCCTATTCCTTCACCGCTCCAAAAACACTTCTGAATGATGTAAACATTTTTCGCATATTTCATTTTTCTTCAACAGACCCACTTTAAGCCCTCATTGGGGGTCTTAAAATGACAACACAATGCTTATACTGTTTGAGCCTGTCCAAATACCCACACTTGCGGCCTTGGCCACTTGAGAGAACGTGCACGTGACAGGAAGTGCGTGCGCAAGACTGTCCCATGTCTTAAAAATGCCAAAGTGCAGTGCCCTGAACGCACACTAAACCCAGGCACTAACTGAGGCTGGTTGGTCACATGATAATGACAACATGATGAATGTAGTCCATCCAGATTACATTCATGCTACATATAGAAGAACATACTTTTATTGCTGTCTCGAAGACATTACGTGTTCAAAATATGTACAATTTCGGATGCAGCCTCACATTAATGGTGATTTATCCTTGTACTGTTGGTTGCTACAAGCCGTTCCCATTGGTTCCCATCAGGGCTTATTTGCATAAATTTGAACTCTACTTTGTTACATTTTACAGAGAAGAAAACACTTCCCATATTTTTTGTTATCGCTTGTTAGAGGCTAATCAAACTAAGCAGATGTTCAGGTTGTGTAACACACCTTCATGACCAAAAATATGTGAAAACAAGATTAACATGGCTTGTGTGGTTAATATTGGCTGCTGAGGGCATGAAATCAATTTAAGATGCACTTAAAAAACCACAAACGTCATTCTGAATACTGTCCCCACTTGACATCCAACACAAAATCTGGTTCTCGAAGCTTCTTCCTGGGGCTCCGCTCTCCTTTGAAGACATAAACATCTGTGCAGACACCAAAATGTCATGTAGATCTCATCATTAAAGGTCACATTAATGTTTTTACGGCACCTGATTCATTAGAGACTCTTTAGATCAGGGGCCAGAAAAGAGGCGAAACCCAACACTCGAGAAATGGACGTGTATATTTATTCACATAAGGATCAGACGGCATGTTGGACCTGTGGCGGCACAGTTCACACATACGACATCAGTCCTCCGAGAGCCCGAAAGAGAATTCGTCGTCCTCCGCAATCCCAGAATACTTTGCTCTCGGCACATTCACCAGTGAAGGGGGGTGGGGTGGGGGAAATGTCGACAACAACAAAAGTTTTCTCAGAGCATAACGCACAGGAGAACAGTGTAGACAGATTTGCATTTTAATACAAAGGCATATATTTTCTTTAGGACATAAAATAATGATATTAACTGCACAGCAGTAAGAAAAGGTTGTGTACAGATTGTTTGTTCATACACACCATTGAAACACAATTTTGGGTCGGTACAATAATAAAAACATTTGTGCTAATCAATAATTCCTTTTGCATAAAGACCAAACGTAATGGCAGCTGTCCGGAGGGAAGGTTCTGACATTCTCCTCCACACATTTATTCAGCTCGAGCGTTTTTCCCAATGCAGTAAAACTCCTAAAAAGCACACACACACACACTCACCACAAACACCCAAAAGATCTGCACGGTTTTATAAACGGCGCTTTTGCTCTATACATACAGCATGTTCAAATATATTGGCATATTCTGGCTACAGCACACCTGAATACTGCACTTACTGATGTCTAACACCACACTTCACGTACGCCACGACCTCTGACCTCTACACACCCCACGAATACCGAAACCCCACCAACCCCGACGTCTTCAATACCACCGCACCAGCACATTTAAACACTTTTAAGGCACGTTTCGGCTACAGAAAGGCGTTAAAAGAAGCGTTTTACACTTGACTACGGAGACTTGCATCTCTGCTTGTGCTTTAAAGGGATAGTTCATCATTTAAAAACAAAGAAAATTCCGGAATTATTTACTCACCGTCATGTCATTCTAAACCTATGCTTTTAGTTTTTCAGTGGAACACAAAAGTAGGAATTTCTTAATAGTTTAGATGTCTTTTTTTGTCTCTTTATGGCAGGAAATGTGTGACAATTCTTCTTTTGTGTTCCATGGAATTTGGAACGACATGCACTGCAAAAATAATTTATTTTCCAAGTTTTTTTTGTCTGGTTTAACATTCTTAAATCAAGATACATTTACTTGAGAAGCAAAATGACTTGAAAGTGAATGAGTTTATGCTAAAAACAAGAATATCAAGAAAATAGAAAAAAAAAAAAAAAAAAAGTAATTCGAAGGGAAAGCAAGATTTCTTTGAAAAACTCGCTCAATTTTTGCAGTGCGAGTTTAAGTGAATCATTAAATTTTTCATTTTTGTGTGAACAATCCCTTTAAGATGAAAGAGAAAGGGGCGAGGGTAGACTGGAAAGCATGGAGTCAGCATCACACATGCAGTTAGGATCAAACGCACCTCCTGCTGGTTGTATTAAAGCTGAAGGGAAGGGAAGAGAGAGGGAGGGCCGTGCAAAAGAGCTTCACGCCGAGCAGTGCCGCCCAACTCTCGACAGAAACGCAGGAATCTCAACATCCGACATCGCGAGCCATCTGCTCCCGTGATACCGCTGCTCTCGACAGCGATTTCAGACCGGAGGAGGCTCTAAAGCATGAGTTCTGTGGGCCACACGCACCTGTTTAATGACCCTGTGAAATTAATATCGGAGTTTTGTGGTTTTTATGTTATGAGGCCAAAATATGCGAATGTACTCATTAGTTTATGTCAATGACTATGTTTTCTGGCGGAAGGATGACGCGCAATAATAAAATAATGCTTTAATGAAATGTACTTAATATTTTTATTACGTAGAAATAAAATGGCTATGTTTTGTTAAGCCGTTACTAGAGGCGTGTCCTAATTCAGAGGCTGCATCCTTCGAAGGCCGATTGAGTCACAGCGGCGCGACGAGGGCTATCCCAAATCGAAGGTTCCTTGCAGCCTCTGAATTGGGACACAGCTTATATTCTCGTACCTTATTGCTTAATTTTAGCATATACTGTACACTAGCATTCATAAGTTTGGGGTAAGATTTTTTTTTGTTGAAGGAAATTAATACTTTTATTTAGCAAGGATGCATTAAATTCATTAAAAGTGACAGTAAAGACATTTATAATGTTAGAAATGACTTTTATTTCAAATAAATGCTGCTCTTTGGAACTTTATTTATCAGAATCCCACCGGAATCCTGATAAAAATGGTTTCACGGTATCATGGTTTCCACAAAAATATGGAACTGTTTTCAACATTGATAATAATCAGAAATTTTTCTCGAGCAGCAAATCATCATATGACACCGAAGACTGGAGTAAAATTCAGCTTTGATCACAGGAATAAATTACATTTTAAAATATATTCAAATGGAAAACAGTTATTAAATTTGAATAATATTTCACAATTTTACTAGTTTTACTGTATTTTGATTAAATACCGTAAATGCAGCCTTGGTGAGCAAGGAGAATTCTTTCAAAACATAAAAAAAGAAATCTTACCAACCCCAAATCTTTGAACGGTAGTGTATATGCATGCATTCACATCGCCTTTTTTATCTGGGCAAACAGACCAAAAATATTGACGCCTCTTGTCCTTTAGTCCACAAAGCTCTCTAGAATGAGAGAGTCCCTTCCTCCTAACTTATACACACTGCTCCGACGAACATTAGCAATTAGAAGGAAAAACAAAAAGTAAACGTAAAACAAGAGTCTTTAAGATGCAAATGCCACAAATATGTAAAGTTTTCGTACAGAGATAAAAGCGTCTCTCGGAGCAGAAATTTGGCTGAGTTCTTAAGTACCGTCTTGTTTAGTGGCAAATAACAAACAAATTAGTGTGTCTATATCCTCTCTGCCAAAATAAAGCCATTAGCGTTCCAGATCACACATCTAAAGCCTTCCAATGGAGCCGCAAAGAGTTAAATGAGAAGCTTTCAGTCAATCAGTCCACACACACACTGCGCAAGTCTGTTTCAGGCCTCACACACGTTTATATCACAAATCTGTCCTGTGCATCGACTATTTGTGCCGTACGGAATAAAGTCAGTCAGTAGCGCAGCTTTCACAATAAAATTGCTTTCTGAAATGAAACACCTCTGAAATAAAGACTTTTATTAGCTACCATCATACATAAAAATTAAATGCCTTATATCGTCGTATTGTTTATTCATTATTGCCTGTGTTGATTATCTGTGGATCTACTAGCGAGTCCGTTTGGCTGAACTGAAACTGTGGTTATGAAATGGACGGCCGTTTGATCGTATAAATGAATATGTTTGGAATCACATATTAGCAAACCGCAGTATAAACTGTGTTTATATTATAATTATGAAATTGTACAACCAATTTTGTGTAGTTATGTTTCTTTTGGCAGTCAAATAATGAGTTAAATTTGCAATCTCATGGATTCTTATTAAAATGACTGGAGTTTGTGGTAAACGTGACCGAAGCTTTATGCTGCATGTTTTAGGAAATTTTACTGATACAGATAATTTGCACACTATACCAATACAGTACATACTGTAGTATGAGTAGTATGCTAGTATGATTTTTCCAAACACATCCCATGCAATCCCTACTGTCACCTTCAGCTGCTTTTGATTGGACGATACCAGATATGACCTCACTGTAGGCACACCCCCTGCATACACGCATCGCAGGGTCATGGGCAGCTCCCTTTTGGTCAGAATGTAGGCATCCTTTTACACACACACTCTTGCACACACACACACACACACACACAGAAGCTTTAAAAACAACTGACACAAGGCCGTCTATTTAAAAAGTTATTTTCCTCTTATAAAGCTTTCTGCATAAAGACTGCACAATAAAAAATATATAGAATACAATTCATAAAACCTTTTGTCTCTACACAGGAAGAAATTGAACATCTGATTATAGTGACGAGCTAAATACACACACTGAGAGTGACGGGGTTAGAGGTCGGTCACTTTGTTCTCCAGCGCTGCGGCGATCTGTTGCAGTCTCAGTGTTAACTGTTTACTCTGAGCGGCTGGGTCTTCATCCAGAGACATGATGATCTACAGACACAGTGAAGGACCATCAGCCTCGAGTTCACAGGCAGTTAAAACTATCTATCTATCTATCTATCTATCTATCTATCTATCTATCTATCTATCCATCTATCCATCTATCCATCCATCCATCCATCCATCCATCCATCCATCCACCTACCCATCCATCCATCCATCCATCCATCCATCCATCCATCCATCCACCTACCCATCCATCCATCCATCCATCCAACCATCCACCTACCCATCCATCCATCCATCCATCCATCCATCCATCCATCCATCCATCCATCCATCCATCCAGCCATCCATCCATCCACCTACCCATCTATCTATCCATCCATCCATCCATCCATCTATCCACCTACCCATCTATCTATCTATCATCCATCCATCCATCCATCCATCTACCCATCTATCTATCCACCTACCCATCCATCCATCCATCCATCCATCCATCCATCCATCCATCCATCCATCCATCCATCCATCCATCCATCCATCCATCCATCCATCCACCTACCCATCCATCCATCCATCCATGTTAAAATATGTATAGTGTGTATTTATGAAAGTGTATACTTTAGGTTCTGTTACTTTGCCACCATTTATTTGAAGTTTTCCCAACACCATTTTCAATCATCTTTTATCTATTTATTTAAATGGTCCTGCTGTGTGACAAATTAATTTGAACTGTTCAATTATTCCATATAGTCTGTCAATTCATATAAAACCACATGCATATTAATTATAAAAGAATTAGGAAATGCTGTTAAAAAATTTAGATGAAATCAAGCATGTCACTGTTGTCACTCCATTTTAATATCCTGTGTGTTTGATAGTGTGTGTGTGTGTGTTTGTACGTGTGTGCACGCGTTTGTGTGTGTGTGTGTGTGTGTACTCACCCCATCGTAGTATTTACTGGCGTACCGGTAGAGCTGGTGAAGAGCCACTTGTGTGTTCAGTTTATCTGTGTGTGCCTAAAAAATAAAATTAATAAAATAAATCAACACCAGTCGCACATTTCCATCGAAAGCCCATCGCACACTCACCCGTGACACTTCAGCCAGATGTGTGTTCATTTCCTGGTCACTGACTGACACCATCTGACGGATTCCTTTATAGTAGCTGTGGAGAAACAAACAAAACATCTGATCTATACTGCAGATTATTCTGGCAAAAAACACACTTAGAAAGAGACCGTCTGACTGATATGTAAAGCAACACACCATCTTCACTTATCTTATTGTCATTTAGGGCCTGGTAAATCACAAATAACTAAACAACAAAGCAGAATATACTGTTGTACTCAAGTGTATCTTATTTACACGCTAAAGTGTCTCAAACAAAAGACAATCATGAATAACTTTCAGAGATTTGAAGCCTATAGACTTTAGCAGATCTCAGAATTGCTCATCGTTGCCGCCTGGGAACATAATTACAACTTTGATTGCCGGCGGGCTTATAAAAACCTGTCGCACTGAATTGCCGAGATATTGCATAAACCCAGTCAATCATCATGTTGAGAAAGTTCTCGCCATTTTTGTGCACAACGCGCATCAGACAGTCTGTAAACCATTTGTGGGCGTTCGGCTGGAGGCTGAGACTGTGCAATGCTGGAGCACTTACTCGTCTACCATCCTTTTGTAGGTGGAGATCTCCTTTGCATAGAGTAATTTGTTGCTGGGAGAATCCTGGAGGCAAGAGAGAGAGAGAGAGAGAGAGAGAGAGAGAGAGAGAGAGAGAGAGAGAGGGAGTAAATAAATGAAGTATTTTGGGTTTTTATGAGCCTGTAGCTGATTCTCAAACACTTACCCGACTGAGTTTGTGTTCTGTTTTCGTGCAGGCGTCCATGAAGGTCTGAGCGATGACGGACAAAGAGGCGTCCACGACCTCGCTCACGTGTACGTCGAAAATGAAGTGAGGGTTCTTCAGAATGTTCACCCAGAAACGCAGCGGCAAACTGCAGAGAGAAGCGGATTATGGGCTGTGAAATATGTAAGAAATACTTCACCTTCAATAGTCCATATATATATATATATTAGTGCTGTCAAATCGATTAATCACGATTAATCGCATAAAAGTTTGTAAATATATAATATGTAAATATATATATATATATAGTAAATTCTAAAGTCAAGTCAATATTTATATATATATATATATATACACAAACACACATAAATATGAATATAATACTCAAAATGACACATTCAAACACAAAAACGATCCATCAAATGTTACTGTCATTGTGTGTTGTCTAACAAGTATTGAGGTCTCTGCGTTCACATGACACACAACCTCTGATATGTAGATATGGTGTCACACAATATTTATTGTGTTAATTGCTTAGATGTTTCTAAGTAAAGCATGTACTTTAAAAGTGTGGTTTAATTCAATGTTACATTGTTTAAATGAAATGTATTGCAAAGGAAACTTCAACTAAATAGATATTACTCAACCTTTTACTAACCAAGTTAAAATGACTTATTTTCTATGTTTCACTTAACTTAGTTAAGTAGAGTTTACTTAAATCCATATGTGAAATTTACTTAAAAAATATGCGTGCAAAAAACTTGCCAAAGAAAAATTAAGTAGCCTACATTTAACACTCAGTGTGGCTTGGGTCCCTCCTTCAATGTAAACGCATGCGATCTTTTCAGCATCTCATCATCCACCAGGCTACCACAACAGCACAACTGTGCGAATTGTGAAATCATTCATGTCAAACATGTTTATTAATCACGGTCAGGGGTTTATTTTAAATCTCTAACCCTCAGCATGAGAAACCGAGATGCTCTCTTTAGCAAACACTGCTAATTATGCTATTTAATCCATTTGATAGTGAGTCTTTCCTGCAATTGGAGCATAAACTCAGTACAGAGCAAATAATTCACTCAATCCGCCCCTCAATACTGGCGCCGTCGGAGCGTGAACACGGACAGACGGCTTTGGAATTTCAAACAGGTTATTAAACAGCTCTGGCTTTTGTTTCCTGAAAGTCGGGTTTAAAAATAAAAAAAGCTCATTCAGATGACTAGTTGTATCTCTGTGGAGAATAGCAGAGGAAAAAAAACAAAAGGTGTATAATAACCGAACAATTAAATCAACCAGGGATGTAATTAAGGTGTTTGTTTGGCTGTGAGCGGTTTTATATTTAATAGAATCGCTGGTGAAGCTGCTGGAGTGATGATATTACTCGTCATATTTATTCACATCTCGGCGGCAGCTGTCAATCACACCGCATCCGCATTCGCACATCAGGCGGAATAAATGAACACGCCGCTGACATTAGCATATGCCGCGCGTCTCCAGAGAGAAGCTGCAATCAGAGAGCAGAGACGCCGCTGTGACTAGCACAGCGCAAACACACACACACTTCCCCACCTGTTGGTCTTCCAGATGTGTATGGTTTCCTCGTCTACGTTCTCGTGTCTCAGGGCTTGCTCATCCAGGAAGTCAAAAAAGTATTTAACCGCCGGCGGGACGGTGGAGTCAGAACAGAGCACACTGCGAAAGAAATCATCCACGAACTGCTGCAGCGTTCCCTGAAAACACACGCAGGCACAAAAACAAGCGATTAGAAATAAGTGTTTCTTTAGAGGATCAAGCATAAAAGGTTTCTACTAACTGACAGATTTCACTGAAATTGCCTTGCAATGCCCGTGGCTCTCTAAAAAGTCAAGATCTAAATTTGATGCCATGAACCTTGTAAAAGATTGAACATATGTATATTTCTTATTTATTTATTCTTATTTAAGTGTGTGTGTGTGGGGGGGTGTCACTAAAAACTGACAGATATCACTAAAATTGTCTCTAAAAAGTCAAAAACCTTGTTAACCCTAAAATTTGTTTTTATTTCTTTATTCGTATTATTTTCCTATTATTTGTTTAATCTTTTAATTATAGTAATATTTCATTATTATTATTATTTCAGACCGATTTCATTTTTTTTGTACTTTTTAAAAACTTTTTTATGTACAATGTACATATGTATAAATATATTTAGTATAGGTTTTTTAACCCTTTAAATATTTTAAATAAGGAAAAAAGAGTTTGAAGATTGCTGTAAGTGTTTTTTGACAGTCAAACATAAAATATTTCTAAAAACTGTCAGAATCACTAAAATTGTCTCTAAAAAGTCAAAAATCATTCAAAGATTTGATCCCATGAACTTTTTATTTATTTATTTTTATTTTTTATTCATTTAATTTTTTATTATTTTATAATTATTATTATTATTCCAGAAAGTTTTTGACATTTTAAATTTAAGTACTTTTTATGTACTTTGTATAAATGTATAAACCTCCAGAGATATTATACATTTTGTATATTTGGTGTTTCCATGTCATATAAATGCAAAACTAAATGAATTCAAATAATCTGTACAATTTTAAATATTTTTAATTAAACAAAGAGTTTGAAGATTACTGCAATTATGCTACTCTCAAAAAATAACTATCGGCAACCCCCCCATCCCCCATTAAAATGAAATAAAATAAAAACATAATATAGGCTATGTAAGATATTTTGAGATATTTTGTATAGGCCTACATAAAAAATGTGTTTTTAGAAATGTTATGGCATTTTTAAGTAAATTATTTGAGGTTAGAAAACATTCATGGATCCAAACTGAGCCCTGAAACATAACAGAGATCTTAAAAATAATAACAATAATAATTTCAAGCAGAGAAACGTCTCATTTATTGGCTTTTTTTTCCAGGCTTTGATCGGCCTGACGGGTGAAGTTTCTCATCTCCACAGGTTTGTTCCTGTCGGCACTGACAGCTTTACGTGCCGCTGAATTACTTCTGTACAAGGTGAAAGACGCGTGAAGTAATTAGCCTCTCTAATCGCCCAATTTACGACTGACGGCCCCCGACACAAGGACATGCGAACCAATCAAACAGAATTAGATGAGTTAAGAGAACATGCGAGCACTCAGAATCGTTCCTGAAGGTTTATGGAGGTTATAATAATTGTATGACACGTGTCTCACTTTAAATAATGCTGTAGAATTGGACGGTTCATCACAAACATTAAATCAAAACTGATTATGCACGGTTTTCATTATCTTCACAGCAAAAATCTTTTCTTAATCAGTAGATGGCTTTTTTATTGTTTTCCATTGAACATATGTATAAGATCAACTTTTCAGAGAATATATCTTGAATCAAGTTCATTTTTTGTAATTTTTCTTGTTGTACGCAAAAATCTTGAAATTTTGATGTAAGAATAATAAACGTACTAATAAACAAATTCTTGATATCTCATGCGATATGGAGGACTATTATTATCAAAAATACAAAATAAATCAAATAAATGATCACCAAATTAATTAAAAACATAAATAAATCACTTTTAAACTGACAAAAATAAGTTAAGTTTAAACAAATTAAACAATTTGAAAAGTAATTTATTTACATTTATCTTTTGAAATAATTTGTCTTATTTAATTAATACATTTGTAATTGATTGCTTCATTTGATTTTTAAGTGGCATTCTCAATTCTCCATGCGGTGTTGATTTTAAAGTAAATTTTCTATGTATTTTATTAATTGTTTTAACAAAAAGGTTAAATATTTTTTACCAAAAAACGAGACAAGAAACATATTTTCTATCGAAGTATACTAAAGCCACGTAGGTGGGATAAAAATTACCCAATAATATCATAGCCTACATTTCACAATCAGATCCCAATGGATAAAATCAAGTCCCGCCCTACATTATTTCCTGAGAATGGAAGTTAAATGTATTTTTCTTGCTATTTTGAAGTAGAATGAACAGACGACAGTTCCTTCAGTAGCAGGAAGCGCTCAGTACCTTGACGGAGAGCAGTCGGGTGAGATATATCTCAGTGATAGCTTTGGTCATGGATTTATCCTTTATACTGCCTCTCTTAGACTTCATCTCATCCAGCTCGTCAGCCGGTCGCACCAGGTGAAACACTTTATCATCATCCAGCAGGGCGTTTCCTGCGAGTTTGGGTGAAGAGAGAGTATAAGTGACGAACCCATCTGAGCGTGTGCTTCAGAGATGTCAGAGGAAGTTAGAGAGTAGACGTAAACTCACTCTCTTCATGGTTATCGTGATTCTGGTCGTACGACTGTTGTGTGTGCTGAACCCTGGAGAGGACCAATGTTGCGTTATCACGTACCTAAAACACACACACACAAAAGGAAGCGGTGTCACTTTTAGAAACCAAAAAAAAACACTCAAACAAAAATTAAACGCATTTGCTTTGTCCAAAACCCAGTACGCCTTTTAAATCATCACAGATGCTTTAAAATATTTTATTTATTATAAGTATTTTATTATGAATTTATAAAAAAATGAATATAAAATTAGACAAATTGACTACAAATTTTCAGACAAATATGTATAATATAATATTTATTTATATAGTATGCATATATATTTATAAAATAAATATGTAAAATATACATATATATTTTCCATATTTATTTTATAAATATATATGCATAATATATAAATACATATTTTTTATATATATATATATATATATATATATATATATATATATATATATATATATATATATATATATATTAATATATATCAATAAAATTCATAATATTCACAATATATTTACATAAATTACGAAAAATACATAGTAAATAAATGTTGGTTGTATATTCATTAAAATGTACATTCATTAAAAAAATATAAATAAATCACTTTTAAACCAATAATTTAAAAAATGAGTACATTTTACACACAAATTATATAATTTGAAACAATTTGAAAAGTAATTTATAATTTATTTTTCTTTTGAAATAAGTTTCTTTTTTAATTACTAAATTGGTAACGGATTCCTTCATTCTATTTTTAAATGGCACATTAAATGTATTTCTGTAAAATATAATGATTCAGATTACTTCAGATGTAAAAAAAATTATATATATAAAATATGTACAATAAATTTGTAATACATTTATATATTCACATTATTTTTTGAAACAATATACATTTATAAAAGGGGCTTGAGAAATGCAGTTTCAGAGGTTTTGCTTATTCAAATGACCATCATCTTCATTCATTAAACTGCAGGAAGTGATTTTATATAACGTACCTTAACGCACACAAAAGCACATCATCACATTTAGAAACATGTCAAATAAAACAAAGCACCATGTGCTCACGTTATAATGCGCCAACGTATTGATGCGTCTCCACCGGCCCTCCTTCTGTGACGTCACGTCTAGATCTGACAGGGTCTGTCCTGTGGAGCCGGGCCGCCATTCTGTGGAAGACACCAGAACACACAACGATAAAGACAGAGTCACGCTGAACCCGTGTGTGAGATCACACGCTCACTCGCTCACCCAGGGTGACGCTGTCCACTTTGGGTCTCTGAGAGTGCGGCAGGTTCTTGTAAACCTGCTCGATGATCTTCTCCTTCACCTGAGAGATCGTGTCACAGTTCAACACCTTCACCGGGGTGATGTCAGGCCCCTCGCCCTGAACCAGCACCTGTAGAGTCTGGGGTCAAAGAGCAAACAACTCATATCAGATACACAGACATATTAGCTTTAGTTAACAATAACAACACAGTTCAGGAAAGAATCAGTTCTGAAAACATGATATATGGACTAAAACACACACCAGCACGATGTACTCCACATCATCTCCGAGAAGGCCCGTGTCGTTCAGCGTGTATTTGGCTTTCTTAACCTGTGCGTCCACCGGCCCCTTTTCAATCTGGTGCTTTATGGCCCTGAAGAGTTTGTACAGCGGTTCTCCAGCGGAGTCCTGAACAAACACAAGCAACTTTAACACGGCCTGCTGGGACTGTTTTTATTCGTGACCCACAGACGACAGCGGTTTATCGTAACTCCACCTGGAGATCAGCTGTGGCTTGAAGAATTTACAGTTCAGGTGTGTCAGTGACTGGAGTGCTGATTCATGCAGATGAAGAACAGAAGCTGCTTCATTATCATCATTCATCATCACACTCATGAATATCAAAGCTTTATGGAAACATCCCGTGAACAGGACACATCCAAACCAAACCGTTTAAGTGATACAACCTGTAAAATAATTCAGATTTTATTTTGCAATTACGAGCAATTATTTTTCAGTTTATATCTCACAATTCGGACTTTTTTTCGTAATTACAAGTAGATATCGCAATTCTGACTTTTTTTCGTAATTGCGAGTAGATATAGCAATTCTGACTTTTTTTCTCACAATTGCGAGTTTATATCTGACAATTCTGACTTTTTTCACAATAGCGAGTTTATCACATATATCATTCTGACTTTTTTTCGCAATTGAGAGTTTATATCTCACAATTCTGACTTTTTTTCGTAATTGCGAGTATATATCGAAATTCTGACTTTTTTCCTCACAATTGCGAGTTTATATCTGACAATTCTGACTTTTTTCCCACAATTGCGAGTTTATATCTGACAATTCTGACTTTTTTTCGTAATTGCGAGTATATATCGAAATTCTGACTTTTTTCCTCGCAATTGCGAGTTTATATCTCACAATTCTGACTTTTTTTCGTAATTGCGAGTAGATATCGCAATTCTGACTTTTTTCCTCACAATTGCGAGTTTATATCTGACAATTCTGACTTTTTTCCCACAATTGCGAGTTTATATCTGACAATTCTGACTTTTTTTCGTAATTGCGAGTAGATATCGCAATTCTGACTTTTTTTCTCACAATTGCGAGTTTATATCTGACAATTCTGACTTTTTTCACAATAGCGAGTTTATCACATATATCATTCTGACTTTTTTTTTCCGCAATTGCGAGTTTATATCTCACAATTCTGACTTTTTTTCGTAATTGCGAGTATATATCGAAATTCTGACTTTTTTCCTCGCAATTGCGAGTTTATATCTCACAATTCTGACTTTTTTTCGTAATTGTGAGTAGATATCGCAATTCTGACTTTTTTCCTCAAAATTGCGAGTTTATATCTGACAATTCTGACTTTTTTCCCACAATTGTGAGTTTATATCTGACAATTCTGACTTTTTTTCGTAATTGCGAGTATATATCTAAATTCTGACTTTTTTCCCGCAATTGCGAGTTTATATCTCACAATTCTGACTTTTTTTCGTAATTGCGAGTTTATATCTGACAATTCTGACTTTTTTTCGTAATTGCGAGTAGATATCGCAATTCTGACTTTTTTCCTCACAATTGCGAGTTTATATCTGACAATTCTGACTTTTTTCCTCACAATTGCGAGTTTATATCTGACAATTCTGACTTTTTTCCCGCAATTGCAAGTTTATATCACATATATCATTCTGACTTTTTTTTCCGCAATTGAGAGTTTATATCTCACAATTCTGACTTTTTTTTCGTAATTGCGAGTATATATTGCAATTCTGACTTTTTTCCTCACAATTGTGAATTCTGACTTTTTTCACAGTAGCGAGTTTATATCACAATTCTGACTTTTTTTTCCGCAATTGTGAAGTTCTATCTCACAATTCGGGACTTTTTTTGCAATTGTGAGTTTATATCTCACAATTCTGACTTTTTTTCGTAATTGCGAGTATATATCGAAATTCTGACTTTTTTCCTCACAATTGTGAGTTTATATCGGACAATTCTGACTTTTTCACGATAGCAAGTTTATATCACAATTCTGACTTTTTTTTCGTAATTGCGAGTATATATCGCAATTCTGACTTTTTTTCCGCAAAAGCGAGTTTATATCTCAAAATTCTGAATTTTTTTCGTAATTGTGAGTTTATATCTCACAATTCGGGACTTTTTTTGCAATTGTGAGTTTATATCTCACAATTCTGACTTTTTTTTGTAGAATTGTGAGATATAAACTCGCAATAGCAATTTCTAAAGTCAGAATGGCAATATATAAACTTGCAATCGCAAGAAAAAAAAGTCAGAATTGTGAGATATAAAGTCGCAATCACATTTTTTACTTTTTTATTCCGTGGTGGAAACAAGCTTCCATAAAATCCTGATGTATTGTGAAATGAAATATGAGCGAATCTTTATGAATGTGCGTCCTGTTTGATATTTTACCTTTAGGTACTGATAGAGACAGATGGACATCCAGTTACTCAGCATCCTTTCCACCACCGTCTCAGACCTGCAGAAACACACACAGACACACACACATTATTTATTACAAAACTGACAGTTCTGGCTCTGAGTCACATTTGAAGCTGTTATTCAATCCGATCTGTCAGTTAAACACTTTAATAACACGGCAATTTGCTGAACAGCCTTCAGTCAGGCTAATGAACTAGATTACATGACAGAAGAATTGTATTATGATTACTATGAAGAATTACCATCTTTATTAATTGAACACTTATGTGTTTTTATTATGTTGCGGTTGCTGCCTTTTAATGAAAGCAATAAGCCACTTGAGGCCACACATTACAGAGATTTTAAGTGGTTTCTGCTTCAACAACACTCCTTAACTGTGGTAAGATCACTATAAACCACGGCCTCGAGTGGCTTACTGCTTTAATGAACACTTGTACACTAATTTGAGTCAATAACAAACATTGATAATTAGCATCAGCACCGAACTATGACAATCAAACAAGCATGTGAACATGGTGCTGGTGAGTGTTGTGCTTGCACATGTGTCTTTGGGACAGTGAGGTTTGTGTTCATTCTTGCAGAGACAGACTTTTGACTAACATGGCATGTTTTATGTGATATTTAGTGACAACCTAATTCAAAACACTTTCATCCGGACTCCCAGAAGTTGCATAAAGCTAGCCAATCAGATTGCGGATCTCGGGTCTCACCTGCGGAGCAGTAGTTTAGGATTCTTGCTGTGAACGTAATCCTCCATGAGCCCCAGCAGAAGCGTCCTCATGATGTCTGTGTAATACTCCAGTTTACCGTGAAGCGCTACGGTCAGCAGAGACGCAAAATACACTTTGGCCCTGGCGTTAAAATCTGGACGGCCCTCCAGCGTTCTGATAAACTACACACACACACACACACACACACAAATTATGACTTTCCTGTATGATTAAAACTGTGGAGCATTCAGATTTCCATCTTAAACAAGCGTCTTGTTATACTCTAATGATTATTATGTTTAATTATGTCTGGTTATGTTTGACTTTTGTGTATTGTGCGTAACCATATAAACACTGGGAAGATAATTACAGGCCAGTCTTAAAACACTGACGGTGTGGTTGTTTACGTGTATTCATGTGTGTCATTAGATGTAAAAGTTTAATTGTGCTTGGACCATGAATATAAAAGACCTTTAATGAGAGCGCCGGAGCTGATTGAGTCCTCTGGGGCCTTTTTAGTGTCATTCAGTATAATTGAGCGAATGTCTGCTAGATGTCTATAGGGCTCCATCACTGATGCATGTGTTTGTCTGAGAAACCCCCGACAATTATCGTCAAATATTAATTTACTGACCTTTCTCGCTATTAACTGTTTAAAATGAGCAGGTGAAGAGCTGTAGATGTCTAGAAATGGATCATAATTACAGTGTGTTTGTGTTTCGTACATTGATGAGGAAGGTTTTGCTGTTGAGTAGGTTGGAGAACTGGTTCAGCGCCTGGGTGACCGTAGCCCTGCGGGATTCTGGGATGTCCAGTTTGCCGGTGATCATGACGTCATTGGCTCCATCTTTAGAGGGCAGGAAGAAGACGCGGTCTGTGTAGGTCTTGTAGTCCAGGAACGGGATCCGGCCCTCACTTATGTCGTTAGTGTGGTCCTCCATTTCGATCATTAGATCTGCACAGGAAATGACACGGTCTACGTCAGCATAGCTTCAAAATCGGCACTTTAAATCCAGCTAAACTTAATCAATCAGTTCTAAACTCAGAATTAAAGATTCTAGATGTGCAGATTATGTTAATTTGTGTTTTAAAAATCAAACAACAATATGAAATTACTAATTGTGGGCAAAATTTGAGGCAGCGTTGCAAATACTATTTATGGATAAATTAATAAATTGTTGGAAGGATAAATAAACAGTTGATAAATATATAAATATAAAAGTAAATAAATAGGTTGAAGGATAGTTGATTGATACAATTGATAGATAAATTCAATAAACAAATAAGATGATTTATAGATAAAGATATTTAACATCAATATAAATACAAATAAATAAATAAATAAACTTGAATGGACAGATAAACAATTGACAAATAAATAAATGAATAAATAGGTGGATGAATAGATAAACAGTTGATCGATAAATGAATAAAATAATAATTAATTAATGTGAACGGCCAGATAAACAACTGACAAATAAATAAATAAAAATTTAGGTGGATGAATCGATAATGGATTAATTGAAAAATAAATAAATGTAAATGGACAGATAAACAATAGATAGGATAATAGACATTAATAGATTCATTAAATAAATAAATAAATAGGTGGACTGATAGATAAATAATTGATTAAATAAAGAGAGAAATAGGTAGATGAATAAATAATTGATTAATTGATTAATAAATAGCTGGAAGTTCCGATAAACAATAAATTATTTAATGAATAAATAAACCAGCTACTCTCTAAATAGCGTACTTGGAATATGGTCATCCAACAACAAACTAGTTCATTAGTGAGGTCCACTAGCTTTAGATTTTCTTATTTATTTACGTTTTGATATTTTTAGCGGCCTTGCTTCATTAGCGTGCTTTAGTCACGAGTCGGCTTGCATTTCAAAGAAGTTACAGAAGCCATACACATGGAGACGGATATCTTCTAGATATCTTCAATGAATAGTTGATTAATATAAGTCAGACGTATAATATTTCTGTTGCTGTTTTCTAGCGTAAATCATCTGTTAGCATGCTAAAAACACCCCTGCTGCCATGGTAACGGGATTATGCGTTCATGCGTGACCTGTGAACTCTTTTTTGCAGCGGTCACGAACACTCTCTTCCAGATTCTCCAGCTGATGCTTCACTTTCTCGTACTCTCGTTCTGCCTGCTGGCTCTTCCTCCTACACACAGATGATCAGATGAATTCATGAATTCATTACATGAAACGTTCAGTCAGACGAACACCTCAAGGGCATTGTGGGAAGAGCAGATCTTCTTTGTAACCTGTAGCAGACGACGGAGATGGCGATAATCAGCAGCATGGGAACGACCACCGCCGGGATGATGATGGGCAACGGGAGATTGTACCTCCTCTCGTACCGAACAGAGCCGACCATCCACTCGCCATTGCCAAACTTAATCTGAGAGGGAGAGAGAGAGAGAGAGAGAGAGAGAGAGAGAGAGAGAGAGAGAGAGAGAGAGAGAGAGACATACTGTATTACGGATGGATGGATGGATGGATGAATGAACAGATAAATAGATGGATGGATAGATAAATAGATAGTTGGGTGAATTAGCAGATAGATAAATACATACATTGGAATTGGATGGATGGAAATAAACAAACACACCAACAAACTAATAATAATAATAATATAATAATAATAATAATAATAATAAAACAAAACAAAACAAAATAATATATATATATATATATATATATATATATATATATATATATATATATATATATATATATATATATATATATAAACACAAAAAATATTAATATATTAACAAACAATTAATAATAAAATATAAAATAATATATAAAAATGTATTTATTTTACTTTGTTTAATAACAACTATTTATAAAAAGTAAGGAATATAAAGAAACAGATAAATAGATGAATAGATAAATAGGTGGATGGATATTTAATTATATATATATATATTAGGGATGCACGATATTGCATTTTGGCCGATATTCGATATGCCGATATTTTCAAACTAATTTTGTCCGATGCCGATACTGATACCGATATATATATACACATTTTCCCCCTGATATATTTACACTTTAATTTTACTGAAGAGAAATCCAAGTCTCTCTTCTGTACTACCTTTACCGTATTACACTCATGTGTTGTAGATAAGGCAATACACAAGACAAACAAAACAACATTTGATTCTACCATAAATGTATAATTTTACAAATGTAGACAGACATTCACCCCTGAAAAATAGGCAAATTATTTCACTTGGAGAATAAATGATATGCCAGTGCCACATTTTATTTTTAAGTTCAGACTTCAAACTTCAGTCCTTAGGAGTAAAATAAATACAAATACATTTTCAAATAAAAAATTTACATCTTCTACTTGAACAGGTTTACCAAATGCTTCCCTGTTTTCGGTGCTGATGCGGTGGTGACCCGTTCATGTAACATGTAAGGGTGGCGCTGCCAATAAAGCAACTAAAAGCTTGTCACAACGAACCGCAAAAGTAATGATTATGAATATGTCAAATATAGCAAGGAGACATTTTAATTGTTTATTAATAAACAAGTGTTTTCTGTGTCGGCTGCAAAGATGAAGTTGACGATGACTCGCGATCTTCGCAGTAGTGAACGCGCCAGAGAGAAATGCACATTTCAGATTACATAGTTTTCTTTCGTTTTGAATTGTTCTGTTTAAAAATATGATTTCAAGCGTTCTGTAGATAATAGATATATTTCTCAGGTCTGAGGCAAGTAGGCTATGCTGAGTTTCGTTTCATTTATGAGACAGTTCAATCGCGGGCGCCTCCGTGTCGTGATATCTATTATCTGCTTTACTTTATTATTTATTAAATCCAGGCAATTGGTTGACGAAACATTGATTAAAATTAAGATACAATTAATACAAAACGAAATTCACTTAGAAAGGCTTTGTGCTTTCTGTTTGAGGTCTCTGTGAAAGTTTTAAAGCAGTCTCTTTTAGTGCCGCTTTCAGAGCGCTCACGTCCGTAACGGAGAACATAGGAAACACGCCAACCTATCGGCAAGGCTCATCGGCAGAAATTATCATACCGATGCCGATGAGCGTTGACGAAACATTGATTAAAATTAAGATACAATTAATACAAAACGAAATTCACTTAGAAAGGCTTTGTGCTTTCTGTTTGAGGTCTCTGTGAAAGTTTTAAAGCAGTCTCTTTTAGTGCCGCTTTCAGAGCGCTCACGTCCGTAACGGAGAATATAGGAAACACGCCAACCTATCGGCAAGGCTCATCGGCAGAAATTATCATACCGATGCCGATGATAGTCATTTAAAGCTTTTATCGGCCAATACCGATGTTGTGCCAATATCATCGTGCATCTCTAATATATATATATATATATATATATATATATATATATATATATATATATATATATATATATATATATATATATAAATAAATAAACTAGATGAATAAGTGGACAGATAAATAATTGATAGATGGACTGATGGATATATGAATAAACAAAAACAAATATTTTTTTTTAAATATAAAAAGGATGGCTGGAAGGATGGATGGATGGATATGTGGATGGATATGTGGATGGATGGATGAATATGTGGATGGATGGATGGATGAATATGTGGATGGATGGATGGATGGATGGATATGTGGATGGATATGTGGATGGATGGATGAATATGTGGATGGATGGATGGATATGTGGATGGATGGATGGATGGATGAATATGTGGATGGATGGATGGATGAATATGTGGATGGATGAATATGTGGATGGATGAATGGATGGATGGATGGATGAATATGTGGATGGATGGATGGATGGATATGTGGATGGATGGATGGACAGACAAATATGTGGCTGGAAGGATGAAAGGATGGATGGATTTATGAATATGTAGCTCAAGGGATGGAAAGATTGATGGATCTGTGGCTGGAAGGATGAAAGGATGGATGGATGGATGGATGGACAGATGGACAGATGGATGGATGGATGGTTGGATAGATGGATGGTTGGATAGATGGATGTATGGATGTTGTTCTCTCACCAGTAGGTCCAGCGGGTCAGAGCCAGTGTCTCTCCTCAGTCTCTTGGATCGAGCTCTGGGTGCGGTGGAGGGCGGGTCCAGGAATAGTTTATCCTCCTGTAGTGTGTTGACGTTACACTGAACATCCCCCACAAACGCCTGCGCCTCCCTCGCCGTCATCGCGCTGGAAAACCCCCGACCCTGAGACACACCAAACACACGTTTACCGGCATGAAACCCTGTGTCTGATTGACAGTGGAGCGGATACTCACGGTGACGATGATCATGCTGTTTTCAGTGATGACAGTCTTGCTGAGGGGGTCAAACGTCGGGTCAGGATGATACTGGAACGGCGTCAGCTCCGTCTGGAGGTTATCCAGCTGCACGTACGTCCTGAACAACTGAGACTCGTTCACCGCAGGGGACATGAACATGATCACGCTGTCGTTTTTGTGCGTGAAACCCTCGACAAACTGAGAAAGAGAGAGATTGATTTTGTCACTTCTGTAAATTTAACTCTCCTCAGTTTTCTGACTCTTTTCCCAGCAGCCTTTGCGAGCACATGGACCAAAAAGCCCTCAGAATGTGAAACCATAGAGGAACAGATTTCATTGCTGCTGGGAAATCTATTGATATTCTGAGGGGGAGCAGCAAAAGTCCCTGAAACTGGGGGCGGAAAAATCTGTTAGATAGACAGATGGAGAAAGAGCGATGGAAGAAGTGAGACCGCTTGAGAAAGGTCTGGAGCACAAAAGCTCCTCCTCAGATAAGGGAGATGAAATGAAGCGTTCATCAAGTTTTTCGTTAGATAAACGCTTGTTTAATCTCCGTCTCGTTGAGCGCTTCAGATCAGAGAAGCTCTCGTCATATCATTCAGAACCAGAGCAAGTCATGCAAGACGGAAACCCAACAGTGAGAAGAACAGATGAAACGAAAAACAAACAGCAAGTGACGTTTCCCCTGAGAGCCTCTGAAGGTTTCTGGCACTCACCTCCTCTGGGACGCCCTGTTCGGACCATTCTCCAGCGGACGCCACCACCCTGATACTAGCTTTCTGGACCAGGTCAAATCCAGAACCGACCACTAGGATTTTTCTGCCACCACTGAAATATACACACAATCATAACACAATAATGTTTTTTTTTTTACTAAGTTTGAGGTTACACTGCTAAAGGGCATCTATCTATCTATCTATCTATCTATCTATCTATCTATCTATCTATCTATCTAGTCATTATTTATATAAAAAACAAAATAAGTGATATAAATTATTATTGTAAATATCTAAATAAAATAACATTTTGTCTTGTTTATACAGTATGATTTTGTCTCTAAATAAAATAAATTAAATACACAAAACTATATATAAAATATTTATAACTTATTCTATACAATTTAATTATACAAAATAATATAGATATTATATTACAGATTTAAATATGTATAAAAAGTTAATATAAAAAATAATAAAAAATAATTTAAAATATAGATTCAGAATGTTTTATTATAAATATACAATATATAATAATAATAATAATAAATTATATTAAATTAAATTAAATTAAATTATATAAATGTTATAATGTTATATACATTGTACAAGTTAATAATACAAAATATATATAAAATATAAAATATATATTAAATTTTAAAAAAATATATATAGAAAAAGTTAATATATAATATGATATTTATTTTGTATTATCAACTTTTTCCATATATGATTATATTTTATATTAAATTTAAAAATACAAAAGAGTTAATATACAAAATAATAATAAACTAATAAAATATTCATAATATGAATATAATAATCATAATACTAATCGTTTTTTATTGGTATTTAACAAGACAATACATAATGGTACTTTCAATGAAAAGTTAAAAAAAAATTACAGATTGTCTAAATTTAAACCAAGGGGAAGGAAATTAATTAAATAAATAAATACACACATTTGAATTATACATATACATACAAATCTATATTAAATACTTATAAACATTGTAAACATTATACAATATATACAGTATGTACAGTATATATATATATATATATATATATATATATATATATATATATATATATATATATATAATCTTATTTATTGAGATAAAAATGTACTTCTCAAAATATTAAATATCCTTCTCAAAATAATATCTACATTCTTCCCCCCTACAACGTGCATAAGCAACGCTTTTATCGCTTGTTTCTGCTCCTCCTTCACCTGTGTTTTGATCTGGAGATTCAGTACTTTTTCAGAAGTTGCATAATAGCAGTCTCTAACGTATAACAGTGAAAACATGGAAATCTGGAAAATTCCTTCAATGGCGGGGAAAGAGTTAATAATTCAAAAGTGTACAAATGAGGGTAATGATGTAAGAATGGCTTTGTGTGGCAAGGAAAATATTGGATTTTATTGGATGGATTTTCTGGCAAACAGAACTGACCAGATGAAGCTGCTCCTGGGCTGATGGTCAGACACAGAGGGGTTGCTGAAGAACTGAAAGATCGTCTTGATGCTGGTTGTGGTGTGTTTGCCGTACTGAACTCTGACGTCGAGGCGAGCTGACGGAACCGTATCGCCCAGATACTCAGACAATTTACAGGTGATCTGATCTCCAAAGCTCTCACTAACACAGAGGAAGATGAAAAAATTAACCCAAAAATGGAAAATCTAATGAAAAAGACAATTTCTCATGATGCACTCACACTCTGCAGGGCACGTCACCCACGAAGATCTGAAGGTCTTCTTTTGAAGCTGTGTTCAAGCCTATCCCAGTAATAGTCAGGACGGTTCCTCCAGCTTTAGGACCTCGATTAGGAGACACATTTTGTGCTATGGGGTCCTACAGAAACAAAGATCATATTTAGGGGCGTTTACACTACACCGTTTTCAACTAAAAACGGGAAATGCATTTTGGTCGTTCATTTACACGACGACTGCGTTTTGTGAGCCTGAAAACGCAAACTTTTGAAAACGGTACCATTATCGTCTCGGTTTAAACTACAAAAATGTGAATTTGTGAAAACGGTGACGTCATGCGCATGTGTATTACATGTTCAGTGCGTGCGTTTCTTTACAAAGTGACATCGCCATCTACTGGCCTGGCATGCAGGATTTTCGTGAAACCGTTTGAACGGGGATAATAATGATGTGCACAAGAGCTGCAAATACCCAGCAATGACAGATGTGTTCTATGCATTACCATTTCATTGTAATGATTACATAATCCCACGAAATGTATCTGCGCGCTGTCCGAGACCCGTCAGTCTGTTGAACAAACACATACCCTCAGCATCTCCCTGTGGGAGCGACTGAGACAGCCTATCTCCCTGAAAAACTGATGCAATCATTTCTGCTCAAGCCGTCAGCCGCTGATAATTGTAACTCTTGCAGGAGCATGTGACCATTGACCACACACACCAGCCCATCTCTACACACACCAGAGGCAGAGAGCTCCCGTTGACTCACACAAACAGTGGCAGCCCTCTGGATTGGATCTCAAGTGGAGTTTCACAGAATTAGTATGTGTGTAGTGCATGCTGGGTAATGGAGAATCGTGACTCACCCTGTAGGTGAAGCGGACCGTTTTTGTGGATACGCCTTTTTTTCCTCTGCCCACCTCTATTTCCACCTCTCCGGTTCTGTACAGTGTCACCGGCCCAATTTCACACACCACGCTGCCAGACAAACAAACACAAACAGGCAATTCTTTGTTTTATACAGGTTGAAACTCTCTTCACATCCTGATAGAAATCAATAATAGAAGTGGTCTAAATATTAAAACATGTAGGCCTACATATATCTTCTGTGGAAGTCTCAGGACCAAAAAATGTTCGTCCAATCATTGCATTCGGTCCGAATCCAATGATAGGATGTCATATCTGCCTGTCAACATATGTATTTAAGGTAACGCAGCAGAAGGATGAAAGGGAAAAAAATGTATGCTGCATTAATTGCGTTAAATATATATATATATATATATATATATATATATATATATATATATATATATATATATATATATATATATATATATATATATATATATATATATATTTACAATCATAATATAACAATTATATATATATATATATTTTTATTTTATTTTATTTTATATATATATATAAATAAATATAATAAATACTATAAATAAAATAGTAAATTAATACATTTAGAAAATAAAAAAATACATGTTCTATGCTTACTAACTAAATGTTTTTACAAACTGAAGGAAGAGGTGGAATAATTTGTTTGTGGAAATCCTCAGGTCGACCGTCGATGAAGCTTAAGCTGTATTCAACCTGGAACATATCTTCAACCCTTAATGGATTCTAGACAAGGTCAAAATGAGCAGAAGACAAGATAACCTAGAACATGCCAAAAAGATGCTATTAATTATCACCAAACCCACAGATTCCAGACTCATTACCTCTGAAATGTGCCAAATCAGAAAACTGATCTTCTGTTGCCCTGAAATCTGGACGGCAACCTCCCCAGACAGACTCTTCTGACGGTGATCTCTCCGAGAGCTTATTTACCATTCTGAAGCCAAACTCTCCTGCTGAAAGATCCTTTTCAAACTTGCTAACAGCCAGACAAACACTCAGTCAGGCTGAACGCTCACAACAGAATTGATAAACCCTGATGTAGAATCACTGACTCAGCCAAGCCTGACATTGCCTCATCGTTGTCTCTGAATCTACACAACATGCTCCGTATTTCAAAAACATACAAATCTGATGTTGTCCTACAAGAGGGAACGCAAGGGCAAACTCATTTAATATTCCATGGATAGACAAACATAATACAAAGCCTTGAGCAGAACATCTAAAAGATTTTTGATCTGTAGCTCAAACAGTAGAGCGTTGGTGCTTGCAACGGCAAGGTCATGGGTTCGATTCCAAGGGAAAGCAAGAACTGATAACAATGTACATGTGTACCTTGAAATGCAATGTAAGTTGCTTTGGATAAAAGCATCTGCCAAATGCGTAAATGTAAATTATTTAGATCATTCTTGAGGGGATTTTTACATGTTCGAATTCTGGGTAATTATTTTTTTATTAAGCTTTGAATGAACCAGATTTTTCAAAAAGGACGTTCGCTAAAAAAAAAAAAAAATCAGGCCATTTGGCACCACAGAGATCCGCACACTCAAAGTCCAGCAGAGATTTCATTTTATAACAGCTTGTTCAATACCGAACACAGTTTGTGGAAGAGTTTATGAAAAACGTCCACGTTTTTATAGGAAAAAAATGACTAAATGTTTATTTTTTGTTGGGGTCTATAGGTTTATCAACAAGTATAAACCAATATATGGTTCCAAACTTGCTAACTTGTACTGAATGTAAGCTTAATTTAGGTTAAATTTGCAAACCTGTTCATATGTCTGTATTTTTTTTTGCATACATTTTTGCATTTGTATAAATAGTTTGTTTAATTATATATTTTTTTTTTTAAGTTTACAGCTAGAAAAAGACTTTTTTTTTTTGCATTTTTTTGTAACAGGGTTGCAAAATTTGCGATTCTCATATAAAATGACACTTACTGCAGATTAATAAATAAATATACACACACACATCAATCTGTTTCTGAACACTGTTCATGGAAAGTGTCTCAGCTTCGGTTGACGTTACCTGGTTGAGACGGAGTACCGTTCGCGCAGGTGTTTGCACGGCACTCCGGCCACGGTGATGTTTTTAATGTCGTCCCTCTGAACGCCCAGGTTCGAGCCCTTAATCGTCACAGCTATTCCTCCTTTCAGCGGCCCGTATCTCGGCGTGATCTGAAATACATTATAAAAAGATCCTAATCATGGACCGCTCTGAGAAAAGACCACAGAGATGAGCTGAGATAGCCAATCTCACTAAAACAACAGTAAAAAAATGATTTATTTCTATTCCCATCATGATCTGAGGTTTTCACCCTCAAAAATGAGAAAATAGAGAAGGAGAATGAGAGAAGTTATAAATTATTGCTTGAACTTTCTGAGCTGCGTTTTGAGTATTGACGATTGTTAAAAGCACAACATGAACTTGGAAAAGGTCTCGTTTGTCCCATAAAAGCCATGATTCAGGACTCACGTCAGTGATCTGGGGGTCGGGACACTCCTCCAGCTCTTTAGAGGCACAGAGCTGGTCGTACACACACAGGCTGGTCTGCTTGCACCACACACACTGATATTTGGGGTCGGCGTTCTTACACAAGCTGCAGTCTTCACGTCCCAGAGAGCAGTTATACAGAGTGACTGAAAGACAACAAACATCATTTAAAGCCATTATTGTGTTAAATGAGAAAATGACAGAAAGTAGCTTTAGAAAGAAATCGTTTTTTTGATTCAACATATAGTTTATTATTATACATATATATACATATATTATACATAATTACACATTTATTGCAGCTCAGAGGTGGCATTAATGCATTTCCACAGCATTTACAATATGAAAAACAGACAATATTGTGTCTAAAATATGAACTATTGATCAATATCACATTCTTCAAAATATCTTCTATGTTCCACAGAAGAAAGCAAGTATGGGTTTGGAACGACATGAGGGTGAGTGAAAAGCGAGTGAGAGCGATTACCACTTAGACTGCTGTCGATCTTCTTTCTCGTGTGTTTGTCTCTTACATGGAACAAAACGTTGGTCTCGTGAGCTTTATCAAAGGAAAACTGGAAGAGAGATGAAAGGGCGAGTCAACACCGACGGTTCTCTCCTCCACATTAAAGACTAGAGATGATTTACAGGCTGGACACTTTCCAACAGGGGGAGCTATAATCTCAAACTCCCACAAGAGCCGTTGAAGAAGTGTAGGTTGGTGAATCTTTATGTTGGTAATTGGTTGTGTATCATTTAGCAGGAGTTTTGTATACAAAAATATTTACAGTACAGGAACAACATGAGGAAAAATAAAGAGAGAGGAACTGAAGCTAACCACATATCCGCTGAAAGAGTAGAAGGGTCCCGACTCTGTCTTGACATCTTCCTCAAACTTCATCAGCTCCGTCCCGATGGTGAAATCACGATCCTAATGAGTCACAATTCAGAAAACATCAACTGAAACATTTATTCACAGGTAAGAGGACAGGAAATGATGGAGGAAGCCGGACTCAGATCCGTATAGAGGAAAACTATAACCAGATTATGAATAGACTGCCAAAAAGAATTTTCTCAATCAGTATTTGTCTCTTGTTGTCCAGAAAACATAAAAAAAGACAAACTGACTTGAAGCAAAATCTTTAAGCAAAACATAATGACTTTATGACAATACATGTTGAAGTTTATTTTTTATTGCCATTTTTCATAGTTAAAAAATAAATAAATAAATGAATAAGTATATATAATTATACATATAATAATAATACTAATAATAATTATTCTTATTCTTGTACCTTAAAAAAAAAATTCCAATGGATATATGATCTGAAAACAAGTCTTAATATTAGGGATGTTAACTAAGCATATTATTTTAGTGTGATTAATTATATAAATAAAAAGTATTTTTATTATTTCAATAAATAAAGTCTTTGAATTATCGTAATTTGGAGCCTTTTCTAAACAAATGTTAATATATGCTGATTTTATTAATTATTTAAAAACATTTAAATATTTTATTTTATTTATATTCTGTAAGTATCACGTATTTAATAATTATTTATTATTTGTGATTATATATAATATTATTTGTAATCAGATTACTTATAATGATCATATTTTATCTACTTAATATCTTATGCAAATTTGTTTTGGAAAACAAGATACTGACAACAAAATACTGATGGTTTATTTTATTTTTTAAATTTGTATTTTATTTTTATTTATTTATTTATTTTATCCCTAGTGACCTTGAAGAAGACATTTACTGTTAAAAGGAGGCCGGGAAGTTTAACTCACCTTGTACGGGTCCAGATTGATGCCCTCAAAACTGATCCGGGTTTTGTGTCCGACCGGGATAAGGACGGGATCTGGGTTCTCGAAGCGTGGACAGCTCTTGTTCTAGAACACAGAAGATGGAGAAATCGGTTCTGCTGTACAGGAAAGTCCTCATCTACGGCAATCTTGTGAGCGATTCTTAATTTACATCCAACATAAATTAACGAGCGTCCATTGAAACTGGAAAAACTCATTAACCATGAAGACGTGCATGAATGAAACCGTTTATTTACAGCTGAAATATATCCTCATTGACATTGGCGACTGTGTCTAATTGCATATAATCCATTTTTTCCCCATCCATTTGTATTTTTCTTCATTTTGCTGATTCAGCTAATATGTTTCACATTAAAACTTTCTGAGTAAAGTCATTTACTTTGTGTCCACATTTCATCAGCCACGTGTGACTGTTCCAGGAAACAGCAAATATCAAACAGTGTGGAGGCCATTTCTGAAATTGCTGCCACTGGATATCAATAACTCAGCTTTATGCTCCAAGAAACGGTTTAAATAAATAAATAAAATGTCTGGACCAGTTGGACCTGGTGTTTGAAGATGAGAATCGCATGAAACTAATCAAAGCGGCCCAATCAATGGTGCTGATAGCAGACATACATCACCCGGACGTTTATTCAATGTCTGCTTTTTCATACATGTCATTTTTAGCACGTTTCCTCATCTGCAATACTTTGTAAAACACTTCCCATCTAAAGTTAGAATGACATTCAGAAGATGTTTTTATTTTTCTAACACACATTCCTGGTCTTATTGAAAGAAAAAGCTATTAAATGCATGAATAAACAACTTTTCATTTGAGATGACATCCATCTTGGGCAGGGAAACTAGCCAAATGCTTGTCGTAACGTAATTCATAACTTAAATTAAACAAATTAGTTCAATCAAATTAACTTTTATGAGTATTTAGAACTTTCTTTTTCTTTTGAGTTCACAGAACTGACACATTTACAGTAATCTGAATTGTTTTATTGTTTTGAGTTTCATGAACTTGTTTCTTTTAATTTAGACAAACTTAATTTTAACTGAAACTGGGCTGGGATTTATTTTTCCAAGCATGCTTTGCCATGGCAATCGAAAGGGAGAGTAAATGCTAAAATTAAGTGTTATATAAATGTTTTTTTTTGTGTGTGTGTGTGTGCAAGATTAATCTTAATTAGGAGATTTCGTAGTGTTTCATGTTTTTCTATGCTAATTAGAAGATTTTATGTTATGTGTTTTTTTCTTTTTTTTTGGTGAGTTACCATCATGGTGATGAGCGTAGCACAAGCTTAGTTTGAGAACAGATATATGTTAAAAATCTATATTGTCATACTCATTCAGCAATTGATATGCTATGCTGATGCTATCAAAGCATTGTGTTACCAATTAACAAGTTAGCATTTCCTGAATTAGCTAGTTAAAGCTCACTGCAAAAAATGATCAGTTGACTTAACTTAAAAAAGGTGAAAAAATCAGTTGCCTCAAAATTATTAAGTAAATAAACTTCAAGTGTAATTGAAAATGTAATTATGTGGAATTGTCCAGTACACATAACTTAATTTTTTCAACTTTCTTCACTTTTTTTAAGTTAAGTCAACTGATCACTTTTTACAGTGTAGCCAAGTTTCCACTACTAAAAATATTTAGGTTGAGATTACATGATCATTTTAAGTTAAATGAATGAACGAGCTTACTAAAATATTTCTCAAGTTAAGAGCAATTAAACTGTATATTAAACTGTCAAGTAATTAAACTGTCAAGTTCACATAACTTAATTTTTTCAACTTTCTTCACTTTTTTTAAGTTAAGTCAACTGATCACTTTTTACAGTGCATAGCCAAGTTTCCACTACTAAAAATATTAGTTGAGATTACACGAACGAGCTTACTCAAATATTTCAAGCTAAGAGTAATTAAACTGTATGAGTACAAAATAAAATTCTGCCAGTTCTGCTTACTCAAACTTAAAAATGTTGATGTAACTGATCACCTCAATTTTTTTGAGTTTTGCTAACTTGTTCAGGTTTACAATGTTTACATCCCTGCTGAATTGAAGTATTCATTTCTTTCTTTCAAAAAACTTTTGAACGGCAGTGCACGTGTGCTAACTGGGCGCGTGTAATAGACAGCATTACTGATAAAAAGAAAGAAAATGGTGCATGTGAGCTCGTTTGACTCTCATCTCAGTACCTGTCTGGGTTTGATTATATTGGCGCCGGTTTCTGCGTCGCTCAGATCCGTGCAGGTGTGAGCCGCAATATTCCACTGACATCCCCAAGCGCTGCTCACACAGGAAGTGCATCTGCGGAGAAACACGCGCAACCATTAAACCAGAGGTTTCCAGTTAAATTTTTCATCAGTGTGTAAATGTTTGGAGTAAAAACATATAGTCCCAGTGCACTTCAAATAATACTCATTCATCAGCAATGTCCCAGAGCTCTTAAAAAACACAAGGAGAAGGGGAAAAAAGAGATGAGAGATCGACTTTCATGTGTGATGAATGAATGAGAAACGAAAGCAATTTCCTGCTCTTGGAGAAAAAAAAACGTAAGCAAATTCAATTCCAGCTTCAGTGATGCATTACAATTTATGAGTAAACCTCATCGTTACAGATGCTAGTATTCATTATACACACAGTGGTGTCAGCACAAAGCGGAGACACACACACACTCGCTGACAATAGAAGGCGAGACGGCAAACGTACGGTGTGTTTTCTGCTTTCCGGACTGCCGCTGCGCAGTTGTAGAACTTGTATTCGCTGGACGCGACCTCCACGCTTCTGTTCACAAAGATGGAGACCGAAACAGCCACGAAATCTACACAGACACAGCGGGTCAGATTAGCCAATCATAGCAAAGGTCATCTGCACATAGATGTCTTAAAGATACAGTAGCAAAAACAACCTGAGGGTCAGCGAGAGGATTAAAAAATGCTCATGAAACACTAAATTATGATCTATCTTTGGTGCAAGAAACCTAAATAGACTAAAAGCACCATACAAGTAATTCATATGACTACATGAACTAAATTCCAAAGCTTTGCATGAGGAACAAGCAGAATTTGAAACCATATGGAGTTCACAAATCGGACAGCTCCAGTTTTCGGGTTCAAAGTCATATGGGCTTTTTAATGGTGATTTTTGCTCTTTTTGTAGCTTGACAGATGTGGTTGAAAAAACAGGAGTGCAACAATATCTCCTTTTGATTTTCCACAATAAATAACAGCATTTGAGTTTGAAAAAACATGTAAATAATAATACTACTAATAATAATAATACTAATAATAAATTTTTTCATAAGATGTAAAAAAAATATTAAATGTATGTATTATTAACAATATATGTTATTGTTATTATATAATTAATTGTCTTTATTTAATTTAAACCTGCTTTACAAACTTGCTAAATTATATGAAGCCAACTAATAAATAAATAAATAATTACATTTTAATTACACAATAAAACAATAAATAGGAACATTTATTATGAACAATAAATTGTTTTTATAAATGATAATAATAACATTTATTATTCATTACAACTAATACATATATACATATAACTATATAATATACAGTATTTAGTAATAAATAAATAAATTAATATTAATATATATATATATATATATATATATATATATATATATATATATATATATATCCAAACAATAAATAAAATATTAAAATAAATATTTTAAAATAGTTCTTTATAAAATAACTAAATATTATATACCAGTAACTACAATTATTTATAGAATAACTAACTAAAATAAACATGTAATTAAACAGTGTGTAGAGAGTCTGATTCAGATTTCATGTGTTGTGATGGTGACGTACCTTGGTGTGCAGGTGTCGGGGGTATATGAGACTGTTCAGGTAAACGGCAACTGATTCTGCCGTCCACCATCCTGCCGTCGCTGGGATAAGAGCCAAAGAGACAGCCGATCCGGTCGGAGTCTCTGAGGATCGGCAGCGATCGGACGTTTATCTCAACCTGAGGGACATTTGACAAACCCTGAGCTCACACAGTTGTGCTGATATGAGAAATAAGCAGAACAATCCTTCATTTCAATCTTTGAAACCAATACATAGCATTTCCTTTTTTTTTCTTTTTTTTTTGCCATTTTAATTTAGAATTTTTGAAAGAAGCTCAATGTGTTAAGGTGGAACTTCTAGGCTATGGCTTCATAAGATAAAATATAATACTTCTCGTCATTCCATAAGAATGTTCTTTTACAAATAACTTCTAAACATTTCTCTCAATAAAACAGCTAGAATGGTCCAGTTAATACACACATGCCATAATCAGAGAACGTATTGCATTGAAGTGCAAAACACAACGGCAGCACCTTTAGAACAGAATTCTAAACGTGCCATCAGCGCCCGTTGTGTTTTCACCGTCTGTTCACCAATATGGCCTCATTGTGTGGGAGTCATGCTCAGCTTTTCTCATAATCAGTGCTGAGCAGTCTGGTTTAAAAATAAGACTCTGGTAATTGTGTCCGCGACACTCGGGCTGGTACCTGCTGGGACTTCAAGCAGCTGAGATTTGGCGGGTGGAAAGAGATGATTTTCACACACTGTTGGTTTGGACTCCACAGCCACCCGTTCTTTTCCTCCGCACGACTGCACTCCGAACGCCTAGTGCATCTACACAATCAATAACGCATTAAAACACAACGCTTCTCGTGCAATTAAATACGACAATATTATAATACAACACTTCAGGGAAAACATGATTTTCTTTACAGTGCATTTATGTATTCTGTAAATAATATAATAAGAATCATTAATCCAATTAATTAAATTTTATATATATATATATATATATATATATATATATATATATATATATATATATATATATATATATATATATATATATATATATATAACAATTGTCAATTGTACAATAAAAATAATTAATTCAACAAAATTTTGAATAATAATAATAATAATAAAATTATATATATATATATATATATATATATATATATATATATATATATATATATATATGTGAATATAAATAAATATAAAAGTATATTTAAATATATATAATATAAGAAATGTAACAAAGTAAAAAAAAAGATTTATTAAATTATATACAAATAAGATATATACACATAACATCAAAATGATTAAAAATATGTAAGTATTATTTATGGTTTTTAAATTACTTATTACTTACAATAAAAACCTTCATTCAATTAATTCAAATGTAAAATAATAATTTTTTGTATTAATGTTTATGTTATAGATATATAAAAAACCCAACAATATAAAATGAATAAGAAGTGTCTGTAATACTGAATACATATAAGAAATAAGTGATTTTTTTACAAAGAATCATTAAATTATATAAAAACAAAATATACATAAATAATCTCACAATCATTAAATATAAGCATTTATTTTTTAGCTTTTTGTGTTTCTATCTATCCATCCATCCATCCATCCATCCATCCATCCTCTCTCTCTCTCTCTCTCTCTCTCTCTCTCTCTCTCTCTCTCTCTCTCTCTCTCTCTCTCTCTCTCTCTCTCTCTCTCTCTCTCTCTCTCTCTCTCTCTCTCTCTCTCTCTCTCTCTATATATATATATATATATATATACCCCCTCAAACAGAATTATTTTATATTATTATTATCATGTTATATATATATATATTACTCATATATATATATATATATATATATATATTACTCATATATATATATATATATATTTATATATATCTATATATATATATATATATTACTCATATATATATATATTTTTTTTTTAATTATTTATTTATTTATTTATTTTTTATACTATTTGGCAAGTATAGTGGGAATAGACAGGAAAACAGTGAGAGATGGAGGAATAGGGACCCATTGCTGGAATCAAACCTTTACCTTCCATATGAGCACCAGGATGCCAAAGACAAATGCCAAGACACTATTTTAAAAATGTAAAAAAAAAACTAAAAAAAACGTAGGTACCTTCCCTCCAGGACACACCAGCCACAGTATGGATCTCTCTGAGTGACGCAGGTCTGGCAGTCCGTCTTCAGATGGCAGGCCTGTACGGGCACCTTCGTGATCTGCATAACCACAGAATCATAAAATGATTCAAATAAAGCTGGAATGCTGTACTGACCAATCAGCATCTAAGAATGCAATGCAAAACCAATCACAATTCAGTAGGCAAATTATAATGATGCCATCACTGTTTTAAAAAGTCACAAAGAAAACTTAAAACCATAAAAAGTTAGGTAGTTTCTTGAAAAGTATGAAGTTTATACTGAAAATAACTGATCTAAACAAAGCCTGTATGTGAAGTGGTTCAAGCTGAATTAATTGCAGAAAATTACAGAGAAAACGAAAAACAAGAATGATTTCAATACATCACCGCCTCATAAACACTGCAATTACATCAATGTATGGTCATAGACACAGCAAGACGTACACTATACCAATGCCTTCAAACTGCATTAAAAAAATTATAATGTATATTTTGGTAACAATAAAAGGCACTCAAATAGGTGCAATCATGCGTTTCCAGAGGTTGAGGCGGCGATAATCAAAGAGCTACTACTGAGCGCACCGTCTGTGATAAATGACTCCAGCCTCGTACCTTTTTCTCAGTGGTGATGTACAAGTGCGCCTTGGTTTTGTCAAAGAAAAGGTTCTTATTTACATAGCCGCTGGTTTTGTAGCCCGGACCGGGGTTGTACGCCTCTGGCTGGCTTGATAAATGTACCTGGGTAAAGAGAGAACAATAGAAAACCACAATTAAAGAGTCGAGCACAGTAAAGAACACATCTGTCATATTTACAGACCACACAAAACCCCCTCACCACACCTGACAACACGTCAACCCTCAACTAACAGCCTACAAGCCACATAATGACCATAAAACCACAGCTCCATTCACAGGGAACTCACAAAAACCTGCATCCGGACTGGTTTTTATCCATCTATCATCACTCAATGTCATCTGTCTTTCCTCCAAATAATCAGCTCTAACAAAGCCTTTTTATTTGAGTGTAAGAATTGGTCTCAAGTTGAGAGAGCTGTTCATTATTTCTAATATAACATCTAACAGGTTTTAGTTGTGTCTGAGGTAGCGAGGGGTTTCGTCAGTGATATCTTTTTCTCTTTCATCCCTCTGTCAGAGATTCGCCACGATCACCCACCAATTCCCTCACCTGCCAAAGCCTAAACTCCAGCTTTGTGACACGCCTGCTAATTCAGGTGTGTGACATCAGGTAGCGAGCTGCTTGTAGCGGTTCACTAATTGGTTGTCTCAAATTTCCAGAGATGTTCGTTTCCTCAACATTTCTTTAACAATGCCTAACATTCTGCTCTAGTTCCACGTCCTCCTACGGACTGTCAATTTTTGGTTATTTTTACATTGTGGAAAAGTTAGTTTAAAGGGTTAGTTCACCCAAAAATGAGTATTGTGTCATTTACTCATCCTCATGTTGTTCTCATGTCATTTACTCATCCTTATGTACTTGTCCTCATTGTGTCATTTACTCGTCCTCACTGTCATTTACTCGTCCTCATCTACTCATTCATCCTCATTGTGATTTACTCGTCCTCATGTTGTTCTCCTGTCATTTACTCGTCATCAGGTACTCGTCCTCACGGTGTCATTTACTCGTCCTCACTGTGTCATTTACTCGTCATCAGGTACTCGTCCTCACGGTGTCATTTACTCGTCCTCATGTACTCGTCCTCACGGTGTCATTTACTCGTCCTCACTGTGTCATTTACTCGTCCTCATGTTGTTCTCCTGTCATTTACTCGTCATCAGGTACTCATCCTCATTGTGATTTACCCGACCTCATGTACTCGTCCTCATTGTCTCATTTACTCGTCATCACTGTGTCATTTACTCGTCCTCATGTACTCGTCCTCATTGTGATTTACTCGTCCTCATGTACTCGTCCTCATTGTGATTTACTCGTCCTCATGTACTCGTCCTCATTGTGATTTACTCGTCCTCATGTTTTTCTCCTGTCATTTACTCGTCATCAGGTACTCGTCCTCACGGTGTCATTTACTCGTCCTCACTGTGTCATTTACTCGTCATCAGGTACTCGTCCTCACGGTGTCATTTACTCATCCTCACTGTGTCATTTACTCGTCCTCATGTACTCGTCCTCATTGTGTCATTTACTCATCCTCACTGTGTCATTTACTCGTCCTCATGTACTCATCCTCATTGTGATTTACTCGTCCTCATGTTGTTCTCCTGTCATTTACTCGTCATCAGGTACTCGTCCTCACTGTGTCATTTACTCGTCCTCATTGTGTCATTTACTCGTCCTCATGTTGTTCTCATGTCATTTACTCATCCTGATGTACTCATCCTCATAGTGTCATTTACTCGTCTTCACTGTGTCATTTACTCGTCCTCATGTACTCGTCCTCACTGTGATTTACTCGTCCTCATGTTGTTCTCGTGTCATTTACTCATCATCATGTACTCGTCCTCGCTGTGTCATTGACTCGTCCTCATGTTGTTCTCACATCATTTAGTCATCCTCATGTACTCGTCCTCATAGTGTCATTTACTCGTCCTCACTGTGTCATTTACTCGTCCTCATGTACTCGTCCTCATGTTGTTCTCACATCATTTAGTCATCCTCATGTACTCGTCCTCATAGTGTCATTTACTCGTCCTCACTGTGTCATTTACTCGTCCTCATGTACTCGTCCTCATGTTGTTCTCGTGTCATTTACTCTTTACTCGTTTACTTGTCCACATGTACTCGTCCTCATTGTGTCAGGTACTCGTCCTCGTTGTGTCACTTACTTGTAATCACGTTGTTCTTGTGTCATTTACTCGTCATCCGGTACTTGTCCTCATTGTGTCATTTACTAGTCCTCATGTACTTGTCCTCATGTCATTTACTCATCCTCATGTACTTGTCCTCATGCTCTTTACTGTGCAATTATAATAAATGAGGACTTTTAATATT
Organism: Abramis brama; assembly: GCF_963993115.1. NCBI lineage: Eukaryota > Metazoa > Chordata > Actinopteri > Cypriniformes > Leuciscidae > Abramis > Abramis brama. The sequence continues at coordinate 28,820,074 of NC_139982.1, forward strand.
CAAAATGATTGATCTGACTCTACTGATACTGTTGAATGAGAACTAAACTGAACTGGACGATGACATTTTTTGCAGAACTGCTTTATAGATGAAATTAACTTAATAGTTGATGATCTTTACAACCGAACTGAATCAACACTGAACTGACTTCAGCTGAACAACAGCCGAAATTCATAATTTTCCTGTTATCTTCTAATCTTTTAAGCTTCAAAAAGACACTAAAGTGTCATAAAAAAGTAAACATGACTTTTGCACCATATTTCAAGTCTTCTGAAGTCATACAAAGGTGTTTTTTTTGTTTTGTTTTTTTTTAAGTAATTTGAGCTACTGCATTCGGTCAATTACAAGAACTGAATCAGATTTTTAATTTGTTTATATTTCTTAAATTCATTGTGATTCTTGTATTCATTGTAAAGCATTTTGGTCAACCTCGATTGTGTTTAAAATTGCTCTATAAATAAACACAGACTGATTGATTGATAGTTTTATGATGACTTTTTGTCATTCTAAAGCTTGGCAGCAGCAGGCCTCATTTACTTTCATTATATTGAAAATAACTGAACAGAAACATTAATCATTTGTCTTCCACAGAAGACAAAGCCATACAGTACAGGTTCAGAATGACATCAGGGTGAATAAATGTTCATTCTTGGGTGAACTATCCCTTTAAATTAATAGTTTATAGTTCACATTCAAAAGTCATTCTGCATTGTTTTTCTTACATACAGTAACTGATGAACATCTAGAACACATTCCTACTTGCTTATAAAGCGGTACGACCTCAACTATATGGGTTATAGCACCTCAGGTGAGGGTTTGAGCTCCTTGTGAATGTAGTTTCCTGAATTTAACAGAACTTTTCTCACCTTGATCACCTCTCCAGCATTGTGGCCCAGAAAGGCAATGGTGTGATCATTCTCGACAGCCACGGCCACTGCGGTCAGCAGGTTCTGCCTGATGAAGACTGGATTGGCCTTCAAGGCAAACTCCTGCCGACTGGCCAACGGAGATGGAAGAAAATCGGCTCCACACTTATACTGGTTCACAATGTCTTTCTGCAAGATAACAAAGAGTAAAGGGAAACAGACACTTAAATAAACATGAAATGTACTAAATGTACTTTTTAAATATATGTTCCTGTACTTACTGTCTTGTTAATCTTTCATCAAAATATAATTTGCTCTGACTCAAGATATTTTTTTTACAATGTCTAAATGTTTTCTTGTATTTTCTTTCAGTACATCACAGAAGTAAAACGGGTTGAAAAAGAGCACATTTTGTACATCTCTACTCTTTGGGTGCTGTATGTTAAGCACAAAAGTAGCAGCAGTTTTCTAAAACACCATTTTAACTGGGATAATTTCAGGACGCAAGCAGCGGTGAAATCACTCAAAAAAAGTGGGGTTCTTTCAAAAGGAAGCATATAAAAAGAAAGTGTAATAGACAGATAAGCAAGTTACATATTAGTTTATTACACTAATGTGTTTGATATACTATAGAAGCTAGCAAGCAAAACGTATCCAATATAAAGCTAAACACAATTTATTTTCATTTATATGTTTGAGGGAAGATTTCCATTTTCCTTTATTTCCAAATAAATGACGGATGTCGAAGCAGAATAATAAAAAATTAACTTCAGACATTTCATGTCCTTTCAAAACCATGAACTGACATTTAAATATTTGGTGGAGGCTTATAATACATACACTGTTGGGTCTATTAAAAAAGCTTAACATTGTTAGTTGTTAAACTGCAAAGAAATGCGTATCAGCGGCCAATGAGCTGGGGTCTACATTCAAACAAATACCGGTAGTGTTGCTGTTAGCAGACTGCACCGCGCTTTCAGAAACCCTCCACCTTCCCCAGCTCTACCTGTATAGATCTGCTACAGGGGTCATTTCATATATGTACATGTGCAGCAGCTACATGTCTTACATGCTCACAGCAATGTCTGTGAATGTATTGGCAGTAGCAAGTTTCGGTACTTGCTATGCAGCAGTAGCGTAGCAGATCTGTTCCACCAAGACCAAATACCTTAACATTGCCATATCCATTAATTAACATGCCAATCTCTCAGAGAGTTGTCATGACACAAATAACTTTTCAGCTTCAAAACAGGCATTTGTGTCATTGATCAATGTTAAGAAAAGCTACTACTTACATCGTGTTTGACACATGGTTCGTCTTTACTGGATGTGTAGGGACTCTCCACAACTAATCTGTCGTCAATCTTGCCGTTGTCCGTGTAGCAAGCGGTAACGATGGCCAACAGTTTCTGGTTGATGTTTTTAAGGGGGTACATACACAGAGCTGATTCAGTGGGGCCTTCCTCTGAGCTAGCCACCACAAACAGGACTTTATCCCATTCCCTGATATTCCCATACTCTCCGGTTTCAGACATGGCCTGGGCCAGCTCTTTCCCCGGCTCGGTCAAATACGCGGCCTGGACTTTATTGTAGCGATTCTTCTGGCCGCAACTAAGCTGAAGCTCCGTGTACGAATAGTAGTGATTGTCGTTCTCGCAGAGGCGCGAAACGAAAGTAAAGTTCTTGTTGTCCGTTCCACCGAGAGTGCGCGAAAAGAGGAAATAGACAAAGTTGTCATTTTTGAAGGCAAAGCGGAAGTCGTGCAGGTACTTGGGCACGAAGGGAACTGCCTGGACCGTAGACGCCTCAATGATGCTCTCGAACACGACCCAGTCGCGATAGTTCTGCACGATTCTGGTGCTGATGAGTTTTGAGCTGTCCATGCTCCCGTAGCCCTTCCCGACCAAAAAGACGTTGAATGGTTTGTCATCCAATTCAAGCGTGGCCATGACGCCCACCACCGAAACGTGCTCTTCAGTACTGGCAGCATAAGTCCGCTCCCCTTTGCTGTCGCTGTAGTATATCTGCTCTTTGACATTGGTGAGGTTGAGCAGAGAGCAGATTCCTCGGTATAAACTCCCACAGACTATCAGCGACCCGTTAGCCGAATGAACCAGCAACAGTTTATTGGTGTTGTTGGTGTCTTTCAGGTCTTGGCAAGTAGACACTGGAGGTGTGCAACCCCTCGCATCTTTCTTGGGCCCCGTTTCAGATCTGGCCTCAATGTTCAATGAAGAGTCCAATTGATAAATAGCATTGACCGCACCGAGGTAAACACGCCCGGTCTGGGAGTCCTGTGCCACGTTATTGATGGGCGTGTCCGTGGAAAACTCGAGTATGGGGTCTTCGGGGGGTGCAGCGGTTACTTGTAGCACCAGTAGGACCGCTGGTAACCAGGTGGCCATTGCTGTAAAAAGAAAGAGTTTGAATTAGGATAAATGACAAAATGCAAAGTTCAGATGTTGGGGTGTCGGTCAGTATAAAGATGTCAACTCTTTCCCCACGTTTTTGATAATTTTCACAAAAATTTAATGGCCCCCAAAATATTTTGTTGTATGAATATCTAAACATGCAATATATCAAAAGAAAGAACAGTGCCTCTGCTTTTATAAAAAAAAAAAACATTTTATTCTAGCTTCAAACATTCCTTTTTATCAACACTAGCACCCCCTACTATATAACAGTGAAAAAACGGGAAGCCGTAAAATGCCGTCAATGGTGGATAAACGGTGTCTTATAAAAGACAGAAAATTCCATCAATGGCAGGGAAAGAATTAATTAGTATTGCTTGCTAAGTTAGACATCACTAGACATCAATTGTTCATACACTCTAGAACCCTAGAAACCACCCAGAATACCCCAAAAACCTACTAAAACATCCTAACCTTAACCTAGAACAACCTAGAAACCACCCAGAACATCATAGAAACTCCCTAGAACATCGTAGCAACCCCTCAGAACATCCTAGCAACCAGCAAAATATTCATTAACAGTGTGCACAAAGTTAAGGCACAAACCCATTATGGTTACAACAGTTGGTGAAGGTCACTACAGGTTGGCTTGACCAGCGTGCTCAATCTCTCAGCCCATTCATCCCTTCGGAAAAACGTTCTTCAAATTAAAAAGCCTAACGAAGCTCAAACCTGGGCGGCTGTTTTATGATGTTAACCTGCCATTCCCTGGAGTTCCATCGACGCTGCAAAGTGATAACACACTCGCCCTGAGGGTTGAGTTAATTTCAGCTCTCACATTCATTTACATAAAAACCCCTGCCCTTCTATTGGCAGTTTTCATCTTTTTCCCCTTCTCCCTGCTGATCACGAAGCTCATTTATTACAAATTCCATTTCTTCACGTAAATGTAGCTGCCCTTTTTAGTTCATACCCTTAAACAATTCTTTTTAATTTGGAATGGTGGCTTAAATTGGTTTGCGTTATTTGCTCTCTTTATGGGAAGTGGTTTGTTATTCTTTTACTTTGTCCTAAGGACATTTTTTGCTCTTGTATGATTTGTTTCAGAACTAGTTTAGGTGGAACTCAGGTGTAGATAGACGCCAAAGTGTGACCAATCACCAATAAATCACCAATGAGATCTCTGCAATGTCTCAATTGTTTCTCTAAGACAGTAAAAGAGACTTTTGAATGTGAAAGCATGACCAATCCTGTAAGGAAGAAAAACACTTTTTTAATGTCTCAATTGTTTCAGCTAAACAGCAAAGAAATTAAATGGACAGAAACTTGAGACTTGAAAGTGCGACTGACCCTATAGGAGAGAAAAATCACCAATGAGGCTAAATGGAAAGCAAATGGAGACTTTTGCTTCTGTGTGAATGCACGAATGACCCTGTTTGTAAAGCAATGACATCTCTGTAATATCTCGATTGTTTCTTCTGGATGGCAAACAGATTAAATTGAGGGCAAATTGAGACTTTTGCTTCTGTCTGAAGAGTGACTGACCCTGTAGGAGAGAAAAATAACAAATATGATCTCCAATCTCTCAACTGTTTGTCTCAGAAAGTTTAGAGATTAAATGGAGAGATAATCGAGACTTTTTTCACTTGTGTCCAAAATTGTGACTGACCCTGTAGAAGTTGAAAAATATCACCAATGAGCGCAAATGGAGATTTTGCTTAAATCTCCTGATTCTCTGATTATTTCCAAGAGAAAAAGACCCTAAAAAAATCCCATGAGTCTCTTCTAAAGTTTTAGACGAGATCAATAACTTCTTTGGACACTGATCTGAATTTTCCAATCAAAAGTCAGCTCAATATAAACTCAAACATGTCACATCAAAGTCTCCCAAAACCAAATGATCTGAGCTGTCTTCCACATCTTCTCTATCAACTCTTTCTGTCAACAGTTGTTTTGTGCATGTTCGAGGAGAAACATCTAAACAAAGTTGATGTTGAAATTAGAACTTTCCTGAGCTGTGAAAGAGCAATCTACGAGCAATCAAATTGTTGCTCAGAGATTTACTATTGTATTGGGTTAAGGAGCACTATAAGAGCAAAGACCATCTCAATGCATCTGCCTGCAGGTGCTTGAAAGGAATCATATAATATTTAACCTCTAATCTAGGAAGACAAATGACAGCATTTACTAACAGCGCTAGACCTGAAAGGACATTTCAGCAGCTCTAACTCAATACTGAGCTCATGGACACAAAGGAAATGGGACGTGGACGTATAGATCAGCGACAGAGACTTCGCTTAAGAATCGCACATATATCTTCAGGGATCCAATTACCCTGACATGTGTGTTCGTAATGCAGGACAGAAGGTCAAGACACACTGGCCTGCGTCCATTAATTCTGTTATGGCCGTCAGTGCGGAGAGTAGCCTTGGAGAAAACTTAGCCGTCTGTCTCAATTAACGCAAATGACAAAACGCAGAATTCAGATCCTATTTGTTGGGGTGTTGAATTTCATGGTTAAGCAAGTAGAGGTCAATTAGTAGCGCTTGCTAGGGCAAACACTTTTACTCTTATTGCCCATACTTAAGGTGTGCTCTATGAACATGAATGATAGCTCAAGCCATGCGGTTGGTTTAGGAGAGGTTAATTTTACAAGCAATCAGACTTCCAATTTCCACTTGTTGGACAATAAAACATGTTAAAAAAAATCTCTTACACTATGCCCTAACCAGATTTGATGCGACAACACAATCTTTCAAGTTTTGTCCTAACCAGAAACCCCCTAGAACACCTTAACAACCACACAGCACACAATCGAAACCACAAACCCCATAGAAAAACAACATATAAACCACATAGAACACCCTAGAAAACCGATAATATACATTGGCAACCTCACAGAACACCCTAGAAACCTCACAGAACACTACAGAAACCACATAAAAAACCTAGATACCCCCCAGAACACATTAGCAACCACATAGAACACACTAGAAACCCCCAAACGAACACGCCAAACAAATAAACCACGCAGAGCACCCTAGTAACCCCCTAGAAAACATTAGCAACCACACAGAACACACTAGAAACCATAAAAGCATTAGAAACTCATTTGAACACCCTAGCACCCACATAGAACACCCTAGAAACCCCCCTAGAACACCATTTCAATCATTCAAAATACCGTATTAACTCCATAGAACAATAGCAACCATTCAGAACACCCTAGAACCCCCCCCCATAACATCCTACTAACAATCTAGTGATGACTCAAAACACCCTAGCAATCATCTAGAACACATTGGAAACCCCCTAGAGCACCATAACAACCAACCAGAACTCCCTAGACTAATACAAGATACAAAACTGATGTTTTTCACTGATGACAATGCTTAAAGCTTGCTTGACAATGACCTAAAACACCTATCAATCATAGACACCACATAGAAGAACACCATATAAATCCCAGAGAACACCCTAGCAACCACACAGAACACCACATAACCCCCCTATAACATCCTAGCAACACCCTAGTGATGACCTAAAACACCTAGCAATCATAGACACCACATAGAACACCATATAAATCCCAGAGAACACCCTAGCCACCACTCAGAACACCATAGAACCCCCCAATAACATCCTAGCCACACCCTAGTGATGACCTAAAACACCTACTGTAGCAATCATAGACACCACATAGAACACCATAGAAATCCCAGAGAACACCCTAGCAACCACACAGAACACCACATAACCCCCCTATAACATCCTAGCCACACCCTAGTGATGACCTAAAACACCTAGCAATCATAGACACCACATAGAACACCATAGAAATCCCAGAGAACACCCTAGCAACCACACAGAACACTATAGAACCCCCCTATAACATCCTAGCAACACCCCAGAACTCCCTAGCAATACAAGACTGATGTTTGTCACTGATGACAACGCTTTTTCATCCATGCTTAATAACCTACCATCTAAGGTCAAACAAATAAATTAGTTGTTTTATCAAGTAAAAGCTGTGTTGTATTTGTAAATTCATGATTGAAGGACACAGGACACAAAATACATTCTCACTGAATAAAGTGCTCACAGGTCTTATGAAAGACACTCCAAACGAACAGCTGATAACTAGGGCAAAGCAGTTTCTTGGCTGAAGGGCGGAAAAATAAAAGGCTTCGCGCTCCCTTGTTTAAGCACGATGAAAGACAAAAACCTTTTTATTAAAACATGTAGAGGGAAACTTTTCCCTGACACAAAACTTCTTCGAGAGACAGAGTCTTTATACTCTGATTAGGGTGACCGAATTCCTGCTCGGTCTCTCTCATTGTACGGCATGTAGCTTCAAACATTCATTTGCTTATGCATGCAAATCGCTCGCATCCAGCCCCCAAAACCGTCTGTTGCAATACAAATTCCCTCAGATGTGCGGTTATAGGTCATCGCGCGTGGATCCGGTCTCCTGTCCCCGTGCGGCGGGCTCTTTCATCCATCACACGCGCTGTTAATCCGCCTGCTAATCCTGAAATTTGCGCAGGATCAAAGTGTTGCGGCGCGACATCACGCAATACCGGCGCAGCAGGGCTCAACACCAACCGGCTCGGCACCACTGCGGCCCACTCCATCAGGACATCGAGGCCCGCCAGATAAACTCCTTTACCTGACGACAGATACCGAATTAGCCCAGAGCAAACATGGTCTCAAAACACGTGAATAAATAACAACGAAACAACTAATGCACTAATGAAGCAAAAAACATCTGGAGGAATCCAAGCAGAGAGCCAGGAGTGTTAAATTATAACTGTACTGAAGAACAGAGGGGTTTACCTCCAGGAGAGAGACAGAGAGAGAGAAAAGAAGACTCATTAGCGTAGGTTTATTATTGCCTGAGAGAGATAATCCCGTTTTCTCCTCAGTCAGGCGAAGGAACAAAACCCCTTCAGCTCGGCGCTGCATCTCCAAACAGGCGTCTGCAGGAAAAACGGCCTTGTTAGATCTCGCAAGCCTTCAAGGCAAGTCCACACGTGTCTTTCACCTGCGCCACTGAAGATTACAGGACACTGTCGGGTTCAAGCTGTCAAATAAGCCACGTCTCAAGCAGAAAGTGTGCGCGGACTCCAACACAGAATGGAGTTGTTAGAGGTCTGCACAGGACTTGTGCGTTAATAAAAGATGGATCATTTTTAGTTGTAGACTGATGGGTGGTAAACATGCACCAACATCATCTGAATGAAGGCAAAAACCACAAAATAAAGATAATAATAATTAAAAAAAAACTAAAAATAATAAAAGAATAATAAAAAAGAAAATGTTATGATAATTTCACAGTCTGATTCATAGTAATCTCCCCACCCCCCAAATAATAATAATAATAATAAATAAATTAATAAAAACATGACAATGAAATAATGGTATTTTTCTGGTCTGAATAAAGGTAAAAGACAACAATAATAATAATATTGATATAATGGTAAATACCAGGTTAATACCAAATTTACTCCAAAATAATACTAATAATACTACCGAAAAAAAGAAAGAAAAGTATATTGGTAATTGACTAAAGGCAAAAGCAATAAATAAACAACTAACTAAATAAAAATATTAATAAAACACTTTAATTTTTTCATTATTAATTTAAGTCCAAAGTCTGAAAAAAATAATAATAATAAAATATTAAATAATAATAATAATAATAATAATAATAATAATAATTAGATAAATTATTATTAGATAAAGTTTGTCAAGACAAACCTTGAAGTTGGCTTGAGAAAGCCTGACAAGAAAGTTATAAATGTTTTAAATGTTTAAAGTTTGAAGGTTTATAAATAATGGTTTATCTAATAAATAAATAAATAAATAAATAAATAATCTTCAAAAAATATACTGAAATAATGGTAACTTTTTGTCTAAACAAAAAATGAAAAAAGTAAAAATTGATATAAATGTATGTAAATGCTAGTTGGGGTCAGGTACTTATTAGTTTAAAACAAGGGGACAGTATAGAGATGAGTAATTAATGATTGATTCGTTTTTTTAATCCATTTTCCCAGAGAACGATTGCTCGTCGTCAACATTTAGGAGTCCACTATAGCATTCAGAAGTTAGCTTCAAAGCCAACAGGCATGATTCCACAGTGCTTTACCAAGAGAAAGACAGAATGACCCACAATTCTTTTCAAGAGAAAATGAAGAGCACAATAACTAAATGAAATGATGGGGCTGGATGTGGTCCTCAGCACTCCTGTGAGCCGAACAGGTCTGAAAGTGCGCAGTGAACTTCCTGTCACAGTCTCCATTGAATTTCCATATGAGTGATTATCCCGACCGGCTCTTCATTTATTTTCATTTGATGAAGCGCGCAAGCAGTTGGCCATGGCGGCCGGGCCAGTGCTGAGAGCCATTAACAGTCTGGCCTGAGGACCAGAGCGCACCTCTGCTGTGTGAGCGCTGCGCCCGTACACATTTGGGCTCATCTGATGGGTTATTGTTCCTCTCAGCACTGCTGCCAGCTGTTCCCACACACACACCCACACATACACGTCTGCATGTCAGGATTGGATCCAGCACTTACTGGTCCTCTTTGCACCTTCTGGCGGAGGCGAGTGTCCGTTGGGAACGCAGAGATTGTGTGTGGACGGCGGACACAGCTGGCCCAGGCCAAACAAGATTAAAAATGGAACGGTGGAGAGAAATTCTCCACCAATCCCATTCGATTATCCGTCCATCCTTTCATCCGTGCCTTTCTCTCTCCCTCCGATTCCTCATTTTTTTTCCCCTCATTTTTCAGTCACACCCTTCGAACTGTTGTGACGCCACAGTGAATCTATTACACACCTTATTGTCTCTAATGAAGTAGCTTTGCATCCATTAAGTCGGTTGAAGCATGAAGCTTGATTCTTCTGCTTACGGCTCCATTTCACAGAGAAGTGAGAGGAGCTGCTTTCATTTTTGGCCTTTTAGACTGATTTATTGATGGGGATAATACTAAGACGGTTATTATGTCTGAATAAAGGCAAAAGCCCAAATAAAAACATTTCAAATAATAATCATTTTAAAAATGTAGTCAGAATAATGGCTAGTAAAAGAATGAATGGATGATGGTAATTTTCCGGTCTGAATAAAGTCAAAAGCACACACACACAACACAACACAACACAACACAACACAACAAATAATGGTAATTTCCCAGTCTGAAAAAAATAAGAGACATGAGAAAATGAAAGTTTTAAATAAAAAATGTGAAAAATGATGAATTAAAAATATTAAATAAATTAAATAATAAAACAATGAAAATAATGAAATAATAGTAATTTCCCAGTCTGAAAAAAAAATCTCTCTCTCTCTCTCTCTCTCTCTCTCTCTATATATATATATATAATATAATTATAAAAAATATTATATATAGTGTGTGTGTGTGTGTCTGTGTGTTAAAAATTTTACTTAAAATTTTACTTAAAATTTTACTTAATTTAAATGCCACTTATACTGTATGGGCCCTATTTTAACGATCTGAAACGCAAGTGTCAAAGCGCAAAGCGCAAGTGACTTTGTGGGCGGGTCTTGGCGCTGTTGCTAGTTTCCCGGCGGGATAAATGACTCTTGCGCCAGGCGCAAATCTAAAATGGGTTGGTCTGAAGAGCTTCATTATTCATAGGTGTGGTTTGGGCGTAACGTGAAATAAACCAATCAGAGCGTCATCTCACATTCCCTTTAAGAGCAGGCGCGTTTGTTCTAAAGCGGATTCCTATCATAACGGCGGATTTGCCAGGCGCGCGCCAGGAGCGGTTCACAGCCGAGGAGAGCAACGCTCTCGTCAGGGAGGTTGGGGATGGAGAAACCCACCCAAATTAACTTCGGTTAAAAAGGCGTATGATAATTTTGGTAAATGTGTAAGCTAGATGTATGCTTTTATAATAAATTGTCTATCTATCTATCTATCTATCTATCTATCTATCTATCTATCTATCTATCTATCTATCTATCTATCGTAATAATGTATGATTTGCAAAAATGAAAACTGCTGCTTCTGTGTAGATGAGAGAATCAAAGTGTATGCGCGTTGTGCACACGCTACATTGATTATGGCCAAGCATGCGCCCTTAAAATAGCATATGAATAACATGCGCAACGCGCCACTGACTTTAAACTATTTTTTCCTGGTTAGTGGCGCAATTGTTTTCTAAACCTGCAAAATAGCATGAAGGAACGTTTGCGCCGGAACACGCCTCCTTTTTTGCGCTGAACCGCCCAGGGAGCGCAAGTTCATTCCCTAGTTTAGCGACGTGCTTCTGTGGAGGGAAAAACGCGCTTTGCGCGGGTGCAAAATAGGAATGATACATGCGTCGGTGTACAAAGTCAATTGCGCTGGGTGCAAGATAGGGCCCTATAACTGTTAACACACGATTATTATGATGATAATTAGACAATTTTCATTGCATATTGCATACTGTAGGCAGTATAGAGAGAGAGAGAGAGAGAGAGAGAGAGAGAGAGAGAGAGAGAGAAAGAAAGAGCAAGCGTTTTTGTTTGGCTTGTGAAATCAGGGTCAAAGGTCAGAGACAAGTAGTGACTGAGCTCTGAATGTGTGTGTGTGTGTGTAGACTCTTCCGAACATCAGAGCGTGTTTGTAACACTTGTGTGCTTTGAATTGGCCATCAGCATCTTCAGGCAGAATGTCAACACGACGAGAGCGGGAGAAATCGGATTCTCCTCCCGCTGGCTGCTAAATAAATAAAGCCAATAAAAGCTTTGCAGGTCACTGACAGTGATACACACCACTGCTCTGCTGGGACACGAGGACCAAGAGTCTGTGTGTGTTTATAACCATTACATGCACAATAACATATCAAACATTCACAGATTTTGCCATGGACGTTTCATTTTTAAAATAATAATAATAGCAGGGGGATTTGCGTTTGTATGCTGAGCATGATGCAAAACACGTTTTTCTTAAGTCAGTATCTGTGTCTTTTCCATAAAAAAAAAATAATTTTCACGGTGTAGAGCTGTTGTAGTGTGTTTTATGCACGTTTAGCGGTTCTGATTTTGGAGTCTCCGACAGCACAAAACGCTCAGCGCTCCCGAGCTGTCAGTCAAAGAGCCGCTGGGTAACTGCAATACAAACACAATTATCAGGCTGTGATGGTTCTGCATTACAGAGCCACCGAACTCAGCGAATCCCCCTGGTCTCTACGCACTAATGAGAGCCCTTAACCAGCACTGAGACACACACACACACACACACACACAAAGAGAGAGAGAGTAATACATTCCTGCAGGAAATTTCCAGCATTCAAATAACAAGTGTTCAGTATTTTAAGTGTATTGTGAGTGTTTCGACTTCTGAATGTTAGTCCAAACTACAACTATAACGATAACGGCACAGATAAACGATATCGTTGGAATCGCGTTCAGAATGACTTTTCCTAGCTGATGAACGATAAAAACATTGACAGCCAATCAGAATCAATCGATATCAATCGGTATCAGAGCGATATCGTCCGCTAGTGTAAACACTAATATAGTTATCGCAATAGTTATCGTTCTTGGTAGGAAAGGGCCTCTGACAATTCTTTGGGGAAATATTGTGCTCATTAAAAAAAATATTGTTTTAAATAGAAGTAGTGATGACAGTCAAATGACAGATGACATTAAGTTCAAATGACAGATAGACAGATTTCGAGATCGCCCAAAATATCCGGGATTCGGCTTTTGCTTTCTTGTCGCCATTCATTTTGTTTACATGCACACCTTTTGATTCAGTAGGACTGAATTAATTCCGATTGGTGAATCTGAATGTAGTGTTTACATGAACGCTAAACCAGTGATCGGTTGATGTGTGTTTTAGCATTGCTAAGAAAATTCCTGTGTCGTCTCGATCGGGATCCGTGTGAAGCAGAATGCATGACCTGCAAAGCTGGCACGTACGTGTCAGTGTCAAACAATGTAATAATGTAAACATAATGAATGGTGACTGTAGAAAGCAAAAGCCGAATCCCGGGCATTTTGGGCGATCTTGAAATCCTGGCCAGACATGTCCTGGTTAAACAGGACGTATGGTCACCCTAAGATAGATAGATAGATGGATGGACGGACGGACGGACGGACAGATAGATAGTTAGACAGACATAACGACAGAGAGACAGACAAACAAGTATAACTAGATTCAACAAAATAATTTTACCTTTAAAAAATGTAAAAAAATGTATTTCCATTACTGCAAAGTTTTGCACCAAATCATGGTTTGAGTTAAATGAAAACTTTCTAGCTGGAGGACACTGATCCACAAAACCCTTCATCTGAATCAGCCCATGTCCTGATCCCTCACTCTCTCCCTTTCCCCGTAATTAATAGCACTACAACTTTGACCAATTAAGTTCATGTGCAGCTCACACACCTAAAGCAAACCCCTCACCACACACACACACACACACGCATTTACAAATGCATGCAAATGAAGCTCGGCGCTGTGGAGCGCGCGGGACCCACAGCGGTTTGGAGAGAGGAGCAGTTGATTAACTCCGTCGAGACAAGCCTGACCTTTCCTTAAGATCAACATACATGCGTCTGCGCTTTCACAACACCCCTCTCCACCAAATGTCAGCGCTGTAAACCCTCAGACACACGTCAGTCCCCTCTCTCGCCGCCCGGGCCCTTTCTGTCCCCTCAGCACTTCTGAAAGTCCCCGGCCGAAAAGCACAAACTCCAACAAAAGCGGCTCAACACAAAGAGGTCATCAGATATAACGCGCAGAAGCTGCAACACCGCGCGCTTTCCTCCTATACTAAGGTGATTCTCGTGTCTTTTTTTTTTTTTTTGCACAGGCCAGCAATTCTAACACGTTTATCTCTCGCACACCTGGTTCGGGCCGGAGCAGGTGTCGTAAGGACAGTGGCTACCGGTCACGCCTGACCCCTCTTGTCATCCGCTGCTCTAAAAATAGCGCTTCTGCTTCCCTCGGCAGGGCTATAAGCAGAGAGCGCGCATCCAAACAGACTGACATCTGATCCTTAATTATATTTCTCTCCTGCTTTTGGTGCTGGTGGGATTCATATCACATTAGTTATGCTTTAGCTCTGTCTGTCCATCTCTCTGTTGATGCAGCGGGTGATAGTGGCGAGTGACGCGCGGACGTGTCGGGTAATTAGGTTCTGAAATCAGGGAGATGATCAGGGAACTGTCACTCACAGCAGGCGGTCCGGAGCGACCCTGGCCATCCTCCATTCAGAGAGATGATTCCTTCAGTAATGCTTTATGAATGCTTTTAAAAGGGTCGTATTGTACATCAGAGGTTCTTGAATTCAAAAGAATAGAACAGCCGCTTTTATTACTATTTCATTATAACTCTCAAACTCTCACTTTATTGTAGGATAAATAAAATGCTGTCTCATGTTATTCATATATCAAAACATTCTATTTACTACATATATAGGCTCTACAGTGGAACTACCAATGCATATCTATGAAAACAAGATAATAACTTGTTAGATTGTTTATGCTTTTTATTCTTGTCTCCTTGGAGTGGTTTGTGGCGACCAGGGCTTGACATTAACACTCACCAACCTGACAAATGTGTGTGTGTTTCAGCAGTGGCGTGTAACGCAGTCACTCCTACTCGCCACTTTGACGGGTTGAATTTTATTTATAATATATCAATTGTAGTCTTTTAAAAAAGCAATCTGAAAAAAAGTAAGTGCGATGTAGTGTTGTCAAAAATATAATTTTTGAACACATAGCAAAACTGAAATATCTGAAAAGCTTCCAATACTCGCTTTCCGCAGAACAGATACACGATACCAGCTTCTCTCTCTCTCTCTCTCACCTCTCCAACAGCGAGTGACACACAACCCCGCCTCTCCTCACTCACTCATTTCATTTGCTCCGGATGAATATTGTTGCTGTTACAGGGCTTGAATTTCGGCGTGGGATTCTTCATAATTTGACTCGTTCCCGCAGATTTTGTGCTCACATTCAAAGTGCGGCACATAAAGCCGCCTCTCAGGACTACATTGAGTTAATTTTCACTGCTTATTGCGCTTAAACAGTCAAAAACACACAAAATAATGTCAAAATGCCGTTGTTGGTGAGTATTCACCAAAACACAGTCAGTTATGTTTTAAGTGAACGTAAACAGTTGAGAAAGAAAACGCATGTGTAACAGTATAATGGATCTGTGCGTCAGGTCTTAAAGTGACAGTAGCCTAATAAACCTGCTGCAAAATTATGAGATAATATTAAATATATCTGTAAGGCAGTTTTCCCCCATGGTATCGGTGTCAAAATTGTGGCCAGTGAAAATGCTGAGTGGCTGGTAAACAAAAAAGTTCATGTTGTCAAGCCCTGGTGTCGACACAATTATATAAACATTCCCATTATAATCAATGAAGTCATCTACACTGCATGCTGGTTTCTCACAACTTGTGTGCTTTTTCTGGGTGAGACTCAGTGAACTGTGGCACCAATCGAGTCAGACGAACATGCAGTCAAGCACAGAAGATCAACGGCCAAGGTCAGGATTTTTAATTATATATCGTACACCCCCAGAACACTGGGAATATTGACATGTGTCGCGTGAGATCATTCTGTGATACTTTTGTGTTAAACAGTTTGATGCTGGTCGATAAAAGAAAGAAGGGCATATGGCATTAGAACAACACCAGAGTGAGTAAATGATGACTTAGTTTTCATTTTAGCGTGAACTATCCCTTTAATGCAGTGTGGTTGATCTGAGGAGGTGTTTTGCATTGTAAAAGCTCGAGTTTCAATAGTCTTTCCAATCTGAACTAGCAAAAAAGTATCCTGTCTTTCATGATACGTCCCTTTTAAAGGAAAAGGAGACTTAGGGATGCGATACAAAACAGTGGACTTTCACAGCTGAAATAAGGCCATCTGAGACACCTGAGAACTCCCTTTATTGTGCTGGCATTGGTTTAAATAAGTGGCAGAATTTCCCACATGGCTAAACAGATATGATCACACACATCCACGTTATCCTTTCATATCTCGCCAATAAGGAAATGTTGTAGGGCTCAGGCAGGATTGGACAACATCAAAGCCAGGCTTTAGCCGACACGCTACTGTTAAAATCTCTCTCGCCGGCTATCGACGCTCAAGCTCGGCTCAGATAACCACCGCCTGTCAGTCGCTTGCTCTCATTTATCTCCACAGCCTTCTGTTGATAATTACAGCCACCCTGAACACACACACACACACACGGCGTGATTATCACCTGTGGCATCAGCCGGCTCATCCAAGCTCGGGGTCTGTCCCCGGTCCACTTCCAAAATCATCAGACAAGCACTCTAAGCTTCGGGGTGAGCGCCACCGACGAGGCCAAGCTGCACAAACATTCATTTCAGATTCGCCGGAGAAGGTCCAAATGGAAACTGATGATTCAATCCCTAAATGGAGTTCTAGATGTAGTTGACTCGCGCTATCTGTGTGTCTTGCTCTACTAAGTAAAGCCAATTTCTCCGCTCCTCTGGAGTCATGAGGAGACGTCTGAGTGACGGAGCAAACAGAGACCATGCACACGCGTCTAGGTGATTCTTCAGCTTTGGTTACAGGGGAAAGAGATTTCAGCATTATTTATATGATATGAAGGTGAAAAACGTTCATCCTTTGGTAACAAAGTACTTAGAAAATGTGTCATATAAGTCTTATTGTTTTATGTTTTTCCAAGATCCAGACAGACAGAAAAAAAAAAAAAAAAAAAAAAAATCTGAATATATTAAATGTAATTTTGTTATATATATATATATATATATATATATATATATATATATATATATATATATATATATTTATTTTTTCTGTTTAATTTAATATAAAAACATACTATATGTTTAATTTAATCATTATATATATATATATATATATATAATATATATAAATGAAAAAATAAAATGTATATATAATGTAATTTATATATAATTGTATTACTTTTTATTTTTCACATACAATGACAAAAATAAAAATTAAGTACATTTCTCAAATGCAATTTTTAAAATGATTTTATATAAAAAAAATTAAGATTTAATATAATGAAAAACTATATTTAATTGTTTAATTTAATATAATTAATATGACATGTAATTATGTGCATTTAGAATACATAAAATGATAGTTAAAAAATAGTCTTAGCAAGACAACAGAATCTGCCATTTGTTTTAAAAATGTTTAGAATGTCATTTACACTATACATAATTGAGATGTAATAGAAAATAACACTGTTGGAAATGACATTTCAGAAAATATTATTAATAATAAATGTGTGTAATTCATACTGTATAATTCACAAAAGGACAGACTTCTCCTGTGATGCATGTCAACTGTTTGACATTGTTAGAAGGCTAGTAAACCAGGGAGAGTGTGCAATAAATGTGTTTTACAAGAGTTTACTTTCTAAAAGTCCACAGGGACAAAAAGTGCCCATAGTTGAAGAAACACCTGTCTAAGAGTTTACTCGGAAACTGTTCTCATGAGACTCCTCACTGATGCTAAATGAAGCTCTGCTAATGGAATCTCCCTTGGCATTTCTGCCACTTGTTTTAAAATCGACCGATAAATATTCAAAACTCATCTTCCCACCGCCATCAATTAAACACAGGACAGTTTTGGGAATAATTTTGGATCCAGTGAGATCGTCCTGAAGTTTTCAAGGATGATGCATCATGTGGCAGATAGGGGGCATCGCTCTGACAATGTGATTGATGTTCCAGCGACTGCTTTTAAGAGACACACCTTAAAGGAGTCACACAACAATGAGAAGTCTTTCATTTTAATCACCTCCTATCATTACAGATACATTTGTAGTTATTTTTTTTGTGTCATTGAACAGAAAAAAAAAAAAAAAGAATTTTTGAAGACATTAGACATTGAACAGCATAACTGAACGTGTTCATGCAATGGTATTTATGCTTATATATATATATATACATACATGTGTGTGTGTGTATGTGTGTGTGTATGTATATAAAATATATATATAAAATAAATATATATGTATGCATATATATTGTTTTTACATGTTCATGTAGCCTACCTGTAAAAATAAAAAAAGGCATATATATATATATTTCAATATAATTGTTAACATATTTAAAATTATTTGTTCTTAATATTCAAAAAAATATTATTAATATTATTATTTATTTATATTATTATTCAGCCACTTTAGTATTAATTTATTTTTAAATATTTAATAAAAATAATATATTATTTATTTATTTATATATGCGTTACATATGTGTTCATTTATATATTTATACATGTTCTAGAAATGTATTTTCTTTTATCCCACAGTTTTAATCGTATATTATCAGTACATTTAGATACATGTAAAAAAAGTCTTCTGTATTGTGCCGCAGACAAGTGTGGAATAACAAGAGAACGGCTGTGTGTAAATAATGACATGAATTTTTCATTTTGGGTGAACTGTTCCTTTAAGCAGGGAAAAAAAAAAAAATCAACCAGAGCTGTAGTGGAGATATTAATAATCCCAAACAGAGTAGGAAGACACTTACTTCCCAGGCGAAAATTGCTTTAATTGATGCTTGACATAAGAGTGAGGTGTCTGTCTGTTCAACTTCAACAGCACTGAAAGAGAGAGAGAGAGAGAGAGAGAGAGAGAGAGAGAGAGAGAGAGAGAGAGAGAGAGAGAGAGAAAATCAGGTGTGTGAAACACATTCAGATAAATCACACGGCTCCTATAATCTTCTCTCTCATTCAGCTCGTCATTCTCTCTTCCATAGACCTGTTTAATCTGTAATGGAGCCTGGTTAGGGAGAGAATCAATGTAAGTACCCTTATTAGGGGGGATTTCAGAGGCGTAAATAAGTTAGAGCCTCGCAGTGAGGGAGGGGTGGAGGACACGACATGTCAATGTGCAGTGTGGAGACCAGACGGTCGAGGTTTCTCCGGCGGGGCTTAGCATTAGCTAGCATCACAGAAACACTTGGGTGTCGTCCACAAGACTTGTGACGGAGTTCACTGGAAATCACACAAATGTTTGATTGACAGACTGTAGTAAAAGCCCTCAGAGGCTGTGCTTCAAAATCTAATGAGCTTCGCTCCTGATTAGGGTTGGGTATCGTTTGAATTTGAAAGATTCCGATGTTGCTTATCGATGCCGATTCTTATCGATTCCTAATTTATTCTAAATCTTATTGCAAAACATATAATTGTAGGTGAATACCATGAACAAAACTTAGCAGGCTAAAGAACACTTACACAAGGAAATTCTGACTATGGTTTAAAAATACCACACCAAAAACAACCAGCCTAACTAATATAAACAAATTAGCAACTGCACAAATAAATACAACTGAACAAAGATACGACTGAAATGAAGATGTTCAGGTATTCAGATGCAGAAACTGTAATCAAATGTAAAATAACACTTTACTTTATAAATAAAATATACATTACAAATATAGTTACAAAAGTTATTTTCTCTTTGTCTTTTGTTTTGGAATTTTAGGCTGCTGTCCCTTTAAGATCTGCACAGATCCAATATACTGTTACACATGCGTTTCTTTCTCGACTGTTTACGTTCACTTAAGACATAACCGACTGTGATTACGAGGATATTCATATTTTTGTGTGTATCTGTCCAAGTGCAAAAAGACACGAAAATTCAATTACTAAAGAGAAAGAGAGAGAGAGAGAGAGAGAGAGAGAGAGAGAGAGAGAGAGAGAGAGAGAGAGAGAGAGAGAGAGAGAGAACAGAAATATACTGCAAGTATTGAAAAAAAAAATGCTTAAAGAGCAACTTGCAGGTTAGAAGACCCAACAAGTCAATGTATAGAAAAATAATGTAGGAACTAGATTTTCTTTAAAAAAAAATTATAAATATGCTACAGTGGCTTCTGGAGTCGTTTTTGTGAGAAAATTTTACTTCCGCATCTGAAAATGGGCGTGACGGGCGAGAGTCGTGACGTAGCACGAGGGAGAGCGGTCGATTCAAACAACAGGGAAATATGGATTGCAATGACATTTCGGACGCTGAGGAAATTGTTTACGGACCACAGCCATACAATTATGAGCCTGCTAGGCTGCCAAGAGAGCAGGGACAGGCCAGGATTAATGTTAGACAGAACATATTGGAACTTACAATAACAGAAACTAAGCTTTGATCAGGCGTTTGTCATGCTCATTAATATCCGCCCAGACTAACGTTACGTGATATAACTTAGCAGTTTATCATGGAGAGACAGAGAGATATTTATTCCTGATACATTTTTTGTTCCATAGGTGCTTGTGTGGGAAATGCGAGGCAATGTTTACAGCTGAGGAAAGTAAGTGTTGCAGGGAGGTGGATGCATACTGGGCCTTAGTGGAAAATGCCAAACTTTCCATGGTTGCAGTTAGTGTTACTACAGTAAAGCCATGGTGAATGTTGCTGATCTATGGACACTGGATAGTTCGTTCATTCATTGCACAATGTTTATTCCTGGTTTTCACGTCAGCGCTGTTTGATCCGTTAATAACGGAGAAATGTGAATATTTCTCACTAGATCTCGCAGCGATGTTATTACTTCAGTGGCGAATTCTTTATTTACTGGATCTCGCAGTTAGGCTACAGTGTTGCTTGATCAGGCTCGCGCCGCACTGGTCCAAACTGATAAACGGTCCACACAAACACAATAACGAGTAACTGTTAGCTCAGTTTCGTTCCGCTTACATTGCGTTTGCCAGTTGATGTTGTGCTCGCGCCTACATCCAGCGGGAGAACCCGAAGATGCGTGCACTGAAGGAACCGCACTAGCTCTGAGTCTCACCCGGTTCTTACTTCGGTATCCCATGTTGAACTCCTTCATATCGCCGGGACGATAATCCTCCGATCTGAAGTGAACGCTACACACGACCGCGTTTTCCGAAGCCGACGCGGAAGAGAAATCCCGTCTCTTCACCTGCACAACCCGCACCCAGGCACGAAAGATAGCACCGTCCTTTTTCCTGTTAGGAAACCGGTGGACTCGATGTCCTGACAGGCTGGAGTTTTTGCAAGCTCCACAAACACATAAATTTACCATGACGATGATAAATTGAAATACAAAAACTACTGAAAACACACTGTCTCACGACCGCTCTTACTGAATACCAACCCACTCTGCACTGAGCTGCGGCAGAGCACAGCACACGTCTCCCTCGTGTGACGTAAAATGACGCGATGTTGAAAAAAAAGCGGTTTGTACGAGCAGTCAAAGAAACGCTCACTTTATCTACTAAATTGGTGTCATTATGTCGTTTTAAAACATTTTAAATCCTGCATTATCTTTTCATATGGTATTTTCATACACGGTTATATATTCATTTAGATTTTTTTTTTACCTGCAAGTTGCTCTTTAAGGCTTTTTATTAGAGCATCTCCATATTACCATAGCGAAATGCTAATGCTAACATCAATTGTGAGCCTCCCATGTGATATTTCCATGACAAAACATTTGCTCCCTAAATTGGTCACTTAAAAGGTAGCATTTCACTTTTCAGGCAGTTGCCTATGTAGCTCACTAGGGTTTGAAACTAAACTACCTAAATAACTAAATTATTAAAAAAGTATAAATGATCTTTGCAGGAACTAAATTCGCTAATTGCTTTTCTCGCTAAATGCACTTGTTTCTTCTGCTGGTCACGCTACACTACTTTAATTACTCACACCAAAGCCTAATTAGCAGTATTTGTGCAACCAGAGGCGAACACAACCTCCATTAGAGCAAAATCAAAGCTCAAACACTTTGCTAGACGTGGGGGTTCGTCGCTATGTTCAGCCACTAGCGTCACGCGGCGTTTGCGCTACAACTTTGTCTGGATGTAATCAGTTTTAGCTGAAGTTTTAGCTCAAAGCTCAGATGAAATATAAGATCTAATTAAGAAGTGAGCCGAACTGCTGATGCAGGACAAGTTATAACCTTTCATATCCTGATGAATATGTATTTCGGGGCACGGAGGAGGCCAGCGTTGGATCAGCATATGTACGGAGAAGCCTTTATAAATATCAGCCGTGACCAGTGCACACGACCTCAGAGTGAGAACCCCCGGTCCAAGGCTCAATGAAGAGAATGAAGTGCGAGAGACAGTAGAATTTAATAAATGCGAGTGATTTAGTGCATGTTCAACATGTGCGCGCCATTCTGTTGCCTATGGAAACCACCTGAGAGCGCTGACACATTTGAGCCTCATGTATTTGATAACCATCTGCTCTGATATTCTAGAAGAGTTTGTGTATGAAATATCAGGAGAGAAAAATCCCTTAGCATTCCAACTGATATATAATAACACGAAATAATATAATAACAAATTTAATTATATTCAATTATACTATAAGACACTCATATTACAATAATAAATACTATATATATATATATATATATATATATGCAAGCAAAAAAAAAAAAAAAAAAAAAAAAAAAAAAATATATATATATAAATATATATATATATATATATATATATATATAATTTCAAAAATAAAATAAAATAATATAGCCTACATAATATTCTATATAATAATAGTAATAAACATAATAAAATGTATAATTATTAATATATAAAATAAAAATTGTATGCAAATTTAATAGAACTAATATAATTTAATACATTTTGATTATATATACAGTGTGTGTATATATATATATATATATATATATATATATATATATATATATATATATATATTTTTTTTTTTTTCTGTATAATAATAATAATAATAATGATAAATATAATAAAATCAATTATACATTATTATTTCACATTATGTAAATCAATTATAACATTTATATAATTTAACACACATGGATATATATATATATATATATATATATATATATATATATATATATATATATATATATATATATATATATATATATATATATATATATATATACTCAATACATTTATAAATAAATTATACAATTTAGAATTACAGACACACACATATACATATATATATAGTATTTTATATTATGTAAATTAAATATATATATATAATTTTACACATATACACACATATATACTTATACACTTTATAGATATTTTATATTTTTTATTCACACACAATACGCTTTTCAAAACCACAATAATAATAATAATAATAATAATAATAATATATTTTATTATTTCATATTATATCAACCAGCAACTCCCTGACTCTTATAAGTATAATAAATATTGCTATGAATCATGGGTATTGTTCAGTCCAGATCATGAGCTGCAGAGAGATTTAGAGCTCTTCGGGAAAATAAATGTTTATCAGGTATTACAATGAGATTAAAAAAAAAGCCCAACAGAATGGTTTTCTGTGCATCAAACTGATCTTTTCAGCACAAACCCATACAGAAGAGTAAACTAAACCGTATCTGAGTCGAGCACAATGTCCTGACAAAACAAGCCTAAACTAGCACGTCCTGCTGCAAAGTTTCCAATTATGGGGATGAAAAATGGCCGGAGCTGATTGTGCCGTGATCGATCGTAAGCTGTAAATCTTCTGACCTACATACAGTAATGTAATGGGGTTAACAGATCCACTTTCCCCCAACTACACTAGATTCAACGTTCAACCATCTCTCGAACCGTGATTGCTTGGGTATAATAAAAAAAATAATAATAATATATATATACAAAGATTAAACCTAATTTTTGCTGCAATATAAAAATGTCAAGGTATTAAGCCTTGTTCTTTCTTGTGCTAAGCCTAAATCTAACAACATTGAATGAGGTTTATACTTGAAACAAGAATCAGGGATGTTGCCTAAAGGGCGAGAAAAGTAAATTTAATTCAAAATATATTTTCTAAAAATTGCTTTTACACCAAACAAACAAACAAAACGGTCTGATGTGAAAGAGCCCTCAGGGAATAAAAGCGTGAAGTATACAGATTTGAGACTTGATGGACGAGCGAGCGACGATACGTTCAGTTGACGCACGTGCCGACAGTCTCCAGAGACGGCAAACGCCGCACAAACTGAAAACACAGAGGGTGAAGGCAAACAATTCTAGCGTTATTATTTATTTATTGTTAATTCAACCCTGCCAAACCAGATAAGCATGTTTCTCTGTGATCCAGACGCTCGGCGGGCTTATCTCATTAACATTTGAGTTACGCTTAAACCCTCTCCAGAATTAAACTTCTAAAAACACCTGTTTCTGAACCTGTGAAAAACACATTCAAGTGTTTCAAGTTTTCAGGGCAACCGAGACCCCCATGTCTCTCTCTCTCTCTCTCTCTCTCTCTCTTGCAACGGATCCCACAATAAATACAGCACAATTCTCTCCTGCTGCGTTTCCTCAAAGATAAAACACGTGTTTATACCATCTCTGAATGTCATTAAAGCCTGCGATACAATGGCAAATGCCGAGGGATTCTGCACAAAGTTGTGGAAGTTCTCTCAAAGATTTTCCATTTTCCTCCGTGCTTGGAGAAACCGTGGCATCGGGGACCGGGATCATCTCCTGAGAAGCCACTGTAGTCGCGCTGCCATTCAAAATTCATGCGTGCCGAAGCGAATGCATGGCACGCAGGGCTTGATTTATAGAAGTTTAACTGCGGTTTTAGCATATGGAAATCAGAAAGATTCACATAAATGCGAAGGGCTCCCTCAGGAACGCACCAGTTTTTCCTGTTTGCTTTTCTCTAAAGATTCCTGGCTCCGACCCAGATAAACCGGATATCTTGTTCACCCCCCACGACTGGCAGCCTGGGACAGAGAACGCTGGGAATGGGTGCCAGTGGTGAACAACAAAACAGAACGAGAGAAGACTGAAATAACTGAAATTTGATTACTTTGTGGAGAAGCAACAAGCGGTGTTGGGGTAACGCAAGTTATGTAATCAGATTACTAGTTCAAGTTTACTTAAAATATATCAGTTCTGTGAACTTGAAAGAAAAAGAAAGTGCTAAATACTCATAAAAGTTAATTTGACTGAACTAATTAGTTTAATTTAAGTTTGTCCTACTCAAACCAATTAATTATTAATGACGTTAGGGTTTACAGTGTACCAATATAGTAATATGCATGCTAATAAGCAACTAGTTAATAGTGAGAATTGGACCCTAAACTAAAGTGTTCCCTAATTGTAGATTTCAGCCATTGAAAAGGTTGCCTACAATTCAAGCGCATTTACAAACACTAGTAAAGCCAAATTTACAACAACCCAAAAGTAAAACAGTGCGATTCTTATAGACATCCACTGTAAAAGTAATGAAGTTTCTCAATAACATAACGCGCTATGTTGAAAGTAAAGTTAAAAGTAAAATATCGTCTCTCTGACAAACACTGTACTCGATCCAAACACTGTACAACATAAAGAAAGGGTCTTTCCCCAGCACTTGATTAAAATAAACAGTGATTACAGTGAAAATGGACGCGCGTTCAGAAGCACAACACTTGTGCGGTCCGCATGAATGGGCTAGAGAAAAGCAAGCAGTCGGCTTAGTGAAATTTTGTCTCAAAGATGCTTATGAAGCGTTCTGAAGGAGGCTGACAGCGGCAGATTTTAAATCCTCATCTCACAGTGAGTGAAAAGGCTACATCTGGTTTATTCCTGCACGCAAAACGCTGGCGAATGAGGAGGATGGGGGTAATCTCTACAATACTGA
>NC_139982.1:28850958-29233458 GCF_963993115.1 Abramis brama
ATTTATGAACAAATAAATCCGTTATTTTTGATCAATTGATTCAGTTCACAATTCCAATCTGAATGATTCGTTCGCGAACTCGATGATTCGTTACTGATTCGTTGACTCGCTTTGCTCAATGGTCTTTTGATCACACATTTAAAGACTTGTATTTCTCCTTTTGTGTTTCACAGAACAGTCATGCAGGTCATGGAGTAAATAACGACAGAATCCGCTCTATTCGGTGAAATAAACTCTCTGTTCCAGATGGCACACGTTGTGTACAGCAACAATCACTGCAATAATTCACAGTATCTACCCTGTCACGAGAAATCTGGTATCAGCAGCATAATGATTTTCTCTTTATCTCACCATCCATTTGAATCATACTGTCATTCTCTCTTTCAACACACACATCTGATGGTTTAATCATGAAAGAGAGAGAGAGAGATGGAGCTCTTTATCAGGAGCCCGTGTGGATTATGTGAGATCTTTACCTTCAAGTCCCTGGACTTTACATAACGGCTGACATTGTTTGCACAGAAGGGAAGACATCAACGGGATTATCACTAATTCAGGATGCTGAAAATCACCAATAACCCTGACTAGAGTTGGGGTGAAGCGCAAACGACGCTGATGAGTTGCGAGTTTGAATCAAATGTGATGGGGGAGAAATAATGAGCAGCACAAATACAATAGAAGTAAAAAACAAAACAAAAAAACAGGCAAGACATATTTCTGTTGCAATGTTCACAACAACAAACATACAACACAGCTAGTGTAGCAGATTCACGAATGAACGACTCTTATGAGCCAGATCTTTTTAATGAATCAAGTCACAGACAAACTCACAAGTCTAAAGTGATTCTCTGAATCACTGAATCAGTTTGAGAGGTTATTAAATACACATCTGACTCACACACATCTATCTATCTATCTATCTATCTATCTATCTATCTATCTATCTATCTATCTATCTATCTATCTATCTATCTATCTATATCTATCTATCTATATCTATCTATCTATATCTATCTATCTATATCTATCTATCTATCTATCTATCTATCTATCTATCTGTCTATCTGTCTGTCTATCTATATCTATCCATCCATCCATCCATCTATCTGGTTCTACCTATCTATATCTATATCTATGTTTCTATCTATCTATCTGTATCTACCTATCTATCTGTATCTATCTATCTATCTATCTGTATCTATCTATCTATCTATCTGTATCTATCTATCTATCTATCTATCTGTATCTATCTATCTATCTATCTATCTATCTATCTATCTATCTATCTGTCTGTCTATCTGTCTGTCTGTCTGTCTGTCTATATGTGTATATACATATATACTTTGTTTATGAAAAAAGTATTGTAATGAAATAAATAAATAAAATAATAAAAACATGCATAAAGGTTTATACAATGAAAATGTATAAAAATTAAAAAATTGTGTGCACACACTATATAAATATATATTAACATTTATAAATATTTATATGAAATATATATAAACATTTAATGTATGCACGTTTTTATTTTTACACATTTTTGATTTTGATTTTTCATGCGTTAATATATATATATATACACATCTCTTCTTGAGGGTCCTGGAGCGAGAGACCTCTGCTCTCCTCAGCATCTGTGTTCAATCTCACGGCTGAGAGCAGCAGATGTGTGTCGGCGGGAGGAGATGCTCGGATACGGTTTAAACACAGAAACGTGAGACGCTCCGTCTCGCAGAATCATTGAGCAGACGTCACACACATCTGCCCATCAGGACGCAAACACACGCGTCTCGACACCACTAAACTAAATTAAAGTGTCTCTCCACTTGTTTGGCCAACAAGACTCCGCACCAGCCAAATAAACAGTCAAAAGGAGAGTTTGGAGGGTTTCTAAGCCTTCTGGGTGAATAATTCACACCCCTTCAGGGTCACAGAGGAAATAAACTGATGTTCATACAGCTAGAGCACTTATGAGGTCACATGCTCACTGCTCACATCGACTGACACGAGTCTCCAAGCGACTTCTGTTCTGTCACTTGCCAGATGTCATGCAGGAGAACTTTGTCATTAATATCAGTTTTTATTTTTAGGTTTTTAACCTATGCAGTGCCACTTTTGAAAGTTTTTTTCATCACCACATCAAGACGTCTTGTCATGCAAAATACTTCTTGAATGTATTCAGTGTTTTTCCTAATTTAGAATAAGGTATTTTCACCAAATATCCTGTGTTGGAATTGATTTGTTAATAATGTGATGTGATAAAATATGCATTTTGCTTAATGTTTTTCATAATTTGTGAAAAACTTTTGGGGACAGTGAGAAATAAACAATTGCTACTATGATTTCAAATATTTAATTGGACCAACAACACGGTTTGGTGAACTACATTTTCCATTAGCTCAACATATTATTTCTGACTGTTGCCACAATTGATCAAATTCAATTAACATAAATTCAATTGAAAAATATAGATGTGGCCAGTCACTAGAAAATTTTGAGTTGGAGAAGTCTGAAATCATGTTGTTTGAATATGTCAATGCATACTGAACCGTTTCGAATTTTAATATGACGCTGTCCGTCCAAGTTTGGTGCACTACACTGTAACAAAAAAAATATTTTTTTTTGTAGTTGCAAGTAAAACAAAGTTTAATCTTGTAAAACACACTCCACAGTAATCCATTTCATCTTTCCGTTTCAAAATCTCACATTTAATTATATGTGTTATACTCTTTGTAATCATGACATTTACTATCAATTACTATCAAGTTAATATTGTTTCAAAAGAAATCCTATACCACTTTCTTCAATGTACACGCAACAAATATAAGTTATACACCCTGTAAAAACAAATGTGTGTCATTTACACGTCCTCTGAGAACTCAGGTAACACACACACACAACATGCAATGAAACCGGCACAGTCACCACACTCATGGTGGTCTTCATGCCCGGAATCGGTGATCATACACACACAGATGTGTCGTGTGAGTGAATCTGAAGTGGGTTGTCATCTCTTCCAGATGGCAGACTCAAAACACTTCATATGACGGACCGGGAAAACAGCACAGAGTCTGTGAACCGCTTAGCAACAGGGTAAATCCTTGACATTTTTAAAAAGCTTTAGCTGAAGAAGAGAGAAATAAAGTGAGAGAGAGAGACCGTCACAGTCTAATTCTGCACAATGCTTGCTGCAACAGACACACGTCCCTTTCAGCCCAGATTCGGGGATAAAACCAGCGTCCTCCACTGAAGCAGCTAAATTATTTTTGGTATTAAGAAGGGAAAGGAGGAGAGAGAGAGAGAGAGAGAGAGAGAGAGAGAGAGAGAGAGAGAGAGAGAGAGAGAGAGAGAGAGAGAGAGAGAGAGAGAGAGAGAGAGAGAGAGAGAGAGAGAGAGAGAGAGAGAGAGAGAGAGAGAAAGAAAGAAAGAAAGAAAGAAAGAAAGAAAGAAAGAAAGAAAGAAAGAAAGAAAGAAAGAAGAGAGAGAGAGAGAGAGAGAGAGAGAGAGAGAGAGAGAGAGAGAGAGAGAGAGAGAGAGAGAGAGAGAGAGAGAGAGAGAGAGATTGCGTAGTGGGCCGCAGATTCTGCCGCGGTTACGGATTACCGCTTGCTTGTAAATCCCATCAGAATGGATTGAGAGAAAATGAGAGAAAGAGAGAGAGTAAATAAGAGAGTTCCAACCTATCCGCTCACAAATCTGTGTGTTGCTTCAGTCTGTGTGAGTCTCGCTCTCCTGCAGAGGATCAAACTTTGACTTTCAGAGGACAACATTACCTGTACACTCTCAAAAATAAAGGTTCTCTATTGGCAAGAACCTTTAACATCCATGGAATCTTTCCATTCCACAAATGGTTCTTTATAGTGGAAAAAGGTTCAGATTTTTAAAAATGTTCTTCACACTAAGACAAAAAAAGGTTCTTTTAAGAACTGTTCACTGAAAGGTTATTTTATTGCAACGCCGTGAGAGAAAAAAAGCCCTTTTGAAAGCTTTATTTCTGAGTTTACGTTGAGATCATTACATATTGAAATCTGGCCAGCATGAACGGTTTTAAAAGCTGGTGTCCCATTTAAAATAGCACTGGTTCCTGTTCCCCAACCCCCACTCCTGCCGCCTCTGATCAGAAAGCCAGGCTGAAAGGAGTTAGTTCTCATCATCTCCTCCAGCGCTGGTCATCTGTGGTTTCTGCACCTCCTCAGAATAATCCACAGACCTGCGGCTCTCAACAGTCACTATCAAAAGCCCTCATTCAAAGAGACTTTCCTCTAACCAGATCTGGAGGAGCCTGGGCTTCAGACACACACACACACACACACACACACTCGCCGTCTGATTCAAACGACACACCAAAACACCAAGAGCTCACAAGCTTCAAGCTGACTGGCTGGCTTCATGTGATTTCAGGGAGGATTATAAGGCACTGGGCAGCTCCAATGACAATCTTTGAATCTATAGAGCTAAAGCAAAATAAATAAATAAATTTTTTTTTTTTTTTTTAAATCGAGCTGTCCTTAAAAACCAACATGCAGTGTTACTAGTACAGTCTGTTTCATGAGAAAGTGACTCTGAGTGGTTTCATTGAAGAATCATTCTAAAGATTCAGAATTCAAAATGTCCTATATAGTTATTATATACTGTAACTATAATGTCTTTCTAGTTACTTTCAAAAACATACAATGTGGCCAGTGTAGTTTGTTTCACAAGAAAATTGCTTTTATGAGTCATTTCTTTTAATGAATCATTCAAAAGACTCACAAACTCAGAAATCGCTAGTTTGAAACAGCTTGAAATTTAGGCCTGTTTAAAATACAGTGTACACATTTCATCTATTTATCTATACTGTATTTACTTATTATTTGAGACATTTAGTAGCATGCAGATTTTCACAAGCAAATCTGTTAATTTGGCTCATGTTCTGTGACTGTCAGTCTATTGTGGAATCATCAATTTCAGATGTACCTGCTCCTGAACAACACATAAGAAAGCAAACCGCTGTCTCATCCTGAGTAAGTGGCCCAAATAAGCTACAAAAGTGGACCTGAGATGAGCTACCTGTTCTCCCAGTCACAAAATCAATCAGCGGTAATCAAACGTTCTCTGAGGATTTTACACAGCAGAAACATTTCCAATAAAGCTCCGCCGTCTCTGACAGGCAGCCATTTCCTCTTGTTCGAGTCAGAATCTTAAAGCGACATTGCAGTTTTATGAGGTGTGAAGATCGGACTATATTTGATCACACACTGAGGCCCAGAAGGACTCTCAGTGTCTCGCTCGCCTCTGTATGGGACGAGACAGCAGCATGACAGAACCTACTGAAGCTTTACTTGCTTCATTTTACCAACTCATTAAAGGTTTGTCAGTCCCGTGAACCAGAAACCAATCGCTCTACAGCAAACTGAAGTGTCTCACCATTATGACTTTATTCAGATGTAGGACTGTGATTCATGCGCAAGATTCAGTTATCAAACTCATGAAGATCATATCGATTAATCTCCTAGCTTGTTAGAGTAAGTTCTTAAAGCTCAGTCTACCTGAGAATGCATCTTTAAGTGAGCTTGATTTGATTTGAACAAAACTTCTTTATTGCTAATCATTGACTACGTTTACAAGCTGTCAAATATCGGGTTATGGTCGGGTTAAGGTCACTATTTGGGTTTCTGAAACATTCGGAATAACCCGTTTACATGCGTGAGCAGAGAGAGTTACTCCTGTATACATAGAATTTGTAATCAATTGGCAATATCCCGATGTAAACGGCGAAGGAAGCACGGTTAGCGTCTGGACGTACGGACAACCTTAAGACGCAATATGCGTCATTTCCGATTCTTCTTCCTGTATCCAAAGACAACAACAACAGCAGCAGCACGCGGATAATGAATAGTTCGGGGCAGATAGCGATCGCCTTTGTTTGCGCTTTCCTCCTCGCTCCAAAAGTGTGGAGCTGTGCTGCGTCTCTCCATGTTTACCTCTACTTCTTGTTTACTTCCGGTATACTGCACGCGGGTTTTTGTATGCACCGTCTCTCCTCAAAAGACCAAGATTCCTTGCGAATAGAACATGCGCAGAACACAAATCAATGTTCCTTTTGATGGGGATATGCCGATACGCGTTTACATGACCAAATATTCGGGTTAGAAAAGGGGTACCCCAGGGATCATATCCGGGTTTTTAAAAAACCGGGATATGAGCATATTAGGGTTTTTGCCGGTGTTTACATGGCCGTGCGCGACCGGGTTATTGCTAATATCCCGGTTTTGAACGGGTTATTGGCTGCATGTAAACGTAGTCATTGAGGCATCCAGATATTCCTGTCATCTGGTCATTAACCTGCGCAAAGAAGATCAGTGAAAAGAAGGAAAACATGTGTTCAAACACTCACAGCTGTCTGTTCCTCTCAAATGAGTCAATTTATACAACGTTACAGTTAGTGAAGATTCATGAACTCAAAACGAGTTTTATAGCCTGATGCTGAAATCATCCATCAATCATCCATCCATCCAACCATCATCCAATCATCCATTCATCAATCCATCATCCATCCATCTGTTCATCCATCCATCCATCAATCAATCAATCAATCAATCAATCAATCAATCAATCAATCAATCAATCAATCAATCAATCAATCAATCAATGTCAGTCAATCAACCAATCAACCAATCAACCAATCAACCAATCAACCAATCAGTCAGTCAATCAATCAATCAATCATCCATCCATCCATCCATCAAACATCCATTCATCATCCATCCATCAATCATCCATCAATCATCCATTAATCATCCATTCATCATCCATACATCAATCAACCATCCATCCATCTATCCATTTATTCATCCATCCATCCATCCATCCATCGCTTTTTAAACTTTTCTCCAAATGTTCAAACAAACCTTTGTCGAGCCAACAACATTAATAGTTTGTCTCAACTAGCATTGCAATTCAAATTGCACTTCTGCATCCTGTTTGCTGGTTCAAATTCAGGAATTCAACTATAATTTATAAGGTATTCACAGTGGAATCACATGTGTCTGTAGCACCAACTGAGTTAAATGCCGAACATAAATTGTTAATAGTGTTAGGGATTTGAACAATAACATTGAGCAACAGGGATATTGTTGCTTGGCTCAGCAAGAACCGCTATAAACAGACCGAAAGCACAAACAAGTACAGGAGGTTGAGAACATCCTATGTATATTTAAAACTTCACATGAAGATGCTTAAAGCATGTTAATGCTAAATCTCAATGGGTCTGAACTCAGAGCAGGGTGAGATGAGAGAAAAACAAGAAGAGAGCAGAAGATGAGAGGGAAGGAGAAACAAGGACACGATGAATGAGAGGAGAGGTCTAGAATCACTCTGAATCACATTGAACTATAAGAAGAAGAAGAATCAATCGCTGATACCTGCACTGACCAAACATATTGATGACTGACAAGATTAGCAGGGATCAAGCCAACCGTGTGTGTGTGTGTGTGTGTGTGTGTGTGTGTGTGTGTGTGTGTACTCTACACATTCAATCAGACGCCACGTCCTGAAGGCCAGCTGAAGAACTGCAGACCTGAAAGCCTCCAGCACACAGATAATCATTTACCTTTTTTAAAACAAACGCTGCTAATTAAGTGTCTGTCCTCTCTTTAGTTGAACGCTCGGCTAAGTGAATACGCTGCAAAGGACAGTGGTTTGAAGTGAGTCAGACCACCTCTTGTTCAAATTACTGCACACGCCGGTAATCAACAAAAAAAAAGAAAGAAAGTGTCCTCAGCTGCACTTTCAGCTCCTGACGCCGGTGGAGAGAGTGTGGGGAAAGATCCTTTAAAACTCAAGTTTGCCAAGCTACTCATTATCTGAAGTGATCGTCAATTGACATTTGCAACCCATTTAACTGTGTGACTTGATTTTATCCACCTGGAATCGATTGGGTAGTGAAAATAGTGTTTTTAAATGTTTCTAAATACATACACTTATAACAATAAAAAACATGGGCAACAAAAGGTTTCGTCTGTAGTTTCGCTGAAGAGACGACCACTGGTTCACGTCTTAAAAGCCTCCTTAAAAGTTTTACTGGCTGCAAATCCACTCCGATGAGGAACGCTCACTTTTCACCATCAAATCAATTCCTGATCAAGTTCTGTCCTACATACTGCATCTGCACATCACATTGCATTGTAGGAATACAAATACATTACAAATACATGAACCCAGAGCTCACTGCATACAAAACGAGAATCCCACCTCCAGACTAACAAGCCATCGCCTGAAGACACTGAGTTTCCTGACAGAAACCCTCACTGAGAGAATAACTCCAGACAGCCGACAGGTGCGTCACCTTGAGACCCTGAATACAGAGTGTACGGGAGCAAACAGACAGATTTCTCGCGAGTGTTTTGTCGGAGCTGTGCTCGTTCCTCTCACTCAAAGTTGCTGGACTGTACCTGGGAGAACAGATGCGGAGCCTAACCTGAGTCAGCCCTGATTTGTACAAATAAAACACAAACCCAGCACATGCAAGCTTATCAGATATTAAAAAAAAAAAATGATATGAGCAAGAGCGCCTGCAACGATTTCTCATTTCCTCTCCGACCCCAGGAGTTCATCCTGTGACCCTCGCCGAGGTTGCCGAGCGACACGCGATCAATAAACTGAATCCCTGTGGACATCTGTTTGGACAGGTGCGCTGATGAAGGGGGGAGCGTCGATGGGCATCTCCGATACAACACCACGGGGCACGAGCCAGATGGTGACGGGCGCTTCCGAATAAACCAGTAAGCCACCTGAGACTGTGTGTAACTGATTTTACCATGCAAAGATTTAAATCTGCATGAAATCAAAGTTGCAATCGTCCTTTATCCTCTACTGTGATTGAAACGGCTTCTCGAATGAGAAAAAAATGTAGGGAGGGACTTGATTGGATGGTTGTGGTTTGCTATTGGTCAATCTCATGTGAGTGACAGTTTGCCCCGCCCTCATGACGTCATCAGAGAAGAGATATTTTAAGAGTTATTTTGTTTAAAGATTATGAAGGCAGGACAACCTGTCACTCACATGACATCACAGTCAGCAATAGCATCCCACAACGATCCAACAATCCAATCAAATTCTGATAAACAAAATCAAGCCCCGCCCAACAAGTTTTCTTGTTCGAGAAGCGGTTTCACTGGGATATATACGTCACAATGGGAAAGAATAGTCTATTACAACCTCCTTTTCATGCAGACTTTGAAAATTAATGATGTTTAAAATAATTTAGAATAAATAATGCAACATTCTATACAAATTTTGCCTTTCATGGTGACTTTAACTATGTAATGCACAACCATGATTGGTTAACTGCATTCATAAGGATAAAAAAGACAAAAATATTGGATAAATAATGAAATTAAGAACAGTAAATCGTAATAAACAGGGAAACAATACCTGCAAGCTGATTGCTGTGTTGTAAAGGGTTGAAAGAGTTGGACCATTAATATAGAGCCCAGGTGGAGATGTGACGTGGTGAATTTGAGTCCAGCATGTGTTGTCTTCTGTTCCCGTTCTCTTGTCTTGTCTTGCTATTGTTTGGTCAGCTATCCCAAGATATCTGTTGTTCAAAAAGACAAAAATAAAAAAAAAGTCAAATATATTACAGCTATAAGCTACACACAAGTCATCAATACCAACCATTTTATTCAAATATACCTCACACAAGATGTTAGTGTTTCATAAAAACAAAAACAATTTTTATTATTCAATTTGATACTAAAGGTGCATAAAATCAGGTTCTTTTCAGTGAATCTAAGTCCCTGTTTACATGAACGCCCTGGAGACGACAGGAAAACACAGAGCATCAGCTGAGATCAGGAATGGAGAGAGAACATTGTGCTTGGTACATTTTCATCTTCAAACCAAACTTGGGTCTTCAGCAAACAAAGTTTAAAACCCGTCTGGCTATGAAAGCAATCCGGTGTTTTTGACTACCTCTGAAAGTGGACAAGCTCGAAACGTTTTAGACCCCGTTTACACCTGTATTTAGCGTCGTCCACTTGTGATCTGATTGACCAAAACCAAAATCTTAATACCAGGTGTAAACAGAGCCAAAAACATACAGTGTGAACAGTATAGTCAATACAAACAAATACATCTTATGAACCAGTTCTTTTAAGTGACTCAGAATCTTACAACACAGTTGTAGTGAATCAAACTCAAACTGCAACCAGCAGCACAGACTAGACGATTTCAAAACAAATGACTCTTATGAGCCAGATCTTTATAGTGAATCAAAATTATACAGTGTGTATCCAAACCAATTGGTTTCCCGCTTACAGCCCATGTGGGAAACCAAACGCTCATTACCATATCTCAATTTCAGCTTCCTCAACTTTATTATACACAGTGATACGAACAGTAACAATGGCGTCGGTTTAACTTTTACCACATCCATAGCCGTGCAGAAAAGTTCATTTGCAGGGCTGAAAATAGCGACATGTCGACAACACGAACCAAACCTTTCCAGTCTCAGATACAACTACAGAGTTTGTGGGCGGGGCAAAGTACACGTAGTTCGTGGGCAGCCAATGAAGACCATAGGCTGCCATTATGCAAATTTGTTACAAACCTACATATATTCATGCAGGAAGTAAGACTGGAATTACTGACGACTCGTTTCAGGCAGTTCAGAATCGGTTCTTTCTTTTCAGGAGACAATAACTCCATTTATCTGCACTTTTGCAGACCTTTCTCATTCACAAAGAGCCATATAACACACTACATGAAAGCTAATATCCGAAAAAGCATAGCTACTAAGGGCAATTAACTATAATAACCCTGCTGTACATATAAACTACCAGTAGGCCAGAGTCAGAGCGAAACGCTCCATCCGAGGAACTTTCACAGCAGGAACAGGAAGTTGGTGCGCATTGGATCTGGTGGTGGGCCAAGCTCGAAACACCAACGGCATGAGGAAAGCGCTCCCATGGCAACAAGACGAGATTGGTTTGCTTAGCCTCAGTGCGGTCCGCTCATGCCTTAATGTAAAGAGACAACATGCTGGAATTAATCAGAGTGTCAGAGAGGAGGGAAAAGTCAGGAGAATTTCATTTGAAGACAAAAGAAATGAAAGCCATTACTCCCCCCCCCACGCCTTCAACACAAATATACTCTCATCTCCAGGGCTCAGAGGACACGACTCGTGAACGCTTTCCGTCTGGACTTACACCAGACGGAAACAAGCAGACATTTCTCACCGAGGAGACAGCGAGAGATGGAGAGAATGCGGGTGACAGCGAGAGAATGACAGAAGACTAAAGGTGTCTTCTCAATAGATGTTTCCCTTCAGTTCTGCCGTAAAGACGCACGTCAGACTCCGTCAAAATCATTCAAACTTTAAAACGATCAAGTTTTCATATGACAAAACAGCAGCTTCCACTTGAATACGCTCTCTGAAGGTCATGAGTAAATCTTACTCTTCTTTTACACAACCAGGATCTTAATCAAATCTCAAACTTCCAGGTTAAACCTCACAAACAGACACAATTCACACTCATTCTTTTGAGTATTTGGTAAATATATTTCAAGCCTGGCCTATAATTTCATATATAGCATATTGATGTATTTACAGTATACTGACTATGATGCTAACACAGCAGCAAAGACATTGAAATAACCAGTATTGATGTATAGACTTTTTAATTTGAATACATTCATTTTAATGTGGGAGGCACAATGAGACATTTAGCATTTGGTTGAAGTTGATTTAATATTGTATTTTTGTTGAATCATTGAGGGACCCCTGCAATGCCGCTGCGGACCCCCTGTTGAAAACCCCTGCTGTACACCAATATTACTACATACTACCAAATCATAATGCATTTTGATACCTCATAACCCAACGTATTGTTTGCATGTAGGAATTAGCATCTAGCTACATTCATAACATTGCATGCATACCACCAAAAAAGTCTAACCCAAACAAATGAATCTTCTTGTTAAGAAGTATAAACGGTGCAGATCAAATTGTTGCCAAACAAATTACTCTTTTGAACCGATATTTGTTAGGGTCAGTGAATCAAACACGCGCAGCACAAACAGTGCAGAACAAATAATTGCTGAACAAATGTCTCTCCTGAACAAATTTTTGTTAATGAATCAAAACACACAGCACAAATAGTGCAGACAAAATGATTCCCAAACGAATGACTCTTATAAACCAATTTTGAACCAATTTTTGTTAGTGAATCAAACAAATACAACACACACAATGTGAACCAAATGATTCCCAAACAAATGACTCTTTCAAACCAATATTTGTTAGTGTCAGTGAATCAAACACATTCAGCACAAACAGTGCAGACCAAATGGTTCGCAAAAAAATGACTCTTTTGAACCAATATTTGTTAGTGTCAATGAATCAAACACACAACACAAACATGGCAGACCAAATTGTTCACGAACAAATGACTCTTTTGAACCAGTTCTTGTTAGTGAATCAAAAAAATAAAGCACAAACAGTGCCAACCAAGTAATTCCCAAACAAATGACTCTTTTGAATCAATATTTCTTAGTGTCAGTGAATCAAACACAGCACGAAGGATTCACAAACGAATGACTCTGATTCACTGACACTAACAAATATCGGTTCAAAAACACATCCAACACAAACAGTGTAGACCAAATAATTACCGAACTTATGAACCAGCTCTTCTTAGTGAATCAAAAACATACAGCACAAGCAGTGTATTTCAATTCTCAAACAAATGACTTATGAGCCCTGAAAGTAAAACCAGTCAGCAAGACAGACGTTTCGCTCAATCGATGTTCCTGCTCGGTTTGCTCTGAAATTGCCCACATAAAGATAGTTTCGGTCTCAGAAGGAAACACAAGACATATCATTCCAGATTCTGGACAGATACTTCCTTGTTTGTTTGGTTTTACCTGAGGAAACGCTGGCCAGAGATGATGAGGTGATGGTTCAGACACCAGAAGTTTGTGCGCGACTGAGCAGAGAAACATGGTGCTAAAACTAAAAGTCTCTGCTTTATCAGATCAAAATCTCTCTCTGCTGAGCAAACTCACCAAACCTTCACGATAACAGAAAACCACACTCTGGAAACACCTCTTTTGAAGCTTGTAAACCGTAAACAGTCTAAATGTAACTTTCCAAAAAAAAAAAAAAAAAAAGGGCAGGTGAATTTACTATCCATATTAAATATTACTGAAAACAGAAATATTAAATCAAATATATTTTATAATAATAATAATAAAATATTATATATGTATATATTTTACATATTTAAAATATATTCAATATTTCAATATTTACTACGGACTGTAAATTTTCTCAGTTCAGCTTACCTTGATGGGTGTTAATAGCAAGTATATTGGAAATATAGCAAAAAGCTGTTTTCATTTTAAAATAAATAAAATGTTTTTTCATTTAATACACCATTTATTTATAAAATAAAATAAATATTATTAATAAATATTAGGAATACCTATAACAAAATAAAATAATATATATATATATATATATATATATATATATATATATATTTTTTTATTTTATTTTATAAATATAATAAATAAATAAATATATATTAATTTAATAGCATTTAATATTATCAATACATATGAGTACATATAAAATATAATTTATATTAATTAATATAATTAATTCATAGATTTTTATATATTTATTCCTTATATCTCATTCCTTATATATATGTAACTAATAAAAATATGAAGAATAAATATAAAATAAAATAATTTATTTTTAAATGCATTTATATTTTTGTTTGCTTAATGTGACTTCTGGAGAAAAATGCATCCTGGAAAAGCTTATGATGTACTTTTTTTTCAAATATAAAAAATTACATTTACTAGTAGTTAAACTGTAAATATTATGTCGCAATTTATAATTAAGTCACCAGCCAAGTAACTGTA
Organism: Abramis brama; assembly: GCF_963993115.1. Lineage (NCBI taxonomy): Eukaryota > Metazoa > Chordata > Actinopteri > Cypriniformes > Leuciscidae > Abramis > Abramis brama. Next base: position 28,864,870 of record NC_139982.1, read on the forward strand.
TTTAATCACCAGGATTACATCATCATAGTTTTTAAAATGTAATAATATGATGAACTTTCTTCATTCAAAATTGATCGTCTTGATCTGGAATAAGGGTAAAACATTAATAAAGGTTCACAGACTCAAATGACGTTACAGTGCAAAGATCTTCAATCGTCTTTAACCAGCAACTGCCTAATTGAACGTCGGATCTGAATGTGCCACATTGTATATATTTATGGAATAAAATGTTCAGCCGTATGTCAGGACAGAAACCCAGCAGATGGTTCATGTTCTTTCACAGTTATAAAAGCAGCAGAAGAACTCACTCGCTGCTTTGAAAGTCTGTGTGGGAATGTGTGTGTGCAAATCCCAAGCGGAATGTTCAGCGAGCGTTTGTGTTTCATTCCAGCCCGTCGGTCAGGATCTCTCCCGCACGAAACGCACCCGAGGAGATTCGTGAAGTTCCCCAGATGCGGGCCTGGAGGAGGTCTCTCTCACTCCACTGTTGAGCTGAGAGAGTTAAATGTTTTCTGGAGTCCAGAGGCAGTCTGAACACTACAGCAGCTCCAGTGCCAACACACGTCTGGCTAGAAGTGAACACACTCGCTCTGAGTCTCGTCAGCGGAGGGTCTCGCGGAGGACAGGAGTTCACTGAGAGTGCAGAGGACACACTGCAGTTATTAACACTGTTTGATATACGGCTCATACAAAGAGTCAGTGATCGGAACACACTCCTAACACTAAATCTACTCCGCTGGCGTGTGATTCCTGTAGAACATTACTTCAAGGACAATCACTGACATACAAACTTTAGTATTAATTATTATTATTATTTTCATTAACATTAATAACAAAAATAATAATCATCATAGTTATTTTGCACATTTTGTATATTTTATGGATAGTTATTTATTATTAGTTTTTTTGTTTATTTTATTTGTATAAATAAACAATTTTATTATTAGTTAACTATTATTATTAATATATATAAATATATATATATATATATATATATATATATATATATATATATATATATATATATATATATATCGTTATAATAATAACAATAATATCATTATTAATAGTAATATTAAAAATAATAATAATAATAATAATAATAATAATAATAGTAACTATTAAAATAAATACATATTTTTATTATTAGTTTACTTTTGGATATTTATCACTATTTATTTGTTTACTTATTTTGTTACATTAACCATTATTTAACAGACACGTACATACATATTTTATTGTTATAATAATAATAATAATAATTATTCTTATTATTATTCTTCTTCTTATTATTATTATAGTAGTAATTATTAAAATAACTGTTTTATTATTAATTTACTTTAGATATTTATAATTGTTTGTTTATTTATTTTCTTAAATTACCATTATTTAACAGATAAATACATATACATATATTATTGTTGTATTGTAATTGTTAATATGGTAGTAACTATTAAAAATAAATACATTTTTAGTATTAGTTTAATTTTGGATATTTATTATGTATTTGGTTCCTATTACTATTATTTAAACCTATATTTACCTATAAACATATACACATATATTACTGTTATAATAATAGCAATAGTTATTATTGTTATCATCATTATTATAATATTATAATATATTATAATAATTATTATTATTTACTTCTGTTACTATTAGGCCTACTTAATAATATTATATATATATATATATATATTAGTTTTAGACTTCAGAACCAATCATTACCATACAAAAGGCTAAATAAATAAAATAAAGAGATTAAGAGAAAATTACAAGAGAATGTCCCAAATTTAGTTGCATCTTAATTAAAATGCATAATTATGTGCATATAATTCAGCCACATGAGTGAAAAGCATGTTTGTGCAGAATCTGATCCATATTTAACGGGAGCAGACTGAACGCATGAGCTCTTCCTGACCTTGCCGGCGACCCCTGGAGATGAGCGACGGGCACCAGCGCTCTGCCAAACGGGCGTGGCCCTCTTACCCAGAATCCCTTTCACCCCGAAAACAGACCATAGAGGGCAGAGCGAGAGAGATGCAACAGATGCCCACTTCACCAACATCCACGCTCCTGAACGCAGATGGACAAATAAACAAGCTGAACGCTGGGGCTGTAAGAGCGGGCAGAGAGAAATCAGCGCTTGCTGGCACTCCACAGATCAGACAGCTGGCACTGATACCCTCCACAACCCCGAAAACACACCGCCCCCTTCTCAAGAGACCACGGCCGAGAGAGAGAGAGAGAGAGAGAGCGAGAGAGAGAGAGAGAGAGAGAGAGAGAGAGAGAGAGAGAGAGAGAGAGAGAGAGAGAGGGGAAGTAGATAACATTTCAGTGTCTCTCAGCTCCAAGTCTAATTAACACTCAAGCGCACACAAGTCAGGCTAAAAGTGTGTGTGTGTGTGTGTGTGTGTAGGAGGTGACTGTCGGATGAGTGCAGCCTCGTCTGGAGGTGAGACAGTCTGGCGAGTGATAAAGATGGATGAGAGGGACGGGCAGAGCCAAGAGAACGCGGAGTCGGCCAATCGGGTCGCAGACGCACATGGCCATTTCTATTTCTCACACGCGCTCATTTACTGTTGCACTTTCTGTTGACATATCAAATATTTGTCTTCCCGTTCCGTTTATCCGCCCTGCTAATTATTAACGAACTGCAGGTTGCGCTAATTGCTTCATCACTTAAGAAAATCATCTCTGCATTAATGAGTCTCGTCGCTTTGGCAAATTTATCGCGAAATATGAGCTAGATACTGCTTGAACACGCAGTGCAACACAGTTTATGAAATATTAACATGCCCTTTTAACTATCAACATTGGCTCAGCTGAAATTCCAGAATATGTAAACACATGAAAATATGTAAATATGATAGAGGTTTCTGGGAAATTATATGAAATATGAACAATATAGAGCTTCAACTCGCAGCATTAATCAGTTTTTAAACAAACACTTCCAACTATCTGACTCAACTAAAGATTGAAAATATGTAATACATGAAAATGTAAATATAAAAGACTTATGGAAAGATTTTATGAGAAACAAACTAGCTAGAGCTTTAAATGGGCAGGTTTAGTTTTTTAATTTCTAAAATATTAACAATGACTTTCAACTATTAGAAGTGACAACTTATGTTTAAAAATTGTTTAAAAAAAACCCAATAATATGCAAGTTCAATAGTCTTTTGGAAAACTTGTGTAATATGAGCTAGCTAGTGTTATTCCATTTATAAAATATTAGCAAACCAAAATGTGACTCAAAGTAAAATAAATAAATAAATAAAAATAAATAAATAAATATTTGAATATTTGAAAAAAAGTGATAATATTTTAAAATATATAATTGTATTATTTTTCCTGAAATACAACATTTTTAAACACTTAAACCCTTCAATATCTAAAGTGAGTCAATTTACTTTTGATAGTAGGGAAAAAGTATAAAAATGCAAAAATACATCTAAATGTATTTTTGGCAAAATTATATGAAAAACAAACTAGCTAGAGCTTTAATAGGCCGTTTTAATCATTTCTAAAATATTAACAAACACTTTCAACTCTCAACTCAAATATGTAAAAACTATGTAAAATATGTAAACTCAATAGTCTATTGGAAAAATATGAGCTAGCTTGAGTGTTATTCCCCATATACATTTTTTGCAAACCAATCCAACTATAAAATGTGACTCAATGTAAAATAAACCTAACAAATCTAACAGATTTTTTTTTTATTGAAATATTATAAAACATTTTAACTCTTACAACTGTGAAGGGAGTCAAATCTCTTTTAAAAGCTGTGAAAAATCATAAAAAAGAAATAAACATTTCAACCGGTACAATCAACCGGTTTGGGCCAAAATTATCATAAAATCAGCGTAATTTGGTCACTAAAACAACTGATTAAAGTTTAAAAACTTGTAAATATGAGAAAATATAAAAATCTAATCGATTTTTCTGTATACACACACACACACATACATATACATATACTGTACATATACACACACATACATAAAGCATTTACATCAAAGTTTTTTTTAAGATCATAAAAAAGAAAATGAGTCAAATGCGTCCACACATGCCATGTGCACTAAAGGACATTCTGGTCTGGGCATGACGGGACGCACAAATCATCCAGATCCCAACATGCCGTGCGATGAGATCAGCGGCCTCTGTCATTTCTTTCAAAGCTCTTTTTTTTCCTGGAGGTTTTACATAATGTTGGTGTCTGCAGTGTGCTCCGCCGCCTCTATCATTTAGACCCAGGCTGCCTGGAGATCGACCACATCACCATTAGACTGTGAGCCAATTAATTTCATCTCTTCTCCAACATTCAGATATGAAAGCGCTGCCATCAGGAGAAGGGAGCCATGATTTTTACATCTCGCCATTCCAGCGTCTGCCCCCCAAAAAATGCAATTACACGGCTGCGAGCGTGCAAGGAAGAGGAGGAGAGAGAGAGAGAGAGAGAGAGAGAGAGAGAGAGAGAGAGAGAGAGAGAGAGAGAGAGAGAGAGAGAGAGAGAGAGAGAGAGAGAGAGAGAGAGAGGAAGGGCGAGCCAATGGCAGCCTGGTTTCTGCTCTGTTGGCTAAGTTGTTTTCAGGCTCTCTCCATCATCCGAGAGGAATAGCCCAGCTCTTCTGCAACTTCAAAGCAATGGACAACATCTCTCCATTTCTGCAGCTGATTGCTGAACATCCAAACACACACACGCTGCACTGCAACCTATATTTTTGGAGCACATACACATAAAAAAGGCCACATCCTTCATTTTAATTTTACTTTCTTCCCCTCCAGTCAACTTATGTTATTCAAAGTTTCTTGGACCAAAAGCAGTCATGATTGAGTTAATTTAGTGGTGTTTGCCAAGGTAAGCATCACTATTGCAATTCCTCCTATAGGGTTAAAATCTATGTGTATTAATCTTTGCCATGTTTCTCATTCTGCACTGTACATAAACGCTATCTCGAATCGCATTGCTTGTTGATGAGAAGTGCTTTTACTTTTTTAAAACAGACTTAGTGGTCCATATTGACATGATAGCCATATGAGTTTATAGTGAACTCACTGTAATGTTCAAGAAACCAGTGTGAGATGATTTGAGCTTTGTTACATGTGTGTTATCCTGCTGGAAGTAGATATCAGAAGATGAAAACACTGTGGTCGTAAAGGGATGGACATGGCCAGAAACAATCCTCAAGTTGGCTGTGGTGTTTAAACGATTCTCGATTGACACTAAAGGCCCAAAGTGTGCCAAGAAAATACCATTACAGCACCAGCAGCCTGAACCGCTGATACAAGGCCGGATGGATCATTGCTTTCATGTTGTTCACGCCAAATTCTGACCCGACCATCTGAATGTCTCAGCAGAAATGGAGACTCATCAGACTTCTGTGTTCAGAGACGTTCTTCTCTTCTGTGTTCAGAGACGCTCTTCTCTTCTGTGTTCAGAGACGCTCTTCTCTTCTGTGTTCAGAGATGCTCTTCTGTGTTCAGAGACGCTCTTCTGTGTTCAGAGATGCTCTTCTGTGTTCAGAGACGCTCTTCTGTGTTCAGAGATGCTCTTCTGTGTTCAGAGACGCTCTTCTCTTCTGTGTTCAGAGACGCTCTTCTCTTCTGTGTTCAGAGATGCTCTTCTGTGTTCAGAGACGCTCTTCTGTGTTCAGAGACGCTCTTCTGTGTTCAGAGATGTTCTTCTGTGTTCAGAGACGCTCTTCTGTGTTCAGAGACGCTCTTCTGTGTTCAGAGATGTTCTTCTGTGTTCAGAGACGCTCTTCTCTTCTGTGTTCAGAGACGCTCTTCTCTTCTGTGTTCAGAGATGCTCTTCTGTGTTCAGAGATGCTCTTCTGTGTTCAGAGACACTCTTCTCTTCTGTGTTCAGAGACACTCTTCTCTTCTGTGTTCAGAGATGCTCTTCTGTGTTCAGAGACACTCTTCTCTTCTGTGTTCAGAGATGCTCTTCTGTGTTCAGAGACGCTCTTCTGTGTTCAGAGACGCTCTTCTCTTCTGTGTTCAGAGACGCTCTTCTGTGTTCAGAGACGCTCTTCTGTGTTCAGAGATGCTCTTCTGTGTTCAGAGACGCTCTTCTCTTCTGTGTTCAGAGATGCTCTTCTGTGTTCAGAGATGCTCTTCTGTGTTCAGAGACACTCTTCTCTTCTGTGTTCAGAGATGCTCTTCTGTGTTCAGAGACGCTCTTCTGTGTTCAGAGACGCTCTTCTCTTCTGTGTTCAGAGACGCTCTTCTGTGTTCAGAGATGCTCTTCTGTGTTCAGAGATGCTCTTCTGTGTTCAGAGATGCTCTTCTCTTCTGTGTTCAGAGACGCTCTTCTGTGTTCAGAGACGCTCTTCTGTGTTCAGAGATGCTCTTCTCTTCTGTGTTCAGAGATGCTCTTCTCTTCTGTGTTCAGAGATGCTCTTCTCTTCTGTGTTCAGAGACGCTCTTCTGTGTTCAGAGATGCTCTTCTACTTCAATGTTTGAGGTGTTGTGTGCTCAGAGATGCTCTTCTGCAGATCTCAGATCTGCAGATACAGATTCCCTGTAAACCCTAGAGATGGTTGTGCGTGAAAATCCCAGAAGATCATAAGTTTCTGAAATACTCAGACCAGCCCGTCTGCCACGTTCAAATCCCCGTTCTTCCTCATTCTGATGCTCAGTTTGAACTTCAGCAGATCGTCTTGACCATGCATGCCTAAATGCATTGAGTTGCTGCCATGTGATTGGCTGATCTTTGCGTTAACGAGCAGTTGAACAGGTGTACTAATAAAGTGTCTGATACATCCAGGGGTGCACATAACTGGTGCGCATGTGTGGTAAAAATAAACGATGTGCAGCAGAAAACGTGGAGGGAAGCGCTTTTGAGTACCAACGTTTTTGGCATTTTTTGGGGACAGGGACACGTTTACTTACTGGAGTAGGATTTTTCTCCATCTCTGGTAAGATAGTTATTAGGGGTGATCTGTACTTTTCTTTTGCGTTTACTTGCGCTTTAACAGACACATACACACAAAATGATGTCAAAATACCCGTCTCGACAAGTATTCTCTCGGTTATTTCATAAGTGAACAGTTGAGAAAGAAACCGGATGCGTATCAGTATATTTGGTCTGTGCATTCGGTCTAAAAGTGACAGCAGCCTAATATTCCTGCTGTTGTCTGTGTCGTTTAATGCTTGCAGGATAAGTGTGCGGCGTAAAGTGTGAGTACCAAACAGCATCTCCAGGTTCTCCCTTGAGAACCAGACCAAAAAAGTTATGGGCACCACTGGATATATCACTGATCTTTGATCTAAATAGATGCATACTAAATAGATGTATAAAATGTAAATAGGAGATGGTTTATGATGTCAAAAAACTCTTATTTTAAGGCCAAAAAACTAATTTCCATGACACGTCCTTTTAAAGCAACACACAGGCTCATCTCTGCTTCATTTCTTCATCTAATCAGGACGCTTGACTGACTCTAATAGGTTTTAAGAGTGAATCTGACGGCACACCGCACAGAGAAGACTGACCACTGCTGCCTCTTTCCATCCTAAGGAGCTTATCGAAAAAAAAGCACATTAAAAATGCAAGTTCTAACACGTCTGACACGGGGGTCAGCGAGGCTGAGAGTCACGAGCGGTTATCAGGATGTGTGTGTCAGGGTGCCAGATTATGGAGATTTTTTTTATCCGCTGGCTGATAGAAACACAAACATCACCGCAGTCATCCTCAGGGACTAATCCGCTCTCAGGACAGCTCAACAACTGACCAACAACCAGACACTATCAATCTGCTATTACTCAGCAGGACTGGGTATCAATACAGATTTCCTGATTCCATTCCGATTCAATTCGATTCCATTCCGATTCATTTGAATGCATTTCAGTTGCTTACATATCGTCACCTTCCTAAAATAATTGCCCAAGTCATTTTGATGAGCAATTATTTTAGGAAGGTGACAATTAGAAAGAAATTCTCTCTCATTTAATGCTGTACATCATAAAGGAAACCTTGGAAATTACAAATATATTGATTAAATATTGTATTTATTTAATTATGAATATTATACATATTTAAAAAATTATAATTTTTCAACTCGCATGAAAGAACTCTAAATGTGTCTATAGAATGATTTATTAAGGACACGCTCAAGAGTCATTGCTCACAAATTGACTACATTTGTTTGTCTTTTAATTCGTTAAAAAGAATCTGTTTATAAGAGTAATTTGTTCGTGAATTAGACTACACTGGCTGCATAGTATGTTTTTGATTTATTAAAAAGAAACGGTTCATTTGAGTCATTTGTTCATTAATCAGACTACACTGGTTGTCTAGTGTTTTTTGACTCACTCAGAAGAATCTGTTCAAAGAGTCATTTGTTCATGAATTGGACTACACACTGGTTGTATATCGCTGCAAAGGTATTTCGATCTTCTTTTTACCCCTAAACGAAGAACGAAAAAGAACTTCGCTGTGATTAGGCTATATCAGGACCTTAAGAGGTGCTGTATGTAACTTTTTTACTCAACTAAAGCATAAAAATACCATAATATGTTTGCAGATATTTAGAAAACATGCTAAGTTCACATACTGGTTTCTCTGAAATACACTCCTACAGCCAGTTACTTTACTTATTATTTTACACGTCAGTCGGGTTTTGTTTTGGTCTGTGTGATCTCGCCCACTGCCAGTTCACCCAATAGTATTTCGACACCCCGGGATGCCAGTTAGCAGGAAACACAATGTACCGCAGCCTTGGAAACGAGCAAACAAACTGGGTCAGAGATTGCAGATTCTACCCAACCTAAAAAGCCTCTGTATCCATCTAAAAATCTCTATGAACGAGAGCATATTAAAACGCGGAAAAATCAACTCATTAACTTACAGACTGTAAGTCTCCTCGATTTTCGTTGTCAATTGCGCTCGCTCCTAGCCTGGAAATCCAGACCTAAATCTGAAAGATTAAGGGTCTGGCATCGACTAATGAAAATCGGCCAGCTCGAGGGGCGGCACCAAGCATGCATTTGAAAATCTCACTGCACGCAATTGGATAACACTACGATCAATCACAACAAGCCCCATATGCTTAGCTACCAGCTAACTGGTAGATTAGACTCTTACCGTATCCGGTCGGCAAAACAGTAAAAACGTCCTTCTTGCAAAGGAGCGATTCGAGCGTCGTCTTCTGTTCCTCTTTTAGATAAAAAGCCAAGTCTAACTCATTCATTGTAGCGGCCAAAGCCGTTTCAAACAACTGGTGTTCATCCATAGCCATCTTGCAATGTTTACTAATGACTTCGACGTCACAGCGCTGTCGTCTTCTGTTTAGCTCGCCTCTGGCCCGCCTATATCAGATAACCCGACGTGATTGGTGCAGCTCGGATACAAGGGCATATTTAATGAGCATCATTACTCGACGCCAGAGTAAACTCGCTGAGCAAATTCACCTTGGGCTCTCGCGAGAACTCTAGATTTCCAGGGTAGCTCGCTCCAATTGCGTGTCCTCAAACTGGCAACCCGCAAGTGTCGAGTCTGAGGAGGGGGCAGGGAAACAACGGTCTCCGATATTTTGAATTTGGACTGCAGTACTGATTTCGACCACTAGGTCGTTCTTACCTCAATGTCATTCTTACATACAGAGTCACTTAATTATGAATCAAAAAAAAATATGGTTCTTGAGATTTTAAGAATCAATACAGAGATAGTTCAAATAAAGTTTAATCAGAAAAAAATATCAAATATCAAACTTTTATTGCTGTCAGCAAAGTTTGATTGCTGTCAGTCTGAATGCACCTTCATGATCATCTGATGTATTTTGCACACAAAAACGACAAAAGCAAAGTAGACTAGACAAGTCTACCTCACTCATATCTGGCCTTCCTTCAGAAGCTGAAATTCATAAAAACCCGCAGACCTTGCGTCTCCATGGACGGGTCAGGGAGAAGCTCCAGGGGAATCCTGTGAACAGGAGCATGTGTCTCTGGGGTGCTTAAAGAGGACTGTGAGATAACAAATCCTTTCTTTTGGAGTCTGCAGCCAGAATCCTCAAAGTGAGATTCGCCTACGGTTCTCTGCTCACAAAAGAAAGGACAGACGCTCACTAATAAAAGACTGAATTTAACAAACAGACGCAGGAGTTCACCTTCACAGCGCTGACACCAGAGGAGACAAAATACTTCAATCAACAGCTCTCTTCCAGTGACCTCCGCGAGCCGCGGTATTATTTCACACTGCCATATCCATTACAGACACGCAGGACGCTGTGAGAGAGAATGTATTTCCCTTTGAGAGCTGACGGATAGTGTTTTTACAGGGTTCATACACAGAAGGCATTTTATGGATGAGGTCTGAGGCCAAAAGACCTTCGGAGGTGGTTTCCGCTGTGCGGCCCTCCGTTGGTCCGTAAAAGATCGCTTTCCACCCCGTCACTGCACTTCAAGTTCAATTCTGCCAGCAGACCTCTATAAAACAGTTTTCTCTTGAGTAAGTCACATAATAAAAGTGAAAACATCACAACAACTACTGAATAAACTAATCTTAAAAATCTGTCGACTAAAAAGAGTCCAAAACCTGTTTTTGAAAGAAGTTTCTAATGGTCACCAAGGTTGGATTTATTGATCAAAATACAGTAAAAACATTAATATTATTACAATTTAAAAGAACTTTTTTTCTATTTGAATAGAAATGTAATTTATTCCTGTGATCAAAGCTGAATTTTCAGCATCAGTCTTCAGTGTCACGTGATCCTTCAGAAATCATTCTAATATGATGATTTGCTGCTCAAGTAACATTTCTTATTATTATCAATGTTGAAAACAAGTTGCATTGCAAAATGTCTTAGCTTTTATTTTTTTGATAAATAGAAAGTTCAAAAGAACAGTTGATTTGAAGTAGAAATATTTTGTAACATTATCAATGTCTTTAAATTGATTAATAGTGACAGTAATGCGTCCTTGCTAAATAAAAGCATTATTTTCTTTAAAAAAAAAAAAAAAAAAATGTTTTGTGAAATGTTTTGATTGAAAGTGAAAGTAATTGATATTTTATTATATAATGCATGTACATTTATACAATTTGCCGTAGGTGTCTAAATTTACTTTATTCCTGGTGTCACTCAAACATATGAAATATTAAGTCAGGAAATAAAAGTTTACATATCACAACATCCATCGGCAACACTAAAACAAAACTAGGCCTAAAAACCTGTCTTCTGCTCAGGGAGAAAACACGAAGGCTGCTTTGCTTCTAGTTGTCATTCATATCCGCACATTGAAATCTTTAGCGAAAATCAAATGAATTGAATAGCATCTAATAAACACCCCTTAACACCTCACATAAAAACTGATTTTCAGATGTTGGTTTGCCCTGTTACTGCATCTGTTTGCCTGTTTATTCATGAGAAAATCCATCACAAAACATCTTTAAAAACAGACATTTTTCTTATAAATCACTCTACTTACATAGCATGACAGCTATCAGTGACACTAAAAGAAAAAGTAATAAAAAGTCTGCTCAGGGAGAGAGAAACAGAGGACTATTTGTCTAGTTGGCTTCTGGTTGTTATCTCCACATGCTGGAATCTTTAGTAAAATCTCATGAATTTAAGCATCATTACGTCATTTTTAGTGGTGTTTTCCACTGTGTGGCTCTCTGGTGGTCCGTGTGATCTTTTTCAACCCTGTTACTGTGTCCATTTACTGTCATTCAAGCATTAGTCTCACGTAGCCAGAGTGACGGCAGAAGGTCTAGACTCTACGGCAGCTTTCATTGGCCCAGGACCGCCCAAGAGGACGTTTGACTGACATGTGACGCAACCAATCACGGTTCGTTTTGTTCAGTGTCATGTTTACGGGCGTGAAAATATAAATCCGATGTCTCTACAATAACAGACCGGCGTGTAAAACTTGGATATATTTTAAAGAGTCTATGCCCTGAACTTTACATACTTCACATACTTTTGAAAATCCAGTGTTTAGTCGATCCTGATCAGCGCTCATTGTCAGAGTTGTAAACACAATGGTTTTTTTTTTCCACGAGGGGGTAGACGCAAGAACGCAACGCGCACGTCTCCCAGACATCCTGTAGAATTCAACCAATCAGATGATGACTTTGAAACTCCTGAAGTGTTTCTAATTTTGTGTGCCATATGCAACGTTTAACCAACGGTCCGTGGGTGTGATGTCTCAGGATGAGACTATTCAAGCACATACCACCATAAAAACTCATTTTATTAAGTAACTCTTTGCATGTCAAGACAGCTATCAGCAGCACTTACAGAAAACTAATCGTAAAAAGCCATCATGTGCACAAGGAGAAAGATTCTTGGCTTCTAGTTGCCATTCACCTCAACAGACTGCCAGCTTTATTATAATCAAATGAATACAATAGCATCTCATAAATACCCCACTTAAAAAGTCATTTTCTCCAGCTGCAACTTGTTTCGCTGTCCGTTGCGGTGAGGCGTGAACGAGCAACATGTTTAATTCAGATGCAAAGCAATTTTGCAGGCATCTCATTCCCTCACACACACACTGTGCTGCGAGGACACAAGCGTCTTAAAGACTTCTGCCAATGGGATTTACACACACTAACCCACACACTTGAGATTTTTTAAGCAAGGATTCACACACACAGAGAGAGAAAAATCCAAGCAGAGGACACACACCTCCCACTTATGACCTGGAGTTTCATTTACTGTACGCGAGAGTCATTTCTCCATATTTATCCCAATAAATCGTGTAGCATTTATTACCGTTACGCTCGGCAGCACTCTATTACAGCAAAGTCCATATTCAGCTCTGGCGGGAGATCGGTGTGGCGATAGAGAAAGTTATTACAAAGATTTCAGGCGTGGAGGTGGCCAACCCCCGGCGTGGACGGTTACACCATCGGGAAAGAGCCCGGGGGATTAGAGAGAGCTGCGCAAACACAAGGTCGACGATCCGGGCAGGAGACAAATAAGAGGAACTCACAGCGAGAGGACAGCAACGCAAAAGCCATCATTCTTCACGATTAGCATTCGAGGCACACAGCGGTACACTAATGGTTCAAAAATATACTACCGCTGTCTTCACTTTAAAAGGTCAGTGGTTGACCCCTACATGGCGAATATTGAGAGGAGGGAGGGTTAGCATTACCAGTGACATATTAACTTGACCACAACCTACATACTACATATAATAAGGGTGTTGCACCATTCAGAATTGAAATAAGAATGGCTTTTAAATCCCAATGTTAAATCTGTTCCTGAATTTGAACTGAGGTTGCAAACAGAATGCAGAGTTGCAATTTGAATGTCAGGAAGTAAAATTAAGTCAAGACAAACTTTGAATGTCGGCTTGACAGTTTTTTTTAAAGCCTTGAAATGTGAAGGTTTAGGAGATTGACAGACAGATGGATAGATAGACAGAAGGATAGAATGAAGGATAGACAGACAGAAAGACGAAAGACAGACAGACAGACAGACAGACAGACAGAAAGACAGACAGACAGACAGACGGAAAGACGGACAGACAGACAGAAAGACGAAAGACAGACAGACAGACAGACAGAAAGACGAAAGACAGATGGAAAGACAGACAGACAGAAAGACGGACGGAAAGACAGACAGACAGACAGACGGAAAGACGGACAGACAGACAGACAGACAGACGGAAAGACGGACAGACAGACAGAAAGACAGACGAAAGACAGACAGATAGAAAGACGGACGGAAAGACAGATGGAAAGACAGACAGACAGAAAGACGGACGGAAAGACAGACAGACAGACAGAAAGACAGACGAAAGACAGACAGATAGAAAGACGGACGGAAAGACAGATGGAAAGACAGACAGACAGAAACACGGACTGAAAGACAGACAGACAGACAGACAGACAGACAGACAGACAGACGGAAAGACGGACGGAAAGACGGACAGACAGACAGAAAGACAGACGAAAGACAGACAGATAGAAAGACGGACGGAAAGACAGATGGAAAGACAGACAGACAGAAACACGGACTGAAAGACAGACAGACAGACAGACAGACAGACAGAAAGACGGACGGAAAGACGGACAGACAGACAGAAAGACAGACGAAAGACAGACAGATAGAAAGACGGACGGAAAGACAGATGGAAAGACAGACAGACAGAAACACGGACTGAAAGACAGACAGACAGACAGACAGACAGACAGACGGAAAGACGGAAAGACGGACGGAAAGACAGACAGACAGAAAGACGGACGGACAGACAGACGGAAAGACAGACAGACGAAAAGACAGACAGACAGAAAGACGGACGGAAAGACAGACAGAAAGACAGACGGAAAGACGGACAGACAGACAGATAGAAAGACGGACGGAAAGACAGACGAAAAGACAGACAGACAGAAAGACAGACAGAAAGACAGACGGAAAAAAAGACAGATAGAAAGACGGACTGAAAGACAGATGGACAGACAGACAGAAAGACGGACGGAAAGACAGATGGAAAGACAGACAGACAGACAGACAGACAGACGGAAAGACAGACGGAAAGACAGACAGAAAGACAGACGAAAGACAGACAGATAGAAAGACGGACGGAAAGACAGATGGAAAGACAGACAGACAGAAAGACGGACGGAAAGACAGACGGAAAGACAGACAGACAGACGGAAAGACGGACAGACAGACGGACAGACAGACAGACAGACAGACAGACAGACAGACAGACGGACAGACAGACAGACAGAAAGACGGACGGAAAGACAGACTGACTGACAGACAGACAGACAGACAGGTGGATACATAGAACATAGTGAATAGATAGACAGTACATTTAGTAAAAAGTTTAATAAGCCATTTTTTTTATTTAACAAATGAAATAAGTAAATCAATTCAGGTTTGATTTAGAAAGAGCATCTCCTGCACTAAAGGACTATAACACTGGTGAATTCCCACAGAGGGGCGTCAGCAGTGTCAGGATCCTCTGTCTCTCCACAGGTCTAAAGCTCATCCTGTGGGCCTGACCAGTTAAAAGGGTTCACGGCCTCCACGTAATCCTCCGCACAAGCAGGTTCAGTTCAACACGGTCTCTGTTTCACTCTGATAGTGGAGGAGATGAGTAGGTGATCACGATGTGTGTGTGTGTGTGTGTGTGTGTGTGTGTGTGTGTGTGTGTGTGTGTGTGTGTGTGTGTGTGTGTGTGTGTGTGTGTGTGTGTGTGTGTGTGCGCGCGAGCTGAGGGAATTCAATCTCCCTTGCAGGCACGAGCGGACAGGCGGGCAGATAGAACAGCGGCATCCCAGAATAACCCCGGAGGTATCCATGAATGAAATGACAGGATTACACAAGCATTCGAAATCCCGCTGAGATCCCAGATAATGCTGTTTGCCACCGCGTGTCACACCCGTGGCGGGGGGAGGAGTCAAACTGTTCGGCTAATGAAAATATGGAAGAGCTTTTCAGAGTCGCCGAGCAGAAAATTCAAACCTGCGGGTCAAACCCGCCAGCGCGAGAGAGTCCGACACCGCGGTTATTAATGCGCTGATTTCCTCTGGAAACACGCTAAATGAAGCCGCCCTCGTGACTGCTTTACAAATACCAATAATGTGGTGTCGACAGGCCCGATCGCTGACAGTAATATTCGCTCAGGCAGTGGGACTCTTGTGCTGAGAATGAGACATCGTCAGACCATAATTACTGAAAAATGCCAGTTACAGAAACCGTTCATTTAATGCTATATTCGAACACAGGCAAAAACAAAAACATATGTGAGACAGCGAAGCCAAGAAACATCTGAAGGGAAGACAAAATCTGTGTGGGTGCTTTTACATCAGTTTGCCAACAAACCGAAGCTATTGTGACTCTATAATTATTCTTACCATGTTACTAAGATGTTTTTGTTGTTGTTTTTGACAACACACTTGTACTGACAAAAAAGGCACCATGTATAATGGTAGCACTATTGGAAGTACCATATAAAGGCCATTCAGTACCATGGTATATAAAGTATAACCTTGTGTCCTGTGGCATGGAACGATAATGGTACTGGATGGCAATACTAGTCTGAAATTCATGTATCATGGTATTCTTGGAAGCACCATGGTAAAGCCATATCCAAAATACCATAGTAGTGCTTAGCTTTTTGTAAGTGAGACCATATTTTGGTGTACCATTAAATACATATGTAAATACTATGTTAATCACACAGTACCATAGTATTACCATTGGATACAGTCACTGTACCATGGTACCGCTAGAGTATTGTTTTGTAAGTGTGGACACCAAAGTGTAAATCTCCACTGACACCAAGAAAGTCCTCAAATTCCTGTTTTTCCAAAAAGGAACAAATCAGAAGTCAAACTGAACAGGAAGTTGAGGGAATGTCTTGGTGTTACTTTCCCTATAAATAAACTTTTAACGCAAAGACTTTGGTTTGTTGACAAATACACACAGTTTGATCACTTTTGATTGGTCGACTTTGAGGAGGGGATAATTTAGCATTTTTTTCTAAAACATAATTTCCCGAAAGGTGGCAAAACACCATCACTGACACCCCAAAAAAAATCCCTATACCTCCTTTTGAGTTGGACTTCCAATTTGTTGCCTTCAAGAAGTGATAGTAACACATTTTCTACATTTTAGCATTGCTCGAATGCATGTTTACTTCTATTTATCAACAAGCTGTAGTCATTGAGTCTTTACTAGAAGGACAAACTGTAGAGGGAAGTCTATCATGTCCAGTTTGATGATGACTTCAGATTGGACTTGAAAGTGATGGTTTAACATTTTTTTTCACATTTTTAGCAGTGTGTGAATATGTGTGCTAACATTTTCATTGTCAAACCAAGTGCTTATTTGAGAAGCTTGTTCTGTAGGGTCAATCTCCAGAAAGATTTTCTGAAGAAACTCCAGAAAGGTTTTCTGTTAGCAGAGATTCATCCGACAAAAAAAAACTTTTCATATGAAGTCTCAAAAAGTCTTCAGTTTGTTGACAACGAAATGCTAACCCACATTCACACGCTGCTGAAACTGTGGAAAAATGTGAATCCATCACTTCCTGCCAACCAACAGGAAGTCTTCAAACTGAACAGGAAGTTGTTGAACAGTTTATCCTTCTAGTAAAGACTCAAAAAGACTAGTTTGTTGACAAAGAGTTGTTAACAATGACATTGGCGCAATGCTAAAATGTAGAAAATACGCAAAATTATTAGCAACAAACTGGAAGTCATCAAACTCAACAGGAAACTGAGGGAAATATTTGGTGTTGTAGTGCTTCCGCCTTTCTGGAAATGACATTTTAACATTTTTCTACATTTTAGCATTCTACAGGCATTTACATTGCATTGCCAACAAGCTGAAGTCATGTGAGTATTTATTTTAAGGGTATACTTGTAGGGCAAATCTCCACTGACTTCAGGAATGCCCCTCAACTTCCTGTTCAGCCCTGATGACTTCCGATTGGTCCCCTGTCAGGAAGTGATGATAGTATAGTATTTTTCCTGTTTGAAATGATAGTGTTTACATGTGCCAGTTACTCAACGACTGTATTTGCATCCTCCCTGGCAATGCTACTGTATATATATATTTGTGTCATAAGTGCTCTATTGCCGAAGGGACGGTTTCTGTACAATAAACCTCACAGGCTGTGAATCATTCAGGCATAGAGGTAATAACAGCCTCTCATATCAGCGACTGGAGAAATGTAGTCATGTAAGCGCCCAGACAGTGTCTGCAGTGAACAGACTCGTCATTCAGAGAGAACCAGAACCCGCAATGAAAACAGAACCTGGTCCTGATCCAGAGGGACTTTATCCTCACTCCAGCTGCAGATGTTTCCCATCACTGACTCCGGCCGAGTGAGAGAGAGAGAGAGAGAGAGAGAGAGAGAGAGAGAGAGAGAGAGAGAGAGAGAGAGAGAGAGAGAGAGAGAGAGAGAGACAGAGAGACAGAGAGACAGAGAGAGAGACTTAAACGTAGTGCACACTACAAGACCCTTTCATGACATGAAATCAATCAATGATCCCTATACTTCCATAATACATGATCCTGGTTTTATTGTGAATGTTTGTTGGTAAATGTTATTACATGTATTAGATAAGGGTTTGAAATCCTTTGTCAGACGTTGCCAGCCAAGTCCTTTTATTTATCTTTATAACAAACCTAAAAATATATCTAACCTCATTCTGGTGCCTAATTACCATTTTTTTTTTTTTTATCTAATAAATTCTTGAATTATGCAAAAGTCTCAACCCGACATTTGTACTTGATAAATTATGCCATTTCATTTGGAAATGTGTCAGTTAATGTCAAATGTAAATACATAAATAAAATATTAACTTTAAATATTTGGAAAAAACATATTTAAACTAGATGTACCGCATGGCGGTACAAAATATGACCGCCGCTCAGGCCTGCACTGGCTTTCCACAAAAATAAATGACGTGGAGCAATTTGGCTGTATTGCGTGTTTATGTATATACCTAAAAAAAGTAGTAGTATGTGCATGTCTGTCTGTGTGTCTGTGTATGTGTGTGTGTTTGTGTATGTGTGTGTCTGTGTGTGTGTGTGTCTGTGCGTGTATGTATGCGTGCGTACATGTGTGTGCGCGTGTGTGTTTGTGCGTGTGGATGTCAGTGTGTGTGCATGCTTGCGTTTGTTTGTATTCCTGCATGTGTGTGTGTGACAGTATCATCCTAAACCAGCAACCCTTCGCTCAACAGCACCATCTACAGGCCGATGAGTGTACAGTCACTAAATGTGCACATAAATTAATTTATTTTATACCCCCCCATGGATGAAATTCTACGAAACTTAGCATACCCCCAGAGGATGTCAAACTTTGACAATCCCCATAATAAATAAATATACATTCAAATTTTATCTCAATGGATAATGTGTGTGTGTGTTTGTGTGTGTGTTGTATGTTTTTGTGTATGTATGTGTGTTTGTATGTATGTATGTATGTACTGTATGTGTGTTTGTTTGTGTGCGTTTGTATTTATGTGCGTGTGTGTGTGGATGTGTGTTTGTGTGTGTGTTTGTGGATGTGTGCGTGTATATGTGTGTATGTATTGTTTGTGTATGTATGGGTGTGTGTGTGTGTGTGTGTGTGTGTGTGTGTGTTTGTATGTATGTGTTTGTGTGCGTTTGTATTTATGTGTGTGTGTGTGTGTGTGTGTGTGTGTGTGTGTGTGTGTGTGTGTGTGTGTCTCAATTGACTTTGACATGAAAGTTCAGTGCCGCTGCTCCAGGCCGACTACAGATGATTTTGGAACAGCTCAGCAATGTCCTTTTGTTTCAGCGCATAAAAACACAAACCTTTCCATTTTCATGTCCCTGAATATTGCTGATCTGAGAGGAAGTCGTTTACAGCTACAGGATCTGGATTATGTAAAGGATATAGAGTGGGGGAAAAAAATCCTCTCAGCTTCCACTGGCAGACTCTCACTTCACAAGCTCAAAAAACACACGGAGCAGGAGATTACCCCTGAACAGACGAGCCTTTTTCAAGCTCTGGCCTCAAAACTCAAAGTCCAAAGCTGTACTTTAGCAGAAAAGCTTGTCCTTGTCTTGAACACTTTCATACTGTACTTACTTCTGATTCTGACAAATGCCAAAGGAGCAGCAGTGACTCGTTACGGTGCTTTACAATGTAAACACACAGGACACACAAACTGAACTGCAGCTATGGATCTCAGTTAGTGCAGACGCCATATTTAATTTGACGTAAATGAAAAAAGTCGGTTCAATAGGATCTACAGGTCTTAGGTCACGTCTGATTTTCATAACCTGTGTTCTCTGGAGGATCACAACAGAAAAACCTTTTAAACTAGCTTTTTTAGTACTTTAGCATTTAGCATTGCACCATTAAACTTGGTTGAAACATAACCAAAGTAAAAACTAAATATGTACATAAGAATATGACCAGGAGTAACAGCTGGAATAAAATAGCAGACAATTAAACAATGATATTTACATTTTAAACAAGTGTTATATCCGATACCGGTCTAAACTATACGCACTTCCCTATGTCATTTGTTCATGCCATGGTTTAACAAAATAAATAAATAAATACGTTTTTCCAGTTTATGACATTAGTATTTATTTATTGCTCCTGATTTATCTATACAGTTCCTGAATAGACATTATTTAAGTATTTAAACTATTTACAAATATAAATAAAATCATTTCTCATTTGTGAATATTATTTCCATAACAAGATAATTTTCAACTTCTCTTTACAAATTTGAAGGCTTTTTTTTAAAAATGTAATAAAAAATAAAAAAGTAATTAGTGCTATCAAATCCATTAATCACATTAATCACACACACACACACACACACACATACATACATGTGTATGTACATATATGTATATATATATATATATATATATATATATATATATATATATATATATATATATATATATATATATATATATATATATATATATATATATACTTGCATAAAAAATTTGTAAATTTATAATATATCTGTGTGTGTATATAAACAGTATCTGGCAATTCTGACTTTTCTTTCTCTAAATTGTGAGATATAAACTTGCAATTGCAAAAGGTCCGTTTTTCTTTATCTAAGTTATCTAAAAGGAAAATATGATATTACGTGACCTATTAGTAAGATCCTATAGTGCAACCAAATTAAGTAAAAAAAAAATAAAATAAAATGTAGCTGTCTAGGGCGAACTTTACAATCAAAATTAAATAAAACCTTGAAAACACCGAATGCTACCCTAGCCAGAATATCACAGACGCTCGGAAGTGGCCTTTTTTTTACATGAACCAACTACAAATACCCTAGAAACAACATAGCAACGACCCCACAACACCCTAGCAGTGTGACGGTGGGTTTTGCACAAGCCCACATATTCTTCAAGGAACACAGTTGTTGTTCTTGTTTTTTTTAAGAGCGAAACTTGTGGACCTCAAATCTGTGGACCTAAAACAGTCAGTCAGTCTTATAATCAAATTCTCCAGCATATTGA
The DNA here is from genome assembly GCF_963993115.1 of Abramis brama. NCBI lineage: Eukaryota > Metazoa > Chordata > Actinopteri > Cypriniformes > Leuciscidae > Abramis > Abramis brama. The sequence goes on from NC_139982.1 coordinate 28,885,824, forward strand.
ATCTCTCCCCCAATTAAATTTTCCATCGGTTGCAGCAAAATGATTTTGCGCAGGGCTAAAAGCTCAGGTCAGGTCTGGATGTGAGCTGTACCATCTGCTGGAAACGTGCTTCTGCAGGATCCCAACTTTCTTAATTCAGACACGACAGCTTGACTTGTTCCTCGTGCTTACTAGGTATTACAAGTTAAGCGCTTCACTCACAAAACGACAAACCTGTCCTCACTCAACCATCCTTCCGGCTAACGGCAAGGCGCTTAGCATAAGAGGCAGCTTGGAGGAGGAGGAGTAGGAGGAAGAGTCGGCAGCCCACCGGCCGGATCCGGTCCTACCGAGCCCTGGCACACACGCTCACGGCCCAGCCTGTCGTAACAGCTTGGATAGTCGCAGGGGGTGATGGGATACTGGAGGGCGTGGACTTGGTGTCGGGGATGGGGGGGAAGGAAAGAGGTGTTTTCATAGCGGCCGCCCTGCAGAGCGCACAGTTGCAGACGGAAAACTACGACAGCGCCTGTGACGACCCTCGCCATCACCGTAACCTTACTTTCAGCTAAAATGTCAGTGCAGTTATTACTTTTCTTCATTCATGCTTGTGGTTTTTGCCTGGCGGATATTAAATTGGTGAAGAATCCCAAAGAATTGATACTCTGTCCTGTCTGCTTTGAATGGGGAATTCCTGAAATATCAAAGTGCTTGCCGAGCTCACAATTAAATGACACATCTCAAATCAGCAACAAAAATGGTCATTAACTGTCCTATAAATGTTGTTTCTTATGCTCAAATAGTGTTTTAAAAAAAGCATATTTTTCAGGCTAGACCAGCCAATGCGCATATGCAGTCTTATAAGCGTCTCACAACACTGACTGTTTCTATAGAGTTCAACAGTCGGTTCTGGAAGTAAAACTTCCATTCATTTTCATTTTTTGCTTCAAATCAAAAGTTTGTAATGTTATGATTCACCTCGTAGCTAGTTGGCTTGGTTCATGGTTTATAACGCTTTAAAGTTTTTTTTTTTTTTTTTTAAATCCCTATGGGAGAAATTAACGGAAAAGAAACTTCCGGAACCAACACCGCTGAAAAAGTTGATGGCGGGCACTGATGGCGCAATGACTTCATCAATCAGCAATTGGCTCTTTTATTTAGAAGGCGGGACTTATTGCGTCATATTGTGCGTAGCACTTTCTCCCATTCATAAGTAATAGGAGTGCACTGTCTTTCTATACTGTAGTCAGAAAGTCAGATAGCAATAACACTACATTATGTTGAGAAATGAAACATTGTTCAACTTTTAAATAATACAAGTTTTAAAAATAAATGACAAAAAAAAAAAAATTAAATTAAAATAAATAACTAACAATGATGAAACCGATAAAACATTGACTAAATTAATGAAAAAATGATCAAAATAGAAATAAAAGCTATTTATCATCAAAATAATTAAACAAATGAATATTTAACGATTGACTGAAATCCAACAAATATTAAACTAAGTTACAGACAAAAAAATAAAAAAATAAAAAATAGAAATACAATTTAAAAAATAATAATAATTTTGTACGTTATAATAACTCTGTATGGTAACAAGTTTTGGAAAAATTCTATAAATCTATAGTTTTTGGGGGGTTTTTTACAATAAAATTAGGGTAAACTTGATTTTTAGCAAAAACTGTCATCAAAAAAGTGTACATATCAAATTTGATTTTACAGAATTATCAATATAGAAGAAGTATTCAAGGGGAAAATATGGTTACCATGGTAAATGGTTTGAAAAAAATGAAATAACTACCGCCATCATGAGTGCATTTAAAATGTTGAACAAAAGCTGTTAAATGAGGTGAGGCCGGCCGACACAGTCACTGCTCAGGGGTCGTGGCACGATAGAAACCGTTTCATAACGCAAGACAAAAATTTAATTAATTGCATTCAAAAGGTCACGTGTCACAATTGCATTACTCAGATCTTCACGGTTACGTTTAAAAGGATATATTAGCCATAAACGAGGCCATTTTCACATGGACAATCTTCAAAGTTCGTCTGCACATACAAACTATGCTTTTCCTTAAGAGAATATCAGGCACTGGGAAATGAGTCGTTTTATAAGCACCGACAATGATTTGGTTCCCTTTCTTGCACTCAAATGAAGTGATAAAAACTGCTCTATTAGGCCCTGAATAAATGAGGTATGGTAAAATTCAGTCTAGGTCTGCCAGGGGGCGAAGCGTTCATTCACCAATTAGCCGAACAGCGGGACGAGAGGGACCGCCGGGGGGGTCACCTGTCATGGAAGAGGAGAAAACCTGCGGATGCTTTTCGTTCCTGCAGGTTTGAGAGCCCGCGACTGACAGCAGGTGGGAAACATGACAGCATCAATCTCTGAGCACAAACGATGGGGGCTTCCGGAGAACAAAGAAAGGGGACAAACAGTACAAGCTTTTAAATCTACGATGGAGATTTCACATGCTTGTGAAATGAAATGCTTCGGCGTCTGAAGCAAAGCTTATGCCGTCATCCTCTTATAAGAACATTGCGCCTTTAAAACAAGAGCTTCTTTAAGCCTGCTTTTGTTTGATCAGTCAGACAGATTCATATAAACTGTGTCCTGACCAGGCACAACACAACGCTTAGAATGACAAGTAGGTTGTCTGTTCACATGGAAAATGCAGCACAATGCAACAAAAATCTGAGCTTATACAGTGTTTAATATACAGTTTTGTTGAGTGGAACTCTGGACCAATGAGATTCCGCTGTGGGCGGGGCTACCCAATGAGATTACCTATAGAAATAAAACCCAACTGGTCGATTAAATTCCTGCTTGGGACAAAACAAATCTGATAAAAATGGAAGAGATGGCTTTTAAATCGCTTTGTCACAGTGTTGGACTGGTACGACAGGAAAAAATGGGATCCTCTCAAAGAGCTTATGTCAGGAAGACAAGTTTGGACCTGTTCAAGAAAGCCAGAGAGGCGCCAGAAAACTTTTGCAACAATTCAAAACAAAAGCGAAAAGAAATGCTTGGCATTACACATCCTAACCAGTTGGACAAATTTTCAGCGCTAAGCAAGTTTTCCATCTGCACTGAGAGTGAAAATGCTGAAAGAAGCAACAGATTATTAGAAACTATTTGATGTTTTATGTGTAGGATTAAAAAAACTGAAATATGAAAACACAAAACATTCTTAAATGAAAAACGAACAAAATTGCAAACAATGAATTTTATACTTGCACTTCAGTGTTGTTATTGTCAACTAAGACTTAAAATCGTTTTCTGTAACTGAAAAAGATTAAATAAAATATATTTATAAGATGAAATAATTGAAATTAAAAAGGTTAAAAAACAACTAACTGAAATATGTTTAAGCTGTATACAGTAGGAAAATTAAAGAAATGACAAAAGCACCAAAAATTACTAAAATTCTGAAATGAAAACTTAAAATATGTGACCCTGGATCACAAAACACGGGTATATTTGTGGCAATAGCCAACAATGCATTGTATGGGTTAAAATTATGGATTTTTCTTTTTTTCTTCTAGTTCCATGAAGATATTTTGTAAATTTCCTACCGTAAATATATAAAACATTTATTTTTGTGAGTGAATGCAGCACAATCGCGAACATAAATTTAGAACTTTAAAGGCGATTTTCTCAATGTTTTGATTTTTTTGCACCCTCAGATTCCAGATTTTCAAATAGTTGTATCTCAACCAAATATTAGCCTTTCCTAACAAACCATACATCAATGGAAAGCTTATTTATTCAGCTTTCGGATTATGTATAAATGTCAATTTAAAAAAAAATGTACCCATGTGACTGGTTTTGTGGTCCAGGGTCACATACATACATATATATATATATATATATATATATATATATATATATATATATATATATATATATATATATATATATATATATATATATAAACTAATACAAAATATGAATAAATACTATAATAGGACATAAACAATACTAAAGTAAAACTGCTTCACTAGTTAGCACTCAACATCAACATTTATCCTTTATTAATTCATCACTCTCTGCCAAGTTAGGTCATAATCACAGGAAGTCACAAAGTCCCTTATAGTATCTGACGCTCATGTTGCCTAAAATCGTATATTCTCATTTGGGGTTTGCAAACCGCTGCCAGTGTGAAATCCCCTTTACAATAAAAGTTAATTAAAAAAATAACATGTGGGGCGGGATTAAAGGGGAACTTCACCACTGGCAAAATGGGCTTTCAATAAAACTTGGCTTCCTATGAAGTAGAAAGTTGAAAAAAAATTGAAATCGGTGCTATTTGACTAGGGAAAACAGAAAAAAGGCTGTTTTCTTTCCTTTTGCCAAACAGATAGGAAAACTTCAGCACCCATAATGCACTGGGCATGCTGCCGTCTAAGACCACTCCCACCAGTCTGACCACTCCCACCAGTCTGCTATAGATATGCTTACCAGAGTCAAATACTTATACAGAGCCTTGCATTAGTAGGAAATACTTCTTAGCAAACTTTTAGTCATAAATAGGGTCCATGTCAACTTTGTATTGTTCCCGGGTGCAAGAATTCAAAGAGTAAACATTTAGCGGGATTAAGTTACTTTCAGTTTCCAGTGAAGGATCATTGTAGGCAGCGGCTAAAGGCTACAAAGAATCATAAATACGGAGAGAACAGCGCAACGAAAAATCTGGAAAACCTCAGTGTTTGTAGACAACACTTCAAACTCACTGACCAAAAACTGAAAGAAACTGCCATTCTGTCACCCGCCGAAACCATATGCTATAAGAAAGCTGTTGCCATAGCGTTTCATTTTTACTATAATGCTGTTTAAAGAGCAATAGCTTCATCTGGCAGACTTTTGCTGACAAATACACGTGAATTTCTCGGTCCAGGTAAGACGAGTAAACATTGTTCATTTACATGTACTACCGACATCGTAACAGTACAAAGCGGGTTGAAAATCGACGAATTTACTCTTTAAGACTAGGAAAATGCGGTGCGATGAAATGGCAAAAAGAGAAAATACTGGGCATCTTTCCACATCCACCATGTCATAGGTCACAAGGCGGAGCGCACAGCCAGAGGTTTCTGAGATTCATACCCAATGTTTTTTTTAGGGACGGCATCCAAGCAGAGTAGTGGTTATTCTAGGCCGTAGGGAAAAATAAAAGAATAGAAAACTAAGAGATTGAGTGAAAGATGTGCTCTGAATGAAACAGGTCACTGTTTATCCGGCTCCAAGTTTCCACACTCCCCCCATCCGTGCTGTTTCCCTCAGGATGTGGCAGCCAAACAATTGCAGCAAGAAACGCCTTAACGAGGAGAGAGAGAGAGAACCGGTGAGAAAGAGAGAGACAGAGAGAGCGACTCGGCTAATTACGGTGCACCTTATTTCTCTGACCCCTCTCAATTTGTGTCTCTCTCCCTCTCTCGGTGTTGGAGAAATGCTGCCAGAGGAGACTTTACACTGGCAGAACTCCAACAGGCCTTTGGAAATCACTCAAGCAGAGTGACGGGAAGAGACTAACTAAAATTAGCAACAACACTTATCTAACTCCATTTTTCAGTTTCTCAGGTCTTTTGACAATCCAGTAAATGTAGCTTTTCAAACAAGCTACTTATTCAGATGAGTAGCGTGAAAAAAAACATATGCATTTTTTGTCATGTAACATGTTCCATATAAAATTAATGCAACTTTACAGCAGATTGACCTGAGACTTTAATCAAATGCACTTTTCAAATGTCTTTTAAGAAGCATTGGGGAAACTGATTCATTTTAGTGAATCAATAGAACCTTTTTATTTAACGATTTAATGATTTGTTCAGTTACGATAATGGAATTCGTTTGGAATTCCCAATTGGAAATGCTTGTAGAACACAGCCTTCAAAGTTTTCTTTCAGTGTTCTGAAAAAAAATAAATAAAAAAAAATCATTGGGTTTTTAACAACACAAACACAGCATTTTTGGTGAAATATTCTTGTAGATTGGCAAGCTTCAGTTCCAAACAAGCTTTCCCAACATTGCCAAATCCCACACACCCCAGAATGTGTGCGTTTGGGAAAGAAATGGAAAACAAGAGAGAGGAATAGTGCTAAACATCAAAACACATAAATGAAGCCATGGAGAGAGAGATTCTCCAAGCAGAATGTTGGGGTTGGCTTTAGCCGCTTAAATTTTCCTCACGATTTGGTGAGTTTGCCAGCTGTGAGCGTAAAATTAGCATTTCAATACCTCTAAGGGATATTCATTACAAAAGGCTGAAACCTACTATCACTTCTCATTTTTATAACCCCCTCTTTCATTCTTCTGTCTCTTTGATAAGCGCGTGGAAATGAGGGGGTGTTGGAAGGGAGCTGGAAGGGAAATGTTTAGGAGAACAAGCGGCACTTTGTTGAAGGGCTGCTGCAGTTTTGCTGACTCACGCAACAATATCAGCTGACGATCAAACACAAATCGGCTGGAAAATATCATCACAGTGATACTACTGTGGAAATGAAAGTCTGAAGCGCATCGTTTCAATGAGTTTACGCCATTGAAAGCTTTGAGATGAGAGTGATCTCTTGATAGAAGTTCAACAACTAAATATACACAGATTTAAAGAGATGGTTGACCCAAAAAGGAAATTATTTCGCTCACCCTCATATCGTTCCAAACCTCTTTTGACTTTCTTCTGTGGAATAAAAAAAAGGAGATTTTGAAGAACGTTGAGGTCCAAACAACACTGGACACCATTGACTTCCATTGAATGGACAAATAACACTGAGGCCCTGTGTACACCTGCGTTTTGGTCGATCGGATCACAAGTAGACGAGGGAGACACATTCCCGTTTACACCTGGTGTTTTAATCCGTCTCTTTTGTTCACTTTCAACCACTTCTGTCCTGATTTCTTCGAGGGGAGGGTCTTCATACTAAACGTATGAACTTTTTCAGATCTTTCGATCTAATGGACGAAATAAGCTTGTGCCATTTTCATATGAACGCGACCGGAGACGATGGAAAAACACATGGAGAACATCAGCTTTAGTTTCTGCTCTGACAGCCACAAGACCAGCCGAACACTGTGAGTGTGTGTTAGAGATCAGGAATGATGAGAGAACATTGTGCTTGGTATGTTTTCATCTTCAAACTAAACTTGGGTCTCCAGCAAACAAAGTTTAAATCCTGTCTGGCTCGAGCTCTTCCCATAATGTTTATGCATGAGGTCAGTAGGTGGAGAGTAGACGGTCTTCTGTGGCTGTTCGAACGCATTCGACCACATGAGCGTTTACACTACGAAAGCAACTAGTACACTACTAATGCGTTCACGACTACCTCTGGAAGTGGTCGATAGTGGACAAGCTCAAAACGTTTTAGACCTTGTTTACACCAATATTTATCGTCGACCACTTGTGATCCGATCGACCAAAACGCATCTTAATACCAGGTTTAAACGGGGCCTAAGACACTACTCAAAATGTATTTTTTTGCATTCCATAGGAAAAAGTCATACAGGTTTGGATCATCATGAGGGTGAATAAATAATGAAAGAATTTGCATTTTTGGGTGAACTATCCCAGTGATTTACAGCAACAAAGCAGCTAGAATTTATTCATTTTCAACGAGTGATGGCTATTTGAGGAAGTATGAGTGACAGCAACTTAATTGGTTATGCGAAGTCGCCGCATTGACCAACAGAAAGCTGTTTGTCAGAAAGCTGTTGTGCTTCATATATCACTACACTATTGGCAAAATACAATGGACCTTTACAATACAATGGAAATTTTGCAACCACACCTTAGGCACTATAGTCCTGTTCACTAACGTTATATATTTGCTGGAATTGTTAGACATTCCTACTCTGACTGTATGACGTGGCGAATTAAAGTCTGCTTTTCCATTGGTTGTAAATCTGCCAAGTCTCGTTGAACACTAATGACACCTGGTCACTTTTCACTGGTCACGCTTCAAAACGCTGTCAGCACAATCACCCCTAAACGGACATAACTGAAAGATATTTGTGCTCAAATATATCACATTTACTCAGTTAACTGCCTCAAATGAAGCTTTTGAATCATTCAAAAGATTCAAACCCCAAAATCTTGCAAACTCTTGTAAATCCATCAACTATTTTTCCTCAGAAGTGCTCACTGTATCAGTCTGGGAACGTATTTTACTTTGTGGAGAGTCAGTGGTCTGCAGTTTTAAAAGGTGTTTTCAGACTTGGTCCAAATCAGATCTCCTTGGTCCCTGTTCAAATTGTATTTCTGGCACCGAACTGAAGAAATGCGTAATCAACTTGAGTAACACCAAGTACTAACGGCAGCTGTTCGTAACAAGAACTACGTAATGAGTTAGGGTGAAAACATGCCAGTTTCACTGTTTTATTCATGCATTTGTTGTGTCGGATTTACAACCAAAACTTTACATATACATGGAGAGAAAGAGAGAAAATGGCACTTTTAGTGGATGTATATGCAAAAAGAGCTATTTCTTCAGATGAAAACTACTCTTTACTATGACCGGGAGCACAAAACATATACATAACATTAATTATGATATCATTGAACGGGTTGTTTTCATATTAACCATTTCCAGCAAAACCAAACGAATTGAACTTTGACAAATGGACTCAAGCCCACTTTAAAATCTCTAGTATGAAAGCACCCTAAATAAAGTACATAAACCAAGTCAGATCAAAATGTCAAGAGTTTGGGCCCGAGCACGAAAAGATGCATATTAAATTAATTAAACAATGACATTTAAGACGATCTGTGTTTATATCAATCTTTTCAAGGAGAACCAAATGTTGACAAATGGAGTCAAGTCCGCTTAAAAAAAACCCCTCTAGAATAAAATCACCTTAAATAATGTCAGATCAAAATGTCTTGAGTTTTGGCCTGAATCGTGACTTTGGTTGGCTCCTTTTGAATCGTCAAATTCTGGTGATTGTTATTTTGTTCGTCTGAGCAGTTTGTGTGTGTTTGCTGCTTAATAGCTTGTTTCCGTATATATATTTCCATCCACCTATTTTTATACGCATTATGGGATATTGCATAAAAATAAAATAAAAACGCTGGATGGAAATGGCAAAATGAACAAATGAAAAAAAACTATGCGCTCAATTGAGTCGGATAAACTTTTTATCCGATAAGAAAACATTCGAATAAACTACGATGGATTCCTCAACGTGCATCAAAAAAAAGTCATGTGACTTTGCGACGGGACGGCGTAATCTGGACTCTGAAATGCTGTTTTGGTTGTTCTGAAATGCCTGAGCAAAGTCTGTCGTCAAAGTTGTTCGGTATAATAACCCAACTGCATTCCCAAAACAGCAGGCATCCGCCTACGAAAGCAAGATAACTATTGCGTTTCGTCTGCGCGCAAGTCATTTATATTATACGAAATTATTATATACAGTGGCTTCTCCTACTGCAGCGACTTCCATTTTTCTTAGTGATATTTAACGCCAGTTTATCAGGAAGTGACGATTTTGTTCTCTCCGGCTCACTGGATGGAAACGGTGCTTTATTCGCAAATGTTTTATGTGATATTCCAAGTTAAATTAGCAACTTTGAATGGAAACATATTTTGTGTGTGTTTTTTCTTTTGAGGTGAAACACGGGAGAGGCTGAAGCTGGCAGCTCAACCAATTAGCTGCTCTCTACCCTCAACACACACACACACTCACACATCCAACCTACCGCTCTCTCTCTCTCACACACACACACACACACACACACAATCCTGACCCTGCCTTCATTAGAGCAGAGGGTCATTGTGTGTGACAGGCGGGGGCACAGATGAGACACAAATACACTCTTCACTAGCAGGTCTGATGTTTTGGCAGAGGTGAGCAGCTCTCACACACACACACACACACACACACTCTACACTGACAGCAACAGGTGCAGTGGACCACGGCCATACAACAAACAAGAAACGAGAGGGGAGGAGAATGAGAAAAGAATGAGTTGGGATGAGACAACAAGAGCCCAGAAGAGACAAGAATGAGACAAAGAAGCAAGAATGCAAAATGAGACAAAAATGAGAAATACGATAAGTAAAATCGAGATAAGATGAGAGGCGAGATGAGAAAAAAAGAGCCCGGAAGAGACAAAAATGAGACCTGAGAAATGAGGGGGAAAAAAGCAAGAATGCAAGATGAGACAAAAATGAGAAACAAGACGGAGTAAAATCGAGATAAGAGTAGAGATAAGAAAACAAGGTGAGAAGAGATGAGCAAATGAGAGACAAGAAAACGAGAAATGGGAAGGGTTGACAAAATGAGAGGTGAGAAGAGATGAAAAAACACCACATGATAAGAGATGAGATGTGATGAGAAAACAAGAGCTGAGATCAGAAACAACAGAGACAAAAGAAACAAAAATAAGAAACAAGGCAAATCAAATCGAGACAAGAGACGAGATGAGAAAATTAAGGTTGAGAATAGATGAGAAAACGAGAGATGAGAAAATGAGAAATGCGAAGGATGACAAAATGAGACGAGAAAACCAAGAGACAATAAAATGACAGAGGAGAAGAGATGAGATGGAAAAAAGAGAGATGAGAAGAGATGGGAGGAGATGATCAGAAGAGAAGAGATGGGATGGGATGGGAGGAGAAAAGAATGAGAGATGAAATGCAACACGTCCTCTGGAAGCTGGACTGAGAGAGTGAGTGAGAAGGAGGAGAGAGAATGGAGGAGGTTTATTATGGAAGGCTTAATTAGTCCGAGCATTAGAGTATTCACATCCCAGAAATAGACAAAAACATCTGATTAGCATTCACAATTTCCTTTTGAAGATTTCTGAGGGTGTGTGACGCTGTCTGGAGATTTGTGATCACACGTGCTGCTGTGTGTGTGAGTGAGTGTGTGTGTGAGTGCGCGTCATACGGCTGGTGTTTGTAACCAAATCTCTGTTCTGTTCCAGTGAGGGTTGAGATGAGAGCTCATCTCCCATTACACTTTCATTCCACGATCAATCCCTACAGCTGGAAACGCTCTCACACACACACTCACAGCGCATCTGAGCCATTCGGTGTGCATTTGAGTGTTAGTAATTGAACAATGATCAATTCAGATCAGAATACCACAAAAGAAAAGACTAAAGAAACGACTGTATATGAGACTGGAAATGAAGAGCTGTGACAAAACAAAAACAGAGACAAGATGAGATGTGAAAACGGGAAATGAGAAGCAAGATGAGAAAGACGAGATGATAAAGCATTCGAAATGAGATAAGCCACAAAAGAGGAGAAAAGAAACTGCACACAAAAAAAAAAAAAACAGGAGACAAGACAAGAAAGAAGAGCTGTGACAAAACAAGCAGAGACAAGATGAAGATGTGAGAAGAAGCAATAAGACGAGAAAAGAAGAGATGAGGATTGAAAAGTGATAAGGGACTAGATGAGATGTGAAAACAAGAAAATAATGAGATGAGACATGAAAACAAGAGAAAATAATGAGATGAGACAAGTGAGAAAAGAAGAAACAAGACATGAAAAGATTTGAAAAGAGGATGAAATAATCAGTGACGAATGAGAAAGGAGATTATAAAAGGCATGATGAGAAAGGAAGAGACGAGATGAGATGAGAAAAGACGTTAAAATGAGACCAGACTTCCAGAAAATAAGAAATTATATGAGACCGGGAAAGAAGAGAAGAAGAGATAAGACCAGAAAGAAGAGCTGTGACAAAATGATTAGAGACAAGATGAAGACATGAGTAAAGAGACCAGATGAGAAAAGAAGAGACGAGATGAGATGAGACGTGAAAAAACATGTGAAATGAGACGAATGAGAAACAAGATGTGAAAAGAAGTGACAAAAGGAGAAAAGAATACATGAGAAAAAGATGAGACGAGATGAGAAGTAAAACGCAAGACAAGATGAGATGTGAAAACTGAAATAACGAGAGATGAGACTTAAAAAAATAGACATGAAACGGGAAACTTACAGAGAGATGAAGCGGTAAAAAAGAAAAGACGAGAAAACAAATGATATGAGACATAAGAAAAAAGATGATAACATAAGAGATATACTGTACAAGGGGAAGAGAGAAGAGATGAGAAAAAATGAGAGAAGACAAAGGAAAAATAATAGACAAGAAGAGGAGAAAAGAGACGATGAAAAATGTGAAGATAATGAGACGAGATTGGATAACAAACCGAGTTAAGGAGAAGAAAAGACCACATAATGAGAGACAAAAGTGAGATACAAGATGAGAAAAGTATTGCAGATAATGAGAGACCAGATGGAAAGAGAATGAGAGATGAGACGAGACAAGAGTGACTGAAGGAGCCAAAGAGGAGCAGATGGAGAGAAGTAAAGTAGAAAAGGAGAGCGGCAGCTCGGTCTCACTCATCTGGTGCTAGTGGTTTATTGATCGCAGACAGCGAGTCTCAAAGTCATTTATCACCAGCTCCTCAAGCCCCCGTATGTGTGTGTGAGGGAGATAACTCTTGCGATAGCGGCCATTGCATCCATTATTCCTCACAATGGGCTGTGCCTGGACCTGCCCAACAGCTTGACACAAACACACACACACACACACACGTTCGCTCCCCTCGACACACCGACAAACGGCCCCTTTCTGAAAATAATAAATAAATAACAGCACGTATTGTTTCTCAGACTTGGCCGAACAGCGAGAGCGAAGCTGCTCCTCTGCTGATAGTGAAGCAGAAGCCTGAAATACAGCCAGAACACTGCAAGTGCAAAAGGCTGTGTGTATGTGTGTGTGTGTGTGGCCTGTAAACCCTACATTATGAGGACAAAATGTCCCCACAGAGATGGCGATATCCAAAACCCTTGTTTTTGGTCCTCATGAGGAAAACAGCTTATAAATCACACTAAGTGATATTTTTTTGAAAATGTAAAAATGCAGAAAGTTTTCTGTGATGGATAGGTTTAGGGGTAGAGTTAGTGTAAGGGGAGAGCATATACAGTTTGTACAGTATAAAAATCATTACGTCTATGGAAAGACCCCATAAAACATGAAAACACAACGTGTGTGTGTGTGTTTTTACACGCTCAGGTTATAGTACATCATATTGAGCCAAGCTAGCAGAGACAAAAAAGGATTAAAAGTTACAAAGGAAACATGTCAAAATGCCATTTCTTCCCAAAAAATAAATAAATAAAAAATAACAAAGACTGTTTACTTGGTAATTTAGCAAACATGCTCTAAATATGGCTTAATTCTAGGATGCACTGGCCATTTTTCATGACTCAAAACAATTCACAAATGTTGAAGAAACATTCAGAAATTATATATTTTTTAAATATTAAATTAAATACCGCATTAAAGAAGTAAAATGGGTTTAAAGACATGAAACGGCATTTGCAAGACATTAACATTGCGTGTGGCAATGTTCAGAAGTAAATTGTGTGGGCGGGACTTGAATTTATAAAAGCTCCACCCACAAATGATTTGATTGGATCTTGGAATTTTTGGCTTTAATATTATTGGTTCACATTATTTTCCTACCAGTGCAGCCTTAGAATACATCAACAGAAAAAAAAAGTTATTTCAGCAGCAGAGATGGTCATTTCTAATTCTTTTTTTTAAGAGTAACATAATAAATTGTGCACAATAAGACCAAGGACATGAAGTAAAAAGAAAGTAAATAGGGTCAAGTTGCATTTAATGTCATCTCTTAAGGAAAAAGCCTGTTTTCAGTTACTTCAGAAAAACAGTTTAGCATTCTGTCATCCTCCACTAGCCTGACTAATCAAACCCACAGCTCAGCGAGAGAGAGAGAGAGAGAGAGAGAGAGAGCCGGTAAGGATGATTAAATGAGAGGGGGGGAAAACGATAAACATTTTAAGCTATCCGAAACATTCTTGTTTCCCTTCTAGCGGCTCTTTCCACTGCGATCCAAAAGCCCGATGTGTGTCAGGATGAATAAAGGTTGTGCGGGAACCTAACCAAGTGCTGCATAGCCATTTCGACAACAAACACCGGACAGGCCGCCAAGCCGTGGCTCGTCTGCCAACAAGATGAACAGCGCATCTGAAATCAACCATATTCCTACCTTACAGTCCCTCGCCCCAGAGGAGGAGGAGTGGGAAGAGCTGGGGAAAATACATTTCTTTATCAGTATCTGCCTCGCTTTTTCCAGTACCTCGTTTTTTCTTGTTTTCAGCATAAAAAGAAGTCTTGAAAGGGATAGTTCACCTAAAAAGGTGAACTATCCCTTCATTATCTCATGCAACTTTTCTTCGAGTAATTTTATCTTGCCAAACAGACAGAAACCAAAAGAAAGAGAGATAAGTGGAAACGGATAAATACAGGGTAAAACAAATCAAGAAAAAAAAGTTCTCTCACACCATATGCGTCATTGATTTCCTGTTCTCTCTGAAACATTTAATGAGCTTAAGCGAAGAAGGAGAGATTGAGGGAGAGAGAAAGAGACCAGGAAGAAAACAGATAAGGCCTCTCAGAAAATTCCCTGAGAGAGCAAATCATTCAGAAAGACAAGAAGGTGCTTAACAGAGGAACAGGTGTTGGATGTGATGATTCCCACACTGGTACCTGAGCCAAAACCAGCGGGAGTCCGTCAACAAGGAGCAAAGCTGGACCGCATCTGTCCACAAGTCATTCCCAGAGTGTCAACACATCATGCAAAATTAGAGAATGAAAAGAGCAAAAGCAATATGACGCTTTAAATCTTTAGGGGAGGGATTCACTAAGAATGAATTTCACCTGCTAATAACAACATCAACACGTCTTGTTTTTGCATCAGATTCACTAAAACGAATTACGCAAAACAGTTAAAGGTCAAACACATATGCGCAAAATGAAATATGCATGGTGCAATTTTCCAGGCCAGTTATGACCGAAACTTCATTTAAATATGCATGATCCAGCGGTTTAACCAGCACTTGGTTTAACTAGATTAAACTGGTTAAACTTCTTGAACTAAACTACTTAGTGAACTGACCCTTTGCCTCAAAGAGCACGGGCGAGTGAGCATGGTTTCAGATAGCAATGTTTCCATAAAAAAAACAATAATGCAGACATTCATTACACGTCCGCTGATGCCCTAATCGACGAGCTGCTGAGAGCTTGTTTTAGCACTGAAAACGATTTCAAACGATGAAAAGCCATTAGAGAGGCAGATTGTGAGTAATGTGAGATTCGGAAATTCTCCCAAACGTTGCCCCATTAGCTTCAGCAGTGCAAGAGAAAGAAATCTGTGGTACATGCAGCCATTACGGCGTCCCCCAGGGCTCGGTATTGGGCCCAGTGCTGGATTTCAGTGATGTGCAGTATTGCTTCATCCTTTCATTTGCAGCCCCAGTGGAACCGCAGCCATGTCACGCTAAACGTTATCAATCAGCTAACAGCAGCCTGTTTAAAATCACTCAAGGCTCACATGGTATTAAAAGCTGCCAATGCAAATGCTAAACAAATACAGTTTCAATCTGTCCCCTTATCTACAGGCGTCAAGCCGTCTAAAGAACATCTGAACACGGGGTGGGCAGTATGAACATAATGTTAGCGTACAAGTAATTCTATACTACGCTTACAATATGCATCACAATATTAACTACCATTGAAATGTTTAGGGTCAGTATATTTAAAACAAAAAACTTTTATTCAGTAAAGATGCATTAAACTGATCAAACGTGAAAGTAACCACTTATAATATCACAAAAGATTTCTGTTTAAAATAAATGCTCTTCTTTTGAACTTTCTATTCACTGAAGAATCCTGAAGAAAAAAAACAGGGTTTCCACACAAACATTGAGTAACACAATTGTATTACTGATGATGGTAATAATAAAAGTTTCTTGATCAGCAAATCAGCATATTAGAATGATTTCTGAAGGATCATGTGACACTGAAGACTGGAGTAATGATGCTGAAAATTCAGCTTTGATCACAGGAATAAATTACATTGTAGTAATATTTCATACATGTTCTTTGTTTTCGAAGGAAATATTCTAATCAGTATTTCTTGTTTTTAGAGAATAGATATTGAATTATTCACTGATTTTCTTATGCTAGCTATTGTCAATTTACACCTCACTACATATTTATCAGATTTGTTAATTCCATTTGGATGAGAAATGTTAAATTAAATTCAATATAAATTCTCCAAAAACAAGTCAATTTATCTTCTAAGGATGACTAGATATTTTTACTGAAAAACTGGCAAAAATACTGATTAAGAAAATGATTTTTGCAGTGTAATCTCAACCTTGAGTTTCACAAATGTGATAAATGATGCGAGGAAGACAAAGAGGAGTCTGTAATGATGTGATGAAGAAAATTATACAGAGGGAAAAAACATAATGCAGTCTGCAGGCAAACATTCAGATAGAGTGGAAATCCACAGGAGATTTCATACTAAAAAAAAAAAAAAAAAGTCAAGAGAGAGAGAGTGAAATTAGAAGGTGCGAAAGGCAAGTGAAAGAGGGATCAAACCTTACTACTCACTGGAGTGTCGAGTGGATTCGCGGATTCACAGTTTGGGGTCTGTGAATACAAGTGTATGAATATTTATAAAAGACAGTGAGCGAACGAGGCTGAAATGAAACAAGAACATGAGCCAAAGAGTTATCGTTTACTTAAGCGCAGATGCGTCTTTCTCTCCTCTCGATTCTGAATGAAATTTCTTCAGTGTGCATGTAACTGTGAGCCGCTGCCCCCAGAGTAAATCGGAGAGGATTTCTGACGGCGAACTAGTGAGGGGTAGTAAAGGGCATTCGAGAGAGAGAGTGAGAGACCGTTTGAAGGCATATGAAAGCCTTGTGCCAAGTGACTTTTCCACCCAGATACTATAATACACTGAAGCTACAAGTAAATGCAAGATCTCAGAGAGTTTCCTGTGGTTTGACAGCCTCCACTCAACAAACCTGAATATAAACCTGGTGTTTTGATTCGCTTCACTCACAGAACACATTCCTCCATCAAGATGCGGGCAACCTGTAGATGTCAGGAGCTTTTGTTCAATAAAAACTTCTGTCTGCCTAAATGATTCTTAACATGCCGCAACCTGCAGAAATGGAAATCATCGCAGACTTAGCATGAAAACACGGACTCGAGAAAGCTTGACAGACACTTCATTGGTCCATGAAGGATAATTCATAAGGGCTGCTGGGACACCTGCTAACTCTATGGTGACATGAACAAACCAAAATCAAAGTCTTCTTCACAGCTGGGGAGAGTATGAAGAGGAAACAGACCATTCAATGAAAAATTAATGAGAGACACACTCAACATGGTGGCTGTAGAAAAGCAGAAGAGCCCATTGGTTTATTAGCCACAAAACATAACCAGACCATTGTTTGGAATGGAATGCAAGCATGCTAGTAACTAAATACTGTGTTGTATGTATGTATGTATGTATGTATGCATGCATGTATGCATGTATGCATGTATGCATGTATGCATGCACATAATACAATACTATGTATGTGAAAGGAGAATGTATGTGTGTGAGAGTAGAAGAATGGATTTTGGCTTGTACGGCCCCTCATACAATACAACACAGTATTTAGTAACTAGCATGCTTGCATTCCATTCCAAACAATGGAATGGAATGCCATGGAAAAGTATATATATATATATATATATATATATATATATATATATATATATATATATATATATATATATATATATATATATGATCATGTATATAGAATGCCATTCCAAGCATAATCCTGGTCTTTCCCACGAATACACAAACCTGAGATGGGTATATACTTTTTTTATATATATATATATATATATATATATATATATATATATATATATATATATATATATATATATATATATATATATATTATATATATATAATATATTATATATATATATGACATAACACCCTCTCAGTCAGTGCAACCTCAAAAACACAATCACCTGAGACAAACAAACATCCCAACAGAGTCAACATATCGGCAGCCACAGAGCTCAATAATGGTTTTGAGGGTTTCTACCACTCATTAGAACTGCGCTACTGGTGGAACGAGAAGATAAGCGTTGGATCGGTGGCCTGTGACACACTTGTCCTTATCTGACGGACCCATCGATCGTCTATCAATACAGAACCCAGAAAAATGAGCGAGACTAACACCTGTTCGATCAGAACAGCCAAATAGCACCTGATGACCTGCAGGACGGCTAGTTAGACAGCCAATAAATGGACAAAGCACAGGAAGAGACACAGATGAGCACACACAGAGACCAGTGACCGAGGCATTACGCTCTGGAGCAGAAGCACACAACCTTTCTGCTGAGAAACACAGGGCAGATGCACAGTAGAGTCCACGCTACGTCACAGAACGCTGTGAATAAACTCTCTCAAAACAAATCTAACACATCCCTATTTACTCCCTACCTCTAGCATGCTAAAGTTTAGCTCTAGCCCTGTATGAACACACTTTCCTGTCGTTTTCAATTAGAACCGCAAGACCTTGATTAGGACAGGTGTTTGATTAGAGCTGTAACTAAACTCTGCAGGAAAGTAGCGCTGCTGGCCAATTTGCATCATATTTGCCATAAATAGTATAATAACAATGCTATGTTCATAACAGTACACAACTCTTAATTTTTCTGCAGTATATAGTATATATACTGAGCATAGTATGCAAATTTTCTGGTTTAAATTCAGTTCTAAATTAATTTTATGCAAATGAAGTTACCTAAACACCAAGGTTGCACATGCAAGTTGTTAATATATACAAACCTAAATGCAAAGTAAAATAGAATTTAATGGTAATGAATTTAACTAATGCAAAAGATCACACAGTGTGTGTTAGAAATCAGGAATGGTGAGATAACATCGTGCTTGGTACGTTTTTCATCTTCAAACCAAACTTGGGTCTTCAGCCGACAAAGGTTAAATCCTGTCTGGCTAGCGTGCTTCCCATAAAGTTTACGCATCAGGTCAGTAGACGGAGAGAAGGCGGTCAACGGCAGCCGACACAATTACCAAGCGACAAGCAATGCTCCATAGGTTAGAACGTCCCATTTAACAAAGCTTGGTTTCGCACCTAGACTTCGAGGGTGTGGTCTTTGAAGTCTGTGTCCTTCAAAGGATGCAGCCTCTGAATTAAAACACAGCTTATCAGAAAAGGTCCTCTAGCTAATGCTAACGTTCACATGCAAGCGGAAACAATTTGCGATGAGGCCATTTAGCTAATAATGGAAACAATAAGATAAATTCATCTGACACTGTGGCCAAATACTGGTGTAGCCTACGGTCTTCCAACATACTCAAAAGTATGTACTTACTTTTTGTGCAAGTATGCTAATTGAGACGCCGCCGTTGATTAGCTAGTTCAGGTGCGTTTGATTACAGCTAGATCTGAACTCTGCAGGAAGGTAGATTTCCAGGAGCATGTCTGCTCTACAGCATTGTTCAAAAATAGACCGTGATTACCGCCAGTGGTGAAGCAGATTTGCTGTAGGCTACAGTGTTTGTTCGAAATATACATCCGCTAGGAGGAATCATCAAGTACAGGCCTGTCGCATGAAAGCTGCCGTTTCTAAACAACACACACAACAAATGCCTGCACACTTATGGCAAAAATGACTGGGTTGTTTTGAATAAATCAAGCTATTGATTTATTGGTTCAAAGTTGTTGTAAAAGGATTGCGGCATCACTGATGTATTAAAACGTGGAAATATCCATTACTAGTAATGGATCGCAAGCCACTTGAGTGAAAATAAAGAGGTTGAATGTTTATAGACACACTTAAACCCAAACATCCTGTGCTTTTACTCTTGGCGAGAAACACCTTCTACCCCTCTCGGCGTCGAAGTCTGGCCCCAAAAACTCGCCCGGTTTTCTGCAAGAGCCCACAGCCGGCCAATAATGAGGGAGAGAAAGAGAGCATGTCAAGAAGTGGATTCTTTCTGCTGAGCGCCATCTGGAAAAGGCGAGCAAGATAAACAAAAATGCTGCTCGTATCCCCTCCTCACATACACACACACACGCACACGTACACACAAAGCCTTTTGGATTGTCAGGGATTCTGGCTTATCAATTTCCAGCCAGATACAAACCCAAAGATGAGAAAAACGCACAATAGCAGGAGCGAGCAAGAAATAAACGAGAAATGTGGGTTTTCAGGCGATAATGGTCGACCTAAAGCAATGATGACTGGGTGTTCTCCTTCCCCACAGACCTTTTTGGATTTCAATCTAGTCAAACTTTGCCCCAAAACCCACACCGTAAATTGGAAAACGGTGAGATCCAACATATGGTCACAGACAAAAGGAGGTGTAAAAATGAGACCTCAATGACACGGTGCAACTCATGCTGTAGAACGGATCACATGGAAAAAAAGGGGATTGTGTGAACCTGAAAATGCCTCCAGGATAAATGTGAAGTGGAGAGGAAGTCAAGATGACATGTGGTTTGGGTTGGGTACCGAAACCCGGTACTGATATGGAACCGGTACCTAAGTAACCGGTAACCAAAACGCAGATTTCGGTGCCTCATTTCAGTGCCACTTAAATGCCTCAGCTGTCAGTTGAAATATTTGCACTGGTTCTCCGAAACGGATGATGTCATTTTTAATGTCATTCACCATTGTGAATATTGCATTTTTTTTTTTTTTTTTTTTTTTTTAAGTATCAGTTCAGGCACAGTTCAGGCACCGTTTAGGCACCGGTACCGTTTTAAAAGTATCGATTTGGCACCGGTAGCGAAAAAAACCCAAATGATGCCCAACCCTACATGTGACACCTTCAGAATCCTAAAATGAATAGCCTATGAAACATTTAAGGGCACTTAAACTTTAAACACTAGAATAGATGTATTCAACTGGACAAACACAAATAACTGATTGAGAGACACCACCAATTCATTGTGTTCCCTCTTGATTTTACAAACTCAACACTCTTTCCACACCCTCAAACGGGGTCTAATGCCCGTACACTTGTATGATTTTGGCCTGTCCCAGACAAAAGATGACCAATCGTGGCGTTTTCTGTGGTTGTGGCTACTGCGTCTACTGACTAGCCAATAAAAATGCAACATGAAATGACGCATTGATCAACGCGACATGCTGTTAAAACGTAAAACTACTTACTTCAAGCTCCATTTACAAAACTGTCCTCTTTTCCCTAGCCATGACCGCGTCCATATGCTCCTCTTTTGCTTCCTCCTCTTTTTAGCGCACATAAAAAACATAATGGCCAAAGTGCGATTCATCTTGCTCTCTGTGTTTACCACTAGCACTTGCTGATGACGTTTTATTCTTCTATACTAACTTGCGTCATGGCCTATGATTCAATAAGTGTAGTACAGTCTGATTTGTAATGATCTTATAGGATTGGCGAAATCGCAGGCATAACGCTGCTTCGCTTTCTCAATTACGTGTGCAAGAAACGAGATGACACACCTTCGCCCAAACACACACTAGCATCAGCTGACCTGTATTGTTCGAGCGTTGAGGGGCTCAGGTGGCAGGTGAGATCTGGGGGCGTTTGACAAATAGAAGCGGTCAGATAACGGTAAGCCAGCATCTCCTAGAAGAGGACGTAGACAGTGAAGAACCAGACGGCTGTCCGTTCGCATTGAATCACAGCTGAAGAGTTTGACCTGATTACTAACCTGCCTGTTCAGCCAGAGCTCTGAAGACGCACAAAGATGCCAGAGACTGACGAAGAGAGAGCGAAGGCCAGCGACACAGAGCAGAAACTTTGTTTTGATATCTTTAATTGAGAAGATTAGAAGCCGATGATAATGTGAAATCACAGCACTTGAGGACATGTCTGTTGTCTACGGACGGCGATTCCATCAATCTCGAAGCAACTAAAAACTAATTACAGCTCAACACACACACAGTGGCTGAATCCCATTTCCAAGTGGCAATCCCACTTCTACCAAGTATGAAAATATGGCCTGTGCTGGTTGGATTCATATTATTCTTATTAACACAATACATTGAAATAAAATTGATATTCGCATGACTATTTCATGATACAGTGTATCAGAGTCTCATTTACTGTGAATCAAGCCGTTCTGAGACGTTGTGAGCTGAATACGTGTAAATGACCATACAGTGCATTTACTCTGAAACCGATGTATGAACATCCCAATATTTCGAATATTTCCCAAATTTTTCAGCCCTGAAACGATTTCACATTTAAAATGAATAAAATTTTCAGAGAAAATCTGAAATAGCTCTTTTTATTATTATTATTATTATTAATAATAATATTCTATGCAGATGCAATCCCCAACAAAATCACCCCAATCATTCTAGAATGATTAATTATTATTCGCTCTGCTTATTTTCATATACGTAATATCAATCGACTTCGTCTGGCTCTCTCAGTAAAGAGCACGGCAATTCTAGTCCATGCTCTAGTTACGTCCCGTATTGATTTTTGCAACAATCTTTTTTAGGGATTGCCTTCAAAGGTACTCAACAATCTCCAGCTAGTACAGAACTCGGCTGCCCAGATCATCAGCAGAACTCCCCTAGCTGAACACATTACTCCCATATTACAACACTTGCACTGGCTCCCGGTAAAATATCGTACTAATTTTAAAATTCTTCTTCTTACTTACAAAGCACTCGATAACCTTGCCCCTTCATAATTATTAGACCTTCTTCATATTTATACTCCTTCTCGAACTTTAAGATCATTTTCTTCACTCACGCTTGCACTACTTCTATGGGGTCCCGAGCTTTTAGTCATGCAGCTCCTTATTTATGGAACCTGCTGCCACAGGATGTGCGAAACAGTGGAAGTCTTCATGGTTTTAAATCTCGCCTTAAGACCCATCTCTTCCGGCAGGCTTTTATGTGATTATTTTTATATTTTAATACTGGTATCCAAGGTTTTAATAATGAGTATTTGATTATTGTTTTATTGTGTTTGTAAGGTGTCCTTGAGTGTCATGTAAGGCGCCTATAAATAAAATATATTATTATTATTATTATTATTATTATTATTATTATTATTATTATTATTATTATTAAAGGCACACTATGCAAGAATTGTACCTTAATATAACAGCTTCAAGGTCATTTCGGTGGTAAACAAACTCATAGTAGGGCGAATCATGCTGGTAGTAAAGCTTGGGGGGGGGACGCCGCTGGAAAAACTCAAGAGGGTAATGTTTCAGAAAAAACTGAATCTTCTCCGGGGGCTGCCATTGATTAGCAGACCATCACCTGCTGTTAGCAATCCATTGACTCCCATTCATTTTGGCGTCACTTTGACAGCGAATAACTTTACATCTGAGGTGTTTAAAGACTCCATTTGCCCATTATTTATTTCTAAAGAAACAGAAAATGTATAAAAGGCTCCATTACCTTGTATCTTATGTTTTGGCCCCGTAGAAGCAGTTTTTGTAAAAATAGGCTAACGATTGTGTCATAACCACGCGACTCTCTGTCGCACAGTAGAGAGATTACCGTATGGACAGGAGGAGAAGCTCGCGGGCAATCGGGGGGACGTGGAGGCAAAATGACAAAATAATTAATCAGAATACTTAGCAGAAGTTTCTCCTGCTCCTAGCTTATGGACACCTCCTACTCACACTCTCCGTCTCTGCAAGTTTCGGAAGGGAATGATTCAGATTTCTCTTGGCACAGCTACTAGAAGACAGACGGGTTGCTCACGTCACATCTACGTCGTCAAGCTCAGTTTGAGTCTGCGCAGTACGCTCGACCATCAGGAAGTGAGTGCTTCTAATGACTTCACTTTTCTCCGTTGAATCCAATGGGGTCGCTGTGTCCATTTCTTTTACTGTCTATGGAAAAACCAGCAATGCAAGTTTGAGAGGAGCGCCCCCGACAAATCTCGCGAGAATCACGACTTGCTATACGGCAACGACGTCACAAACATCAACAACATATGAAGCACGAAGACACTTGCGCGCATTTCAGACGTGATTCTTGGAAGACTCGACGATGGAAAAAACAAAGAAAGCAAGGTCGGAAGAGTGTAGGAAAAGGAAAAGAGAATCTGACTGCGTGAGGAACTGGACAAGAGTCCCACTCGGTCAGGCTTTCACTCGTTGGCGCGAGCTAAAAAGCAGCACTGGATGCAACAGCGATGCTGACCTGGCAATCTTGTTGATGGGCTAGTAAGTAAATCTCTTATTTGTAAACTTGTTTGCGTTCTATGTTGTTCTATGTATGCTGTTGCTGTTGCGCTTGCTTGTAGTATGTCATTTTTTTACGATGCTGTTCATTCATCCATTGTTGATAACTAGACCAGTCCAATAATTTCCACATGTCTAGCTAGCTTTCGATTATCAGAGCTGTTAGCAGACTTGCTAACAAACACTCCTCTGAAATTATGAAATTATGTTTTTTATGAGTCAATTAAATCTTGCCGAGTTATGGAACCCAGGAATTCATACCTAGTTTCACCCTGATTACCCTTGTTCAGTACTACTTCTGTTGCTGAGAACATACTGACATGCCCGACGCTTCTATCCTACCGAACGGGTACCGGTGTACAGGGTGGGGGTGGGTATTTACGACAGTGCAAGTATTCCACAGCGACTCTAGGGGTCGCTGTTTGACAAAAACACAATTTCTACATAGTGTGCCTTTAAAGCAGGGCTATGCAGTTTCGGGAATTTCTTCGCTGTATTCTCGCTTTTTGCTCGCAGGTTTCTCTATAGAGCTCCCCCTACAGCTCGGAATAGATATTTGACAACACTGTCGAAAAACGTTGGCGACTCTCAGATACCAGAGGCTATAGATCAACGACATCAAAGCAGATGGGACGTTCTTTAAAACGTCTTCTTCATTTGGGTTTGAACAGCGTGAGGGAGCGCAATAATGACAGAATTTTAGCAGATTTTTTTGCCGTAAAGCAATTCGTTACATCACGAGACCTGATATCACGCGATACTTCCTGACACTGAGGCCAGCGGCCCGCCGGCCCAAAGTTGCAAGGGTGGTTTTTCGGCTCACAGGCGCTTGGGGGGTGCGCGACGACCGCCATTCAACCCGAAAAAAGTCATAACTATTCCAATGACTCCGAAGCTGTTCGGTTAAGGTAAAAAAAGTTACTTAGTTCACCTTTAAATCTACAGCTATTCAAGTAATCTGGTGTACTTTCTGTATTTTTCCCCCCATATTGCAATATATAAATCGCAGTAAAACAAAATTTCGCAATGTCCATTTTTTCCTAATATATCATGCAGCCCTAATTTATATCCAAAAATAAATTCATTTTTTATAAAACATAAATGGAAAAAATTAAACAAAATGCAGTTTATTACTGTACACACTACACAGGCATAAATAAAAGGATCTTTGGGTAAAAGGAAATAATAGGATCTTTCTGTTAATTTAGAGGAAAGTGTTGTTTTACATTTTACTGTTTTACTTATTGCATGTAACCAAAAACACTCTGTTAAGCATTTTTCAGAACAAATACACAAATATTGAGATGAATTAAAATTGATGACCATCAAAAGAATGAAAAATATTGAGATTAAATTTAAGCCCTAGTAATTCTAGCCCTGAAAGCATACAAATAGTATACAATCTGGCCATGATTGGGGATGCACTAATCCTAAACTTGCATACTATAAAGTGAAAATGAAAACATCACGTTGGTTTCAAGCTTCTTATTTTTGTATGTTTTTTGTTATTGTTAAGGGAAGGTCCCATAACGACTTCTCTGTGTGGCGTCTGGTTTACACAACATCCTCTCACGGCATGATATTACCAGAGAGATAAAGGGCCGGCATTCATTTTTAATGTCAGAAATGTAATGCATTGTGAAGCGTCCAAACACACACACACACACATATACATGCAGAAAGGCACACCTCATTAAGCAGTGCAGGAAATACTCTGATATCCCCGAGTCAGTGTAAGATCCGCCGTGCCACGAGACTAATGCGACTAATCGTTTGTCTGGAAAGCTCACGGATACCCTCAGGTAATGGGGCAGCACCTCTAGAGACAGACAGACGGAGGGGGGTTAGTGGTCCTGCAGTGTAAATCATCTGTGGAGGTCACAGTTACAACAATTCGTCTACAATGAGAGCGGACGATGCAACCCAACACGAGGTGGCAAAACCAGACTGATTACGATATAATCAATGAGAAACAGCAGGCATGTGACACACTTCACAACACCTTGATTGATGATCAACGTTTTGGGAGACCTGTTGGAAACAATTATTATTCAAATGAACATTTACTAAGCTCCGCCCCCATAGCTACTTTAAGTTAGGATTGGACAGTAAAAATTAAGGCGGGGCTTAGCAAAGATTTAATTCCATTGGGTGTCGCTAAAGGTGCAAAATGACACACTGAACCTTGAATTGCCATTTAAATTTATGTTCTAAGGGTTATTTGTGAGAAATTCATGTCAAAATATGATCAAATTGAGCTTTACCTTCACATTCCATCAAATAAAATAGTATTTTCAAGTAAAAACCTCTGATTTAAAGCAGAAACATCAAAACATTTTGTTAGATTTAATATTTAAAGGATTAGTTCACTTTCCAAAAATTTGTTGCTGATAATTTACTCACCCTGATGTCATCCAAGATATCCATGTCTTTCTTCAGTCGAAAAGAAATTAAGGTTTTTGAGGAAAACATTCCAGGATTTTTCTACACAGAATGGACTTCAATGGCAACCAACTATACCAATGTTCAAAGAAGGTTCAAATGTCCGTCTCAATGCAGCTTCAAAGTCTTTACACGATCCCAGTCGAGAAATAATGGTCTTATCTAGTGAAACGATCGGTCATTTTCTAAAAAAAAATTATATATTATTAGTCTTGTACCATCTCTGAGATGTGCCACACATTGCGTCATCACGTTGGAAAGGTCACGAAAAAAACAAAACAATAATAATAATAAATATAGCTCCAAGCAGCCATTACCGGGGCCAAGCAGAATAAGACGACAAGACATGCCAACATGTCTGAAAGTGTCAGACCAACTGCAACAATAAGCAATTTAGATTTATTCAAAAGTTATTAGCCTTTTTGGAAATTTTGTTATAACTTTTGACCACTAGGTGGCGCTGTTTAGAAATATTTTGAGTACCTTCAGGGGATGGTGTTGTTGGCACATTCTGAGGTTCGTAATATTACACCAATGCATTTGTTTAGTATAGCATTTTATTTCACAAAACTGTATTGAAGTCAATGGGAATTTCATGTTTTGTTCTATTATAGCGCCACCAAGAGGCTCAGTCCCACAATTTTTTGTATGTGTCCTCAGAGTGAGCCCATACATATGTGTGTCAATTTTGGTGAAAATATCTCAATTCGCTTCAGAGTTATAGACATTTATATGAAAAAACACGTAAAAAATGACTGACACATGACTTTGATTGGATTTTACTACCCCTTACTATCAATATTTTTGCATTTGGGCATAGGCGCTTAGCTATCGACCTATGTTTCCAAACTTCTGACGGTGGTTTCGTCTCGATCGGACAAGCGGTTTCGAAGATATAGCCAATTGTTTTTTAAGCGCTAAATCACAACGCTACACAAACTGTAAGGCAAAACCTAGCATGTTTGGTATCGTAGGACTCGGCAAGGTTTCAGGAGTCTAATTAGATGAGTCTCGTGAAAATAAGTCGACCACACCCAAAGTTATAAGCATTTGAAAAAAAAAATTCACCACTAGGTGGCGCTGTTTCGAAACTTCTCACGCTCCTTCAGGACATCGTGCTGATGACCCATACCAAGTTTGTAACAATCCGTTCATGCATTCTTAAAATACAGCATTTTAGCACAAAATTCAAAATGGCCGACAGTCAAAATGGCCGATATAGTAAAATTGGATATCTGTCGACTCGGCATGTCGCCCTGAATCTAACAAGACCAATTTTATGATTTTTGGACAAACTGTTCAGAAGTTATAAGCAAAAATAGCCATTTTTCATATCTCCGGACCAGTAGGTAGCGCTGCGCCGAGACGCAGCATGTAGCCTCAGGTCATGCTTGTGATGACATGTACCAAGTTTGGTCTGAATCCGATGAAGCGTTGCGGAGATACAGCCTCACGTCTGTTTTTGCAGGCGCTACGTAAAACTTGTTCGAGCGTTTATCGAAAACGGTTTGACGAATCAATTTCAGTTCCATAACTTTTGGTCAGCACTACCTGAAGATGATCTGGTTAAATTTTCGCGCAAATCGGACAAACCGTCTGTTTAAGACACCAAATTTGCTATGGTGACTTTTCAGACCGTCATCTATCAGTGTGCCAAATTTCATAACTTTCCCGCAATCGGTTCTATGGGCTGCCATAGACTCCCAGAGCGGAAGAATAATAATAAGAAGAAGAAATGGAACAAACACAATAGGTGCCTCCGCACCTTCGGTGCTTGGCCCCTAATAATAAATTAAAACAAAGATGTCGGACGATTTTGAAGTTGAAGGAGAAAATGAGATGGAATTTTTCGCCCTCCCCTACCTTTTTGAACCTTAGTACACAGACAAATAACTTAGATGACGTGACGCGTGACCTTTCCACATCTCAGAGATGGTACACGACGAACATTTTTGGTTAAAAAGTACATATGTATATATTTTTTAGAAAATGATCGATCGTTTCGCTCGATAAGACCCTTATTTCTCGACTGGGATCGTGTAAAGACTTTGAAGCTGCATTGGACATTTGAACCTTCTTTGAACATTGGTATAGTTGGTTGCCATTGAAGTCCATTCTGTGTAGAAAAATCCTGGAATGTTTTCCTCAAAAACCTTAATTTCTTTTCGACTGAAGAAAGAAAGACATGGATATCTTGGATGACATCGGGGTGAGTAAATTATCAGCAAAAGTTTTTTTGAAAGTGAACTAATCCTTTAATATTTGATGCAATTCCGCTAGTCAAGTTAATTATCTTGTTTTAAGATCTTTACATATTTTTACTTTAAAAAACAAGACAAAAATACTGATTAAAAACATCTGTTAAGGAGCTCTGCTCAACATCTAGAAAGCATACATTTTTATTTTAAGTACCATATATGCATTACAAACATCTGATATCCAAGAATCTGTTGAATGTCATTCTAACATTTCAACAGAGACCCTTTCGAGGTGATAATAAGTCAACAAAGCGGTCTAAACTGGGGCATCGTTAATTAAAATGGAAACGCTCACGTAACAGATGTGGTGCTGCATGCAAGACGGCAGAAAAAACGCAGCACTCTAATCCTTTCGACGGTATTATAAAAACATATAGAAATGTCAGGGCCTGTCGACATGGTTCAGTGCCCAGGCGTCTGGAAAAGTGATTCTTGTTCTGACTGAAATGATTTCTGCACAAGCTAAACACATTGTACTCGTGCTTTTCTTCAGAGGGATTTGGAAGTTTTAACTTTGTGGCAGGTGGCAGCGGCCGTCCCTGGCAGCCTGTTGAAATGTTGCCATGACTGATGGCATGTAATCCCAGTACAGCGAACACGTTCTCCTGCGTCTGGAGACAAACAGCTAAAGATCTGCTCGTCTCTGAGCTGCTTTAGGATTTGCAGCGAAATCATTTGGCAAGTTAAAGGTGAAGTGTGACATTTTTTGGATGGCAAAATACTAAAATACCATTTAAATGTGTAGAAACAACTACAAGTAAGCTGTGGCACCCTAAAAATATAGCTTCAACATACCCAATCACGTGAATTTAGGGCGGGGCTATCTGTTTGTCCAACCAATGAGAGAGGTTTGGGAAACCGGTATAGAAACACTCATTGTTTGTGCAGTTGACACAGAAATACACACTTCACCTTTTAAAAGTCCAAATACAATCTATGGGAAATGCATCCCAATAAGCAAATATACTGTATATCAAATGCCAAACAGTCAAAAAGTTGATGAAGAAACGATTTTCACTCAAAAAAATAATAGTAAATTTCACAAACAATTACAAGGAAATGGCAAGTAACACCTTGAATTAAACATGACATTTTGGGGTAGAAAAACTGAAACGGTATTTTCTTTATTTGGTTTTCCAATAATTGGTTTTATTTACAACACTTTTTACAGTGTAGAAAACTCCAAAGTGTTGTTACAACATCCGAAAGGGAACATTAAAGGGATATTTCACCCAAAAATGAAAATGCTGTCATCATTTACTCTTCCTCAAGTTGTTCCAAACCTGTATGACTTTCTTTCTTCTGCTGAACACAAAAGAAGATATTTTGAAGAAAGTCGGTAACCAAACGACTGATGGACCCCATTGACTTCCATAGTAGTCAATGGGGACCAGCAACTGTTTAATTACCAACCTTCTTTAAAATATCTTCTTTTGTGTTCAGCAGAAGAAAGAAAGTCATACAGGTTTGGAACAACATGGGGGAGAGTAAATGATGACAGCATTTTCATTTTTGGGTGAACTATCCCTTTAAGCATTGTATTGTGGACGCAAGATTTCAGTTAGATGTAATTCAAGAAGCTGTTTGTTTAAGCAGAATGACTGTGACGGATGTTAAATATTGACGTGAATTGAGCGGGGAAACATGTTTGATCAAACAGTGGAAGGCTGAGGCAGCGTCCAAAATACTTATTTTGAATAAGTTATTTCTTAACGACTGCTAAAAAAGCATGTTCTATATAGTATGAATGTAATCTGGATGTACTACATTCGCCATGTTGTCATTATCATGTGACCAACCAGAGTCAGTTGCGTCGCTTCACTGCCATTCATAAATCCTCTCCCATTGCCTCATGGGATAGTAAAGCGTCCATCATATGCACAATTCAGAATCTCGTCGGAAGTAGTAGATCATCCGGGTGCTTTTTACAGACTCTTTTACGAGTACTGTGAATTCAGACATACTTCTTTTGTCACAGACTGTTTTTCACCTACTATATATTTCGGATGCAGTCTGAGTGCTTAAAACTTGTTTAACATTTTTAAGTTCATTTGATGCTGCAAAAAAAAAAAAAAAAAAAGGATAAATATATCAAAATAAATAAATCACACACTTCACCTTTAAATTTAGCTTTTTATACTATGGCTTTTCACCTTTTTTCTAAATGACTTTATATTTAAATGCATTTCCCCTCCTGAGATCTCCATTTTAGCACAAAGGCCATTATACCATCCGTTTGTAATTTCTGCAGCGGCATCTAACAGCCGGCTATTATTAACTTCAGCGTCCAACTACTTAATTATCTGAATGAATCAGCATTTGATCATTATGCTCCTTCAGAACACATTCAATTCACAGATGCCTAATAATGACTCAGCTTTCTACCGTAATAACATTTATAATGCAAACACAGGAACTTCCTCTCCGCTCGCCCACGGTTAGGGTTGTTTAGGGTGAGTTGGGCCTGTTCGGAGCAGAATTAAAGCAGCAGATTCAAAGAAGAATTTACAAAAAACGTAAATATTATTTTGCTCTGAAGTAAAAGTGATGGATGTAGACATACAACACTGGAAAATGAGGAAGTCGAGAAACCACAAGTTTCACAAAGACAGACAAGAAAAGGATGTTTCATAAATGTCAAATATGAATGTGCTACCAAAAGTGACAGAAGTCTGAACAGAATAAAAAATTTGATTTAAGGTTTTCTTAATTACAATTTTCGAATTAAGACAATAATGAAAATGAATAATAAAAAGTAATTTAAAAATTCCTGTACAAAGCCTTAAATGCGGCATGACTCGGATTCAATTTATTTTTCTAATTTTAAATGTTTTTTTTTTTTTTTTTTTTTTTTGACAAACTTGCCTTACAATGATGTATTACTTTTTTACATTTTTTATTTGACCATATACTTTCTAAAAACAAAAATATAGTAATCTCAGTTCAAATTAGCACATTTTACTACACCTAAATGAATGGAAGGAAATGAAGGAAAATCTGTGGAATTCCATGCAATGGATTTAAACTTGGAAAAATAAGTTTCAGCTTTCAGCAGGAAAAAGCACTTGGCTTTTTTTCAAATTATCCAAAATATTTAATAGGGAAACAGAAATTGCAGAAATTCTAGAATGACAGCTGTTCCAATTTCCCCAGGTCCAGAGTCTGTGTGCGCCAACATACAAGCGACAAAAACAAATGTTTTCCTGAGGACCATTGTCTGTGCATGTGTCACAGCGGTGTAGTGTGAAACAGATCTAACGTGTACTAAGGATGACAGGAGAGACAGAGATGC
Source organism: Abramis brama (assembly GCF_963993115.1). Lineage (NCBI taxonomy): Eukaryota > Metazoa > Chordata > Actinopteri > Cypriniformes > Leuciscidae > Abramis > Abramis brama. Next base: position 28,917,876 of record NC_139982.1, read on the forward strand.
CAGACTAGGTTGAGGTTTTTTCATAGAGATGCTTGGCATTCCTACTAGCTCACATCCCTGCGTTCCTCACGGGCAGAAATTCATTGCAGATGCAATGAGCGAAAACAATTCAGGATTCAGGCAGACTTTCACCCTCACCTCTCATTAGAGAGGCAATATTGTTGTAAACGAGAGAGGCGTGTTCACTGCATTAATATGAGAAGAAATAATCAGATTTATTGGCCCACAGCTACAAACTATCACCAGCCAGGAACGCAACACAAATCGCTATTTCAGGAAGGAGTAGGACACGTACGCTGACAAAAACCAGTCTAATTGATATTCCAAACTGACTTTGTTAATTAAAGCGCTGATTATCGTGCCAAATGGGTCATGACAACTGGAGGCGATGGCTTGTCCTTTAAAAGCAATTGTTAAATTTGTAACAAATTGTCTCTGTTCCCAAGAGTCCTTATCGGAGGTGACGTGACGAGTAAAGGAAATACTGTGCTCTCAAACAACGACAAAAGATCCACCTCAAAGAATTCACTCAGAACCTCCTATTATAAACCTGCCAACGTCCCTGCTATGCTAAAAGCACCACATCAAATGGCATTAGTAGAACAAACCAGGTGGAAAATACCTGGATGAATATACTGGAATGTGTATCCGATGAAAACTTTACTACAGGATTCCCAAGTCCGAGGTTTTCCTGCGTAACTGGGCTTCTTATAAACTGGTGCCGCGGGTTGATTTTCCCCCACGGGTTAAAAGTTTGACATACTGCATAAAGTATATTTGACTGAAATGCTAAATATTTCATATTCTACCAGTGACAAAACTCTACTTGATCTTGGGTTTTGTGATCACTACGATATAGTGGTTTTCATTTTGCATAAAAGTGACTGTAAAATATATATTTTAGGTACGGGAATGCATTAATTTGAGTTTTGATATTTGGGATATGGTCATTGGGCTTCTTTAGCCCAATGGCCAATCAAAAATAACCTGGCAACCCTGCTTTACAATCCCATGAGGCCACGTTAGAGGAATCGTCATATTCTAGAACGGCAATAAACAAACGTAAATGTAATGTAAAGTAGTGTGTTTAAACTGTATTCATACTGCATATTTGTATACTTAAAGAAACGTAATTATTAACAGTGGAAAAGAATGTTTTTCATCTAATGCAGTACATACTCTTGACAGTATGCAACTTATTTTAAAACATTTTATTTAGTATTTAGAGTCTAAAACATTTTATTTTGCATTTTTTTGTCAGAAAAAAATAGCTTTAAAAACAAAACTTTGTTAAATTCAAGGTCAAATCAGAAGTCTGATCGATAAAATACAATTTATTTTGCATATCAAACTCAAATCAGTTTACGCTCTTAAAATTAAAGGTTCTTTATTGATGGTTCTTTAACATTCATGGAATCTTTCCATTACACAAAAGGCTCTTTATAGTGGAAAAAGGTTCTTTATGTTATTAAAATCATCTTCACACTAAAAAGGTTCTTTTAAGAATGTTCACTGAAGGGTTCTTTGGGGAACCAAATATGGTTCTTCTATGGCATTGCTGGGGGAAACCCTTAGATATACTGGCCTCACGATAAACATAATCAATGATGAAGCATCTATTGCTAAAGTCTCACTGAAAAACCTACAAGTTTGAATCGTGACGACCAATATGAATGTGCTACCAAAAGTGACAACAGTCGAAAAAAATAATAATAACTAAGATTTAAGAAAAAAATGATTAAAAATAAAAGAAAATTCAAGAAATCAGGTAATAAAAGATAAGAAAAAAATTTGTTTTTCTTAATTATTTGCTAACTTAGAAAACATTGAACAATAATAATAATGATAATAATGCTTAACTGGATAAAAATGCAGCCTGTTTTGAGGTTTCTTTCATGTCTGTAGCACAAACAGCTTGGTGTCTATTAAATATTAAAGTTTGTGATTCTTTTCATAGTAGCATGACTAATAAAAAAAAAAATGGAGAAAGATTTCATGTTTGAGTAAACTAAAATCAGAGATGGGCATCGTCAGTATGAGGTCTCTAATGGAGTCAGCAGGCAGATGTTGTACAAAGAGTGTGTGTAGTTACTAAAAGAGTTAGTATTGGCCGAACCATCCTACAGTTAACCCTCAAGCCTTCCTTTATTGGCCTCTAAGAGAGACGATAAGATAAAGTGTACCGTTCAGGTGGAGAACAGTGCTTGTTTTCGAGACTGAATGACACAGAGGACATTCAGAAAGCTGAACTGGATTACTTGAAGTAAATAAAAAACACGCCCGGCTTCTGATAAATCCACTAGGCACGTGTGGATGCAGATGAGAAGAGAGCGCTGGTTTGATATGAAGCGGGGGCATCCGTGCCCTTGTCCTGCGACCGTGACTCCGCGCGGTCATCACTGGAGGAAACAACTCCCCGCTCGGCGCTGGAAAGAGATGAGACGCTCGCCGTCAGCAGGGGTCCGGACCCCCCTCAACTAATCACAACGCTTAGATTGGCGAGGCGTCCCATACCTGGTAACGAGATCGTTCCTTTTGATAAACCAGCGAGCCTACAGGGAACGTGAGGCAGACACAAAAACACGCTCTAATGCGCTTGCGCACGTGTCCGGCTCAAGGACGTCTGCCTTGTTGATGCGAGGGCCACGGAGCGGAGGTGAGATTGGATCGAGACTGAATTATTGATCAGCTAACAGATTTAGCGATGAGGAATTCATGGATCCGTCTGCTTCACGCCCCCCCCTTTGGGCTCGGGAAGAAAAAGCCCTGGACCAGGAAGAGGAGAAGAAAGAATTCACAGGATTTATAAAAGCTATAAGAAATGTAGGGATTGTGAACGTGTGAGCTAATACTCAGGTAAACAAAATCGATCGGAGTTGTTGTGAATTGAAAACAGCAGGTCGATGTTTGGCTCAAGCTTTCAGTCAGAGCTCTTATCGGTCGAAATCGAATCCTCGGGTCTTAAAACTTATCAGCGAGAGAAAGGTCTTGCTGCTGGGCTCGACAGGGGGGCTAGCCACACCATTAGCCTCTCCACCGCAATTACATCTGGAGATGCAGCGTTATTTTTAGTTAGTCACTTAAAGCATGCGCTTATAGAAGCCATTTAACCCAGCAGGAGTTTTGACCCTCAAACTAAAAAGACGGGACTTTACTGTACAAATCAAAAGTGCTTCACAGAGCATCCGTTTGTCTGCGGCTACACATAGTAATGCCTGAACGAGTCTAAGCTCTGGTCACTCTCCCAGTCAATGACTGCATGTCACACAGCACCAGCGTTTTGTTTAATGAGCTTACAGGGAGATTTCTAACGAGATCTGGTGTCATTGAGGAAATCGGCCAGCACAGACCCAATTTGGAGCTTGAATTTGTGCCACAAATCCAGCAGCTTCCCTGTTCGGATGCATTAAATTGGTGTGAAGTTTGTTAAAAGTGCCTTTGGGAAAGAAAAACAAATGCAAATGAGATTTCTGCAATATCACAAATGTTTCTCTGAGATTCAATAGAGAGCCAATGGAGACTTTTATGCTGAGAAAAAGATATGAGCAAATGTCAGATCTCAATATGAACTCAAATAATTCTCATCAATCCAATACCAATTGATCTCAAACTTTTCCAAGAAGTAAACATCAGAGATCTCAATATGAACTCAAATAATCTCATCAATCCAATACCAAATTACCTTAAACTTTTCAAAAAGCAATCAGTGATCTCAATATGAACTCAACAGGGCTCCAAACAAAAAAATCAATTAAGGAGCCAATGGCTCCTATAGGGGAAAAAAACAGGCGCCAAATAATTTTTTTAAGAGCCACATAACAATGCACTTACTTTTAGTCACCCTGTTGTGTGCATGTCTCTCCTCTTCTTACAGTTTCAGCATTTTCATCTAGTGAATGTTCTGGGAACTGGAGCTTATTTGGTAACTGAATATCACTTGCGACTTATGAACTATTTCATAAGTTCATATTTTGGCGCTTTCACTCAGTGAAACGTTCACGCAAATCATCTCATTTCATGACGTTAACAAAACAAATGAAGCGATAGGCTAGGGGTGGGCGATATGGCAAAAATATCATATCACGATTTTTTTCAGGAAAATCACAATTCACGATTTTATCACGATTCTTTTTTATGTTGGTTTTACTATTTTGTGACTGAGCATTACAGCCAAACTAATGTCCATATTTTAAAAACAAAGCCTTAGGTAACAAAATATAAAATAAAAAAGAATGGCAGAAAGGGGCGAAGATAAAAAATGTAGTCATTTTCTTTGTTATTAAATATTAAGATCAAAGGTAAACATTACACATAAACACTTTATATACAAATGAAATAGTGTTTTGTTTTCAGCTACAGTAGGTGTATTTAACAGTAGCATTGAAGAAAGTAATTAAAACAAAACATAGACTTCACTGTATAAATTATAAATTGATACTTATTAAAGCTACTATTAAAGTTATCAGTCAAGAGCAGTGAGTAATTTTCTCTTTGCATTTTGTTGTTTAACATTAAAGGGATAGTTCTCCTAAAAATTCAAATTGTCATAATTTACTCTCAAGTTGTTTTAAACTTGAATACATTTTTTTTTTCTTCTGTTGAAAATAAAAGTTATTTGGACGAATGTGGGTAACCAAACAGTTGATGTACCCCAGTGACTTCCATAGTATATTTTTCTCCTTTGGGACCAGCTACTGTTTGGTTACCCACATTCTTCAAATTATTAATATTAGAAAATATTAGAAGGAAATTAATACAGTTTTGGAACAACATTAGAGTGCGTAAATAATGAGATAATTTTTATTTTTGGGTGAACTATCCCTTTAAGGACAAGCGGCAGCGTGTTTACAATTGCTACTGTCTCTTTAAGAGCTGAGCGCGACGCGTCTAATGTACACGCATTTGACAAGCAGATTTTCTCTCAATTTTCTCAAGTTTGCTTTCACTTTAGACATAACCGACTTTGTTTATGTAAACCTTGTGTGTATTTAACAGTATTAGCACAATAAGACTCGAAAGATAACTTAGTCCAGTATCCAGGCGCTGGTAGACAGGCTTTTCCATACTTTTAGTGCATGTGAGCTTCACATGTACGCGCTGAGAAACGCACACGTTAGAACAGCGCATCAGCACGCGAATTAAATGTTTAACCGACAAAAAATTAAAGCACATGCAAATTATTAACTTTTGTGAACTGCAGCACTGTCCCGTTCCGCTATGTTAACATTTTATGTGAACATACGTCGCGTTGTTCAGTATGTTGGGACAGAGGCGCCAGAACAGCAACTAGAAAGCACGATACGATATTTCTTCAAAAGCAGATCGTGGAGACATTTTAATCGTCCACGATCAAAAATCGTCATATCGCACACCCCTACGATAGGCTACTGGTTAAAACATGCAGGTAGGATGCAAATTTTTCAATCAAAGGGAGTAAATTTGTATTGTCGCCAATGGCGACCTTGGCAGAAATTTCACTCGCAAATAAATATTTTTAGTCGCAGTTTGGAGCCCTGCTCAAATAATTCTCATCAATCCAATACCAAATGATCTCAAACCTTTCCGAGAAGAAAACGTCAGAGATACAAAAATACTTCTCAAATTGAATATCAAATGACCTTCAACTTTTCAAGAGGCAAACATCAGTGATCTCAATATGAACTCAAATAATTCTCATTTATCCAATACCAAATAACCTGAAATCTCATCAATCCAATACCAAATGATCTCAAACTTTTCCAAGAAGCAATTTGAACTCAAATAATTCATCAAATCACTTACCAAATAATCTGAGCTGCTTATTCATTTTATAGCTCTAAACTCTTACTGTGTGCCATTATTAATCTCATGACTGACATGACATGACTAAGAACTCCACTAGAACTTCTCTGGGTACAATGAATACTCATAACACGTATATTTCAAATCTACAGAAGCACTTCACACACATTTTCAAATCATAAAAGGTGATTTTTTTCCCCCTTGTCAAATAACCTTGTTTCCAAGAACAGCGGTGAAGAACTTCTCAACTCTGAAAAACCCATAATCACCTCAGATTCAAACTTCTCACACTGAAACCCTGAGCAGGTCTGGGAGGAAACTGTGAACAACAATATATTGTGGATTAGGGTGAAGTATCATCCACCCCCAGACCAATAAAAGCATCTCCGCAGGAAAACCGAAGAACTTACGGTGAAGATTCTGGCTTACAATTTCAGATTTTACTTTTCATAGGAAGGTCACAGATTCGCTAAGGAATCTACTGCAAATAAACAACATCAGTCACTAAACACAGCGGAAGGACCAACTTTAGGCAATTGGAAGAATAACCAATCCGCACAAAAACAGTCTATAAAAAAGGAGAAACAAAGGGGGGAAGTTAGCTGTTCCCTAAATATCCCAACAGATGCAATCATTCAACACAATATGATCAGCATCAGAGTCTATAAACTAGTTCAAAATCCTGGTAGGCCTTAACATGACAAGTCTGATTTAGCCGATTAGCAAACAGACAAGCTAATCTTGTGCAGACGAGCCTGTTCACATATCCTGAGGGAGCATCTGGAAAAGCAAAACGCTTATTTCTCATTTAGCCATTGCGTTAGCCAAGAGCTCAGTTGTAATTCTCTCCAAACCCACCACAGTGCTTATCATGATAATTAAAGGTCTGAACAGCAACAGATTAAAATGATGCTAACCCCAAACACATGCTAACACCTTAACTTCAAAGTAGGAACTGTTTGTGCGCAAGTTTGAGAAGTGGGTTTATTCCTTGGTTTGCGTGTAAAACCTTTTAGTGTCACAAAAGCAGGGTGGCGTGTTTTTAGATTCTGTGAGCTGTTGTTAGCATGTGTTTAGACATGTTTATGAGGTCTGCGGCACAGACTGTGATGTCATTTGCTTAAAGGCAGGCATTTGCTTGAGTTTAAAGTCAGGAAACTAGTCCACAGAGACTGAAGCTCTGCTAAGCTTTGCTAAACGCTAAATTTGAATTCTGGGATACTGCCTAAAGGCAAAGGATTCTATAGCATTAGCAAAGACCTAGAATGTGAAATACACAAAAGCAAAGAATAAATCTCATAACATCAAAGTTGAGATGAGAATTCAACATACCCTTACACTTACAAAACAGTTCTTTGGCGTACAAATGGTAAAAGCATTGCTTATTGACTTACTCAGCATGTCTTATTCAATACACTCTTTCCATTTTTAGTAAAACCATGGTAGACTGTGAGGGTATAAGATGGTAATACTATGGTGCATTGAATTCATGTACCATGTTATTTACCAAAGTTAACATGGTACTATCCCCGTATTTTGGACATAAAACAAGGTAACACTGTAACATTTTGACATACTAAGCATGTATCAATCAATACACTTTTGTACTTAGTACCATAGTTTTGCCATGCTTTTTGGAGCTTGGTGCCTTGCTAATACCACAACATCATGTTTGTTTTTTTAAATGTTTTTTTACATATACCATGGTAAAACCAGGTTTTTGGACATATACCAAGGTAATGTTGTCCCACAAAACATACTGTGGTGGTATCAGATGGTAATACTGTGGTACTTTGAAATATACATGGTACTGAAATTCACACACAATGGTGTTTACCAAAAAGTACCATGGTACTACTACTGTATGTTTTTTTGGACATGTACCATGTTAAAACCATGTGTTTTTGGACATGAAGAGTTCAGATGCAAAAGCCTCTAAGTGCCATCTGAAATTTTCTTCTAGAATGATAATTTTTATAAAGCTTGTATGTTTAAGTTAAGTAATTTCACTTAAATGACAATTAATAGGTAATTTGCATTGCCATTTAAGTGAAATTATTGAACTTAAATATACAAGCTTGATAAAAATGATCATTCTAGAAGAAAATTTCAGATGGCACTTAGAGGCTTTTGCATCTGAACTCTTCACATATTGATATATCATACCAAGGTAATGTTGTCCCAACCTGTAGCAGTCTCAGATGGTAATACTGTGGTACTTTAAACAACGGTATTAAAAATGAATGGCATTTACCTAAAGGTACTACAATGTTTTTTTGGACATGTATCACGGTCTTTCTAAGAATATCATGGTACTTTTTCAAAATACTATGGAAGTACTGTGGTACATTTCCAAAAACATGGCAATACCATGGTATCATGTCCAAAAACCATGATAACTTTTTTTATTTAAAGTACCTTTAATTAAAGTACCAAGTAAACACTATGGTACATGAATCAGTACAATGGTAAATCATGTGATACCATCATTACACTTTTCGGTAAACAGGTGTAAACAGGAAAGACATGAGAAATGTGTGTTTATATAAAGAGCTGCGGGTCAATGTGGTGGAATCTCGACCCAGATGAGTCAGATGGAGTGGGGTGCGTGTCCGATCGGATCAGGCTACACACACCCGTACGGCTGGAGAAACACTGAAGACACACAGATGTAACGACACCATCAGCCAGCCACGGATCCGAGGACGGATCCTGAGCCCGAGGCACCGCGGCAGCCGGATAAGGGATGGAGAGAAAAATACAAACAGAGAGCATGACAAAAGACTGAAAAAGAGAAGGGAAGCGAAACCATGGGGATGTGAGGAACAAGAAAATTACGCAAAGAATATGAATAAAGCACCAAAGGCCAGAAGGAGCTATTCTTGACTCATTAACATGCTTCTCTTTCATTTAAAGCTGAAGTGTGTAATTTATTTGGATGTTAAAATGCTTTCTTCTGTCCCAGTTTAACATGCCGAGATTATAAGCAAGACAAAAAGTTTATTGGTTTGAGCATCCCGACCAGATCAAAACAGCAACATTGGTTCGACCAATGGTGCGAGTTGGAGGTGGGGCTATCTAATTGGCTGACCAATGGCAGAGAGTTCATTTTTCAAACCCATTTATTGATGCTACAATCACTTCTGTCCCAAATGGAACCACACTTTTTTGTTTTTTTATGTTAAAGGAACACGCCGACTTTTTGGGTCTTTAGCTTATTCACTGTATCCCCCAGAGTTAGATGAGTTCATGCATACCCTTTTCATCTCCGTGCGTGCCGTAACTCTGTCTGACGCACCCACCGCTAGCCTAGCTTAGCACAAAGACTGGAGGTAAATGGCTCCAGCTAGCATACTGCTCGCAATAAGTGACAAAATAACGCCAACATTTTCCTACATGTTGTGATTTGTATAGTCACAGTGTGTACAAATAACAAGGTCACATGAGACACAGCAATCTTCTAACAGTATACATACTGGGAACTATATTCTCAGAAGGCAAAGCACTGAGAAGCCCCAGGAGCAGAGAGTTCGCTCAGAGTTGGAGTACATCACTCCGCCCAAGTTAGCGGTGGGTGCATCAGACAGAGTTACGGCACGCACGGAGAAGAAAAGGGTATGTATAAACTCATCTAACTCTGGGGAATACGGTGAATGAGCTAAAGTCCCAAAAAGTCGGCGTGTTCCTTTCAAACTGTATAATCCAAATGGATTGACTTTTATGTGCAATTCAAATACACAAATCTTACATTCAGGCCTAAATATGTTGAGTGTGTGTGTGTGTGTGTGCTAAAAAAATGAGAAAAGAACATGCAGGAAGGAAAAGAACCGTTCAGACGGGCAGTTACAGAGGTCAGGAAGCAAAACAACAAACACCAAAATCAAAGGCCTCGTCATCTCCGAGCGGCCACCTCTCTCTGCCGGTCTGGTTTCATGCACATAGCTGGAATTCCTGGCTCTGGATCAGCTCTGGAATGTTTCCGCAGAGAGTCCCAGAGCAGCACAAGTCTTCCCCTCCACCTCCACAGCCCGGCAGGGTCACCTCCAAACACATGTCTGGGTCCCGGCATGCTCTATAGTGTAGACACATCTCCACACCCAACGCATGACTGATATGAGTGGTATCAGATATAAGGGTCATGACCTCATAAAACAGAGAGATTAGAGATCTCATTACAGAACTATGGTTTCAATTACAGGCATTGCATGGATTGCAGCTCTATGTTGCAAACTCTAAATGCAAAACAAGCAACTAACCTTATTATCTGTTGTTGATGTTAAAGTCATGAATGCAACATGTGAAGCATTACGACACATACACATATATATATACATACACACACACACACTTTATAAATTATCCATCTATAAATGATTAAAAAATACAGGCAGACAAACAGATAGAAAGACAGACAGATAGACAGTAGATAGACAGACAGACAGACACTTTTATAATTTATCTATAAATTATAATATATATAAATAAATAAAAATATTAAAATGTATTAAAATTATGTGTGTGTGTGTGTGTGTGTGTGTGATCAATTATCTATATTTTATAATTGATCCTTTTATAAATTATAAAAAATACAGACAGACAGACAGACAGACAGAGACAGACAGATGGATGAATAGATGGACAGATATAAACACACACACACACACACACACACACACACACGCACTTGTAATACATTTACAAAATTTCGAATATTTTTTTAATAATTCAATATTCTGCCAGAGCTTGAGGTGAATTTGGTAACTCACACTTCTGCTGTTGCTTATGCATTTACAAAAATGCAATTTTCTTATTCAGCCTATGTCTTGGTAATAATTTAGCAGTGGGCCTATGCAGTTCATAATAATATACATAACATATACTTAAAAAGGGCATTTAGGGACATTCATGCTGGTCTGAGCTGGTCTTTTCAGCAGGGAAGGAAAAACAACAGCGTTTCCCATGATACCTCACCACGCTTTTAAGACATGCTGAAAATACTGTGTGAACCAGTTCTGCTTTTCTTTGAGTGTCTTTCACACTCGAGTCCAAGGAAAGCCACCGTAAAGCCTCGGATTAATGTCGAAAATAAAATATTGCAACCACCTCCTCCTTTGGCAACTGCCTCAACTCCTCACAGTCTTCTTGCCAGCTTGCCCCCCCCCACCCCCTTCTTTCCGTCTTTTCGCTCAGGTTGGTGTGACCTTGGTTTCCAGCTGTTTGGCAAATGTCTGACCCTTCACTCATGCGTTTTGGCTCCGCCGGGACTCGTCTATTGCTTAATTAACAGCCTAGAGACTTACCCCTCCTCAACGTGCAAAGAAACCCCACAAACATTACCCACACCGCTGCCACATGGAAGCCCACATTATGAGAACTGTAGTGTCAGTAATTAAAACCAATCTCCATGTGACGCAACTGCTCTGTTTGAACAAGACATTACTCAGATCTGTAGAAATGAATTACACCCTTCAGTGCCCAAGTGAACTCCTCGCTGGAATGGCGGGAAAAAAACTGCAACAAAGGTGAAGGGATCGGCGATGTCACGCGCGTGTCAGGGGGATCTATCATTTTGCACTTATCCGTTTGACTGAGGCGGGTTCAACCGTAAAATCTCTCTGCGTGCAAAGATAAATAAAGCATGCATCGGTTCACCTGAGCTCCTGCAATAATACCCCAACCCGCAGTTAGTTCAACTGTGCTGGAAACATTTTGGCAGCCTTAAAGGGATAGTTCACCCAAAAATGTAAATTCTGTCAGTAATTACTCGCCCTCATGTTGTTCCAACCCCGTAAGACTTTCGCTCATCTTCGGAACACAAATGAAGATATTTTTGATGAAATCTGAGAGCTGGCTCACTCCTCCATAGGCTGCTAGGTAATCGATATCTGCCGGCCCAGAAAAGTTAGTAAAGACATCGTTAAAATAGTCCAAGTGACTACAGGCTCAACCTTAAGTTTATCAAGGCGACGAGAATACTTTTTGTGCGTAAAAACAAAACAAAAATAACAACTTTATTCAACTATTGATTTTCTTGTGTGTGTGGGCCTCTGAGTGAGTTCACGTAGTGTAACAGCGCAGCGCTTATGGGTTGTACGTCAGAACGGAGGCTCACTATTGGCCGACGCTGGTCATGTGTGTGATGCGTGTGATGCTGGCCAATAGTGAGCCAACGTTCTGACGTACAACCCAGAAGCGCTGCGCTGTTACACTATGTGAACTCACTCAGACCCACACAGAAGAAAATGAAAAGTTGAATAAAGTTGTTTTGTTTTTTGTTTTTTTTTGCACAAAAAGTATTCTCTTCGCTTGATAAACTTAAGGTTGAGCCTGTAGTCACTTGGACTATTTTAACGATGTCTTTACTAACTTTTCTGGGCCGGCAGATATCGATTACCTAGCAGCCTATGGAGAAGTGATCAGCTCTCAGATTTCATCAAAAATATCTTCATTTGTGTTCTGAAGATGAGCGAAAGTCTTACGGGGTTGGAACAACATGAGGGTGAGTAATTACTGGCAGAATTTTCAGTTTTGGGTGAACTATCCCTTTAATATATCATCAAAAAGTCAGAGAAGTGGGAGTTTGTCTCATAATAGGCAGGCCCAGACACAATCGGTTGACACATTTTGGTGTTGTTTTCATTTTGAGGCAAATTATGGATTAGGAGTGTACCGATATGAACATTTTGGCTGGTTATTATATTCATGTTATAATTGACACATGCCCCATATTATAAATCTTACAACTTAAATAAATAAATAAATAATTTGTATGCTACATGTGGATATAGGAATCACAAAATAAATATTCCTACTGAAATTTGCTATATATTAACAGATACAAATAAATAAATAAATAATAAGTTATATGCTTCTTGTGAATTTAGGCATCCTAATAAATGTTACTTTTGAAATCTGCTATAGAAATATTGTTTGATACCTGATAAAGTAAAAAAAAATAAAAATAAAAAATAATTAATAATACATTTTAATAACATTAACAATTAAATTTAGAATGTAAAAAATACATGAAGTTAAACATGTATTTAAAAAAAACTGCAATAGAAATATTGTTTGATACCTGATGAAGTAAAAAGAAAAATAATTAATAATTCATTAATAATTAAAATAAATTGTAATAATTAATAATGTAAAAAAATACATGAAGTTAAACGTGCATTAAAAACATTTTTTTTATATTTTAAAAAGTAAAATTATTAATAAATTTACAAATAAAAGCAAAAAAAATGTATAATTAAAATGTATTAAAAATAAATTTGATGAAAAAAGCCATAATAATCAATAACCGATATGACAATGAAGTTAAACGTGTATTAAAACAATAATAATTCAAAATAATAACAACAACACACATTAAATAATTAAAATGTATTAAAAATACATTTTTAATTAAAAAAACCCATTCTAACCAATGTGTTGCTGATATGTGCATCTGTACAATGAATTTAAACATGGTAAAATGTATTAAACAAAGCTGAGCACTGCACTCTTATTGGCAGCTGAAAGCATTATCAAATTAGCCAAAAATATTTAATACATGAACACCCATGGGGCGAAAAACATCTATATCTTTGTGGCTGACGGGCGTCAGAGTCTGTAAATCTGCAGGGCTTTCTGCACACTTCTGTGGATCCTGATAATAGGTTACCAAAAAAAAAGCAAATTTATGTTTTGTATTCTTGAATTACGCCACTCAACCCATGTTTCCAGCACAGAAAGAAACAGCTCGTGCCTGAAAACTTTCAAGTGGAAGCTGTCTGGATTTTCCACTGTAATAGTCAAGGACCTGGCAGTTTCCCAGAATGAGGCAAGTCTTAGACTAATTAAGGCTGTCAATGGAGGCTCTCCTTTTATTCTCGATCTGGGTTTAATCCCCGCTTGCCCCATTTGCTCCAAAGGGAGCTCCCGCCTGGGCTCAGTCCAACTCTCTATCCGTACAGTAGAGCGTTTCTGTGGGCTTGAGGCGGCTGTAACGTTACGCCATAGTCTCGGCCTGCGCTGATAGCGTGTTATGCTTGTAACGAGACTCTTTGAAGCAAAAGCTGGAGATCTTGTTCTCCTGCGGGCGAAGGTTTTGTGTGCATGTGCAAAAGTCCTTCCCACACATTCCAGTCTTATTTTCCCTAGAACACTGACTTTTTTTTTTAAACTCAGAATCCATCTGCGTGACCAGAACGAAGCTGAGGAAATGGTTTTGTGCCCATAAGCAGATGGTATTAAACGAGAGGGAAAAAGATGGAGGAAGTGAAAGGGGGAAAAGGCGCAACTTTCTTGGTTTGGTCAGTGTACAGCGGTTTATATATGACACTCGAGCGAAGCTGCATGAAGATCCCCGGGCGGCACAGATCTGGGGCCAGCTGTTGATTAGCAAGCGTGAGAATGAATGCAATATCACCTTATGCCCGTCATTTCCCATGATGCTGTTGTAATCTGATGTAACTCGGCCCTTAGGGGGCTCAGGGGCCTTAAAACTACTCTCTTGACTTCACACATCGCCAAGATGCCATAATAACCAGATTAAACCATAGATAAGACCTTGTAGGACAGACACACAAGCCTAATAACAATGAGCCGACCAGAGTGTAAAGACAAAATGAAAAATGTATTATACATTTATGGCCGATAAGCCAATTAGCATATCATATTTTCATCTTATAAATCCATTCTACTTTGTTAAAAATAAAAAAATAAAAACATTAACCCTAACACATACTAGTTTTACACACACAAAAAGAAAACTTTTAGAAATCTGCTTTAGAAATAATGGCTGATGCCACTCAATCAATAAATTAAAAAATGTTTAAAAAGCTATGTGAATTCAGGCATTACAACATCAATTTTCCTTAAGAAATTTGCTATAGAAATATATTGACTGGAAAAAAAATGACATTAAATTAAAAATACACAGATTTTCATTATAATTTGATACTATTTTGTCTAAATAAATTCAAAACAAAACACTATAACTAAGATCAATTGTTTTAATTGCCATAAGTGAATTTAAGCATTACAATATTATAAAGTACAATATGAAAAATGGATATTCATTTTGAGATTTACTCTATATTAACAGTGTTAGTATAATATATATATATATATATATATATATATATATATATACACACATACATACATACATACATACATATATATATAAAATATCAGCAGATAACCGATATGATACCAATATGTATTGTGTACATACATTGTACATATATTCATACATTGGTATAAAAATTGGTGTATATATAAAATATAGGTATTCACATTTAAATGTAGAGTGGGAGTGATCCAATGACATTTCGATGTGGGCGGGGCTACCTAAATGCACGTCCAAAACAGAAAAGGTGTGTTGGACATCGGCTGCGGCTGGATGTAACCGATCGGCGAGAGTTGCCGCGTGCAGGAGCTGTAAACTGAGACACTTTCTGCTTCCCGTAGTGACCACTTTTGCAATTCTTTTCTAAATGTCGACAAAAAACTATTGCGAAATGACGGCGTTTCCATTGACCGATGTTATGCGACTAAAACTTTAAAAAAAACATTTTTTCCTCTCGCGATAGGTAAAACCATTCCAAAAAACTTGGCAACGGACGTTGGTAGGTTTATGTACTATATCCCAGCCACTGCACTAGCCATTATTATTAATCAAAGGAGATGTATGTGTGTTTGCCAAGCATTAATGGTAAGGAATGACCCTTATTATACTTGTGAGCGGCACATATGAGGTGTTTCTGGGTGTTTCTCCTTCATATCTGCTTTGAAGTCTTGATTGTGGCATTTATTTGAGGTTTAGAATCCATTATTACTGTAATTCTTTTGTCTTTTATGAATTTAATAAAGAACTCTGTCTCGTATTCTGTCCACACACACTGCGTCATCTACGTCAGGTGACCTGTAAATGCGCAAAAACTGTTTCCATTGCAGTTTTGCGAAATATTTCTTTTTCAAATTGCCTGAAAAACCACCTCATGAGAGCGTAAAAACTTTTTTGCGATAAATGGGAGTTTTTGCGAAACTGACGCGTTTCCATTGGGCGTATTTTCAATTCGCAATTTCAATTTGTGCAATTTGAAGGGTAATGGAAACGCGGCTAATGCGCCTGTCACTTGCCACAGTCGGACAGGACAAAAACACGTCCTGGAACCTGGAAGAGAGGCAATTAATTCCATCACATCTACTTTACCTAATTATTAGAGCATGAACTGTTAAATTGAAAACTATGAGAAGAATCTAAAGTGGAGACTTCAACGTCGCTCTCTGGACTGAATCATCGGGACTGTGTTAAGAAACATTGCCAAACTATTTCAGAATATCTGTGTGAGAAAGCCAAATATTTTTGTCCAAGGAAAAGCATCCGACGTTTCCAAGAATCTCCAATATCAACATGCCTTACTTTAAGTGCAGAGCAGAGTCAGACATGTTAAAAGGAAATAAAAATGACCAATCAAAGACGCTCAGACATAAACTAGCAACATGAGAACATGCTTAAAAGCCTGTAATGGGCCAAACCACAGGGGAGGGAAAAAAGGAAGTTGTGATGTGTCATTTCTTCTTTGGCAAGGTAGAAGTCTGAATAAGTCGTTGTTGATGGAAAAACAGGTCCCTTCGAATAAAGGAAGTCATGGGTGCTGCTACAGAGAAAGGGTGAATGTACA
Organism: Abramis brama; assembly: GCF_963993115.1. Classification (NCBI taxonomy): domain Eukaryota; kingdom Metazoa; phylum Chordata; class Actinopteri; order Cypriniformes; family Leuciscidae; genus Abramis; species Abramis brama. The sequence goes on from NC_139982.1 coordinate 28,934,333, forward strand.
ACATTAAACATCACTATCCTCCAGGCAAACACCAGACAAATGCTACTTCTTTATTTAGCTTTTGATAAACCCAAGTGCTCCAGCCAAGTGCTTTCCCTGACAGCCCTGCAGGTGATTGTGGGTAATAGATGATTTCTGAGTGTAAAACACAGGGACATTCGGAAGGTGAATGAAATCATTCAGCTCCGTGCAGAGAGGACATTCATCATGCGTTTCGCGGCTCAGATAAGGGACAGTCGCTCTATTCTAAACGCTCGCAGGACGGCTGATAAGCCCGAGCGCTGTAGGCAGGAGCAGGACCTGATTTCACGCCGACTACGTGGTGTGTGTGCGTGAACGCAGATGGTGTGTATTTATGAGGACGCAGCCTCTTGCTGCTGGGGTTGTTCGTTTCACCACACCACACCCACCCTTGGCTCTGTTGCCCCCACATGGAGAACGATCCCGGCTAATCTGGCTCGTTTGTTTAAAGCCATTTAATGAGGATAATCCCCCAGAGATGTCTCCTCCCTTTCACTGTAGAGCTCGGCATAGAAATACAGGAGAGCCCAATAAAGACGCAATTTAGAGGCACAACAAGGCGGTACAATGTGAGAGACACACAACTTCAGAGCTCCGGCTGAAAGGAGCCAGTGTGCCAAGACAAACAGCGGGATTTACACAGTTAAAGACACAAAAAGAGCTTGTCTCCGGACCTGTTGTACTCGCACTGTACTCGAGCACACATGCAAAGTGAATGAACAATGTGGGAAAAGCACAGCTGTTAAACATGCACAATTTAACCTTTTACCACAGAAACCTGATACGTATCTAACTAGTGGTTTTAAATCACAACACTGTGAAATAAGAAGAGCAGTGCAAAGACTAAGGAACTATTTATTAACCAGATCCAACCCATTAAAAATGAATCCATCCATTAGCCTCAGACAATTCAAGGTCATAACTAGCAGTCGACCCATATGGGTTCATAGCGTAAATAATTAAATAGCAAATGAGACATAAAATTGCTTAAATTGCCATTTGGCAAGATATTTGATTCAATTTCACTAAAAATATTTTTGGGGGGAAAGCCATAGGATACACTACTGGGTTGTTTTGGAAGTGATACAAGGAGAGGAACACACTAATTCTTGCCGAATCTCTCAAAATGGTAGCCAATTCATTGCCATGGTCAGTAAATAACAAGATTTAGGACACTAAACAGTCATTTAAGAATCTGACATACTGGTCAACCATTGAGAAAGAACAGATTTTAAAGCTATTCCCTGCTAAAAAAAAAAAAAAAAAAAAAAAAAATAGCCTAGGCTGGTTGGCTTGTCTTCAGTTGGTTTTAGCTGGTTTCTCAGCTTGACCAGCTAAGACCAGCCTGGTCAGCTAAAAAGACTAGTGTCGAAAACCCCTCTAAAACCAGCCTGAGAGACCAGCTAAAACCAATCATCTTAGGCTGGGTTTAGCTGTTTCTGTGTTTGTTGTTCAGCAGGGTTACTAGTAAGATTGAAACAGTGCTTAGTAACAATGGCAAAAACTACCAGCAACAATGAAACACAGTAACTGGGATATTGACTAGTAGCAAAGAGACTAACTGATAGTCAATAAATACTAGGCCTATTTAATGAATATAAATAGAACAGGGTGCGAATATAGGGATTTGGGTTGTCTGAACCCATCAAAATAAGTCAAAACAAAGGGTTGAGGGTCTTTAAAGAATGTTTTCATTTTAAATATAAGTAACACATTGCAAACAACATTTTCAACCGTTTAAGTAACCACAAGATTAAGTTAGTCAGATAGCTAAATAGACGCTCGCGATGTCACGACTAACAGTAGCCTACGACAAACGAGCACTTTCTGTTATCATTATATCGACCAACCAACAGTCATTAACCTACTAATCATTTTAATAAAGATATACAAATAAACAAAATGTCTTCAACATAGTTTGACGGTTATCGTTATGGGCGACACTAAACTCAACCGATAGGCTATCTCGAGAGCGCCCCGAAATTTACAGAATTTATAGACTCACTGGAAAGTCATACACTAGTTCGCACACTGCATGCTACTCCAGTTTATACTAACTAGTGGGGAAAAAAACATTACCTATTAATATTTAAATTAAAAGTAGTAAGAACAAAAAAAATGCATTCTAGTTTCAAAGAATGAATGTTGAAAAGGCTATTCACTACACAATCGGTACATCATCTCACATGCAACATGCGTCCCCGTCAGCCCGGGATGTGCGTCCCGTCTGAAACCAAACAACCATACGGTCTTTTGGAATGTGCAACGCGTTAGACACAAAAATACAGACTCACCTATCTTGGTAGTTCAGTAGTTGCAGCGTCCAGACCACGAATTCCCTTCAGAATGATAGGAATAGATTCCCGGTGCACGGAAAGTTCACATGTCACTCACGCGCGGAGAGACACAGATCTTCGGTTCCGTGATCCCCGTTACTGAATAAAACACTGAACGCTCGCTACACGCCCAGGTATCTGATCACATGATGCATCCAGGTGTGACTGCACTCTCTCTCTCTCTCTCTCACACACACACACACACACACCTGGAGGTCCGATCGCGCTCTCCTCCTCCAGCCCGGTTACTCGCGTACGGAGGGACGGAGCTGATGTGTGTGTGAGTGTGTGTGTGTCTCCTCCCCTTCCCCGAGCTGAGAGCTTTAAACCACAGAACAAGCGAAGACCTGATGGAAGAGAGAGCTCGATCTTAAATGCTTTTAATCTAGTGTAGATTAGTGAAAAGAGCATCTCTTCCAAATCAATGATTACTTTTAATGCTCTGGTCTGGCACTTATTAAAAAAAAAAAAAAAAAGGGGGGGGGGGGGGCAAATATGTTGTTTAGGACTTGTACTATGCTACCATGCATTTTCTTGATGTGTACCACACCATAGTATTATTTGAAGTAGGCTATACACAGTGCATATGCAGATAGACAAGGCACAATATTATTACCATATCAGATGGTAAAATATGGTACTTTGATATAGTCCATATGGCATTTTTATTTTTTGCACTTTACATGGTACATGTCCAAAATACTATGGTGAAGTATGGATGCAGATATGGTAATCATTCAGTACCATGTTTTATAACAAAGTATGGCATAACCTTCTTAGCTTTATTTGTGTTTTGCTTTATGCAGCACAGTCAGCATTCGACTGAACTCAAACAACTTTCACTGACAGATCAAACTCTATTGTGTGTATCATCTGTCAGCAGTGCAAGTCACCTGTGAAAGTTTAACACAGTCACATCCATCTCCTGCAGTGGGACACGGTGTAGTTTATTCTTGTCAGGGGTCGTACAATAAATTATCCTATTTCTGTAGCTCTGTGTGGGGAAGCAAAATATGAGGTGTTCAATCAAACACGAGGTGTCAAACCCAGATCTCTATATGGGATTCTATTGTATGGGGCTGTAAATTTGAGAGCTGTTTCTAAATGCTTTCTGCCAGCATTCTTGTGCAGGGCCCAAGAGACTCCGAACAGGTCTTTGTGCTGGATAACCACCCAGAAGTCATCTCCAGAACATTTTCCATGTGTACACCTTATAAAGCCGTGCACAAAATCATCTTCCACATAGGCCATCTTAAAATTAAGCCTAGGACCATTAAGAACTTTTGCATTATTTTCATAACAAGCCCCAATTCTCACTATCATAATCTGTCTGGATGTTTTATTTTAAGTTTTTATGTTTTATTTGTTAAACGTTTTACTATTTAAGCATAACATTTTATAGATTTAACATTAATTATATTATTTAATAAAAACAAATATAATATATACTTCAGAATGTACAGTGCTATGCATAAGTTTAGACAACCATGCTAAAGTTGACTAAAAAGAGGAATAAAAAATCATCTTTTGGAAATTGAACTTAATGCCTTAATTAAAAAAAATAGGAAAAATCCAACCTTTAAGGACACCAGTTTCTTTGTGAATGAATAATGTATCGTAAATATATAAATGTTCTTCCTTAAAATACAGGGTGCATAACACCCCTATGTTAAATTCCCATAGAGGCAGGCAGATTTTTATTTTTAAAGGCCAGTTACTTCATGGATCCAGGATACTATGCATCCTGATAAAGTTCCCTTGGCCTTTGGAATTAAAATAGCCCCACATCATCACATAGCCTTCACCATACCTAGAGATTGGCATGGAGTACTTTCCATAAGATCATCTCTCAATGCAAATCAAACCAGCTATTAGGCTAACTGAAATAAAACCATGCCAATCTCTAGGAATGATTTTTTATTCCTCTTTTTAGTCAACTTTAGCATGGGTGTCTAAACTTATGCACAGCACTGTATTATATGGGAAAGGGAGGAAGGATATGTTTAATTGTCATGAAAATAATATCATAAAGCAAAAAACAAAAAAATTACTTTATATTTTACATTAATATTGTAATATTATTTAAACAAATAATATAATTACTTTAACAGATAATAAGATTTATTTGCATTATGGTAATGAAAATGGGAGGAGAGATATAATTGTAATGAAAATCTTAAAAGGATAATTAAAAATGAATTAAGGATAATCAAATCAAATTAATTAAGGATAATTGAAAAGCCCAAAAATGAAAATTCTGTCATCATTTACTCACCCTCAAGTTGTTCTAAATCTGTATAAATTTATTATTTTTATTTTGAAGAATATGGGTAACCAAACAGTTGATGGGCCCCATTGATTTCCATAGTATTTTTTTTTTCCATACATAGAAGTTAATGGGGTCCATCAACTGTTTGGTTACCCATATTCTTCTAAATATCTTCATTTGCGTTCAGCAGAAGAAAGAAATTCATACAGGTTTGGAACAACATGAGGGTGAGTAATGATGACAGAATTTTCAATTGTACGTGAACAATCCCTTTAATGGTCCTAAAATAGGCTTTATTTTCTTTGTGCAAAATATAATTTTAAATGTCTTTCTTTTGATTTTGAGGGTGAAACGAAGTCATGTTTTTGCAAAGACTCATCTCTTTATTTTAACTGAAACCTGTAGCTGCCCAGAAAGAAAGAGAGAGGCCAAGAGCCTCGTTGTTTACTGAGTGTCACTTTTGGTGAGTGATTTATGGTTATGCAAATGTGCATGTCTGAGAAGAGAGCGGGCACTGCCCCAAAGACTCATGGGATGAATCAAGAGTGGCGGCCCTGTGTCAGACTTACAGCTGAGGCAGCTGTACACAAGATGGAAGTGTGTGAGAAAGAGAGAGAGAGAGACAGGGAGAAGAGACGCGGATAGCAAAATAAGGAAATGAAAAAGAGAGAGATCGGATAATGAGATCCGTGCAGAGAAACGGCCTTCGCTGGCAACCATGTGAGTGATGAGTTACAGGCCAGAGCAGACAGACACATGTGCGACTGGATTATTTTTAAGTGTGACTGGATTGTTAAACAACACAGTTTTGCAGAACAGCAGATCATGACGCTGTAACAAAAATATTTAAGTCAGAGGTTAAATCCAACAATGCATTTCTAAACTACATCAATCTCTCTTCAAAATAAAGCTGCAGTTCACAAACAAAATAGCCTACCACATTTTTATGTTTTACCTGTATCATGCTAATACTATGGTATTCTTTGCAGCACCATGCAATACCATTTAAATACCATGGCATATAAACATGAACCATAATAGGCCTATACAAAGTACCAAAGTATTACCATCCTCTATCAAGGTAGGCTACTGCTTTGTAAGTGTTTGCATTGAAGGACTAAGCATTTCATTTGGGAAAATTCAATAAAGAATATTTTATAATAATTTATATCAAGCCAAAACCTTCAGCTCAGTTTCTATTTGAGTTTAATTTAGCTGATTTTGAGCCGTTTATGACAGCGCTGGATAGTGTGAGACTTCAGCATGGCCCTTTATGACACGATCGGCTGCACTGTCTGTAATGTTTAGTGCTGTTTGCTGAAAGTTGTGTATTTATGCACACTTTATTTGATGTTGCTGCCGTTTTGCACAGAATTTCCCTTCAGGGATCAATAAAAGTATACCGTTTCCATCTGTCTGTTTATGTGCGCGTGCTCGACGCCGTTAGAGAGCCCTCTACTGGCCGAGACGAGCAACAAACACTCGCTGTGTGTCCTAAACCAGAAGAAAAAAGGCCTTGGTTAAATTTAACTACCCATAAAAGATGTGAATTCCTCATCCATCCTCTTTCAGACCTTGAGACATGAAGTCAATACGGCCTTACTGCCGATTCCGTTTTCATAGCCTGATTCATTATGATTTACTTCCCTGACAGCTGAAATTTCCAGCGTCTTTTTCCCCCTCCATGAAGCTTCAGACTCTGTTCAAGTGAAGGATCTTGGCGCCTGTAAATCTTCCCAGTCAGTGGCTTCCCGGGGCCCGTGGAAAGATTGTGTGGCAGATGGAGGCTCTTACACGAGGAAAGGTGGCATAGCGTGAGCTCGCAGAGTTGAGAAAAACTCATCACACATTCTAAGGCGGCTTATTTTAGACACACGTTTCGCTAAAGCGCCCCATCTGATTCATCGCACACCTCCGCTGCTCAGAGACTGCAGTCCCGCTGGGAAAGCGGCAGTTCACTGGAGTTGTGTACAAAACGAAATTCTGAATTATACAGGGGTCGTTCACACAGACGTTCTTGCGTCTGTGCTGTTTTTTTAGTTTTTTTTTAAAGCGTCACATGTCGAGCTAAAATGTTATCTTGTAAGAAAAAGAAGAAAAAAACACGTCAAAGAACCTTACTTCAAGACTGAGACTTTAATGAATACCACGGTATTAGGCTACTATGGAAGCTAAATGTAGCCTATATGATATCCCTGCTAAAAGGAACACTTCATCCAGCCTAAACTGGTTTGCTGGTTTAAAGGTATAGTTCACCCAAAAATGAAAATTCTGTCATTAATTAGGCTACTCACAGTCATGTCGTTCCAAACTTGTAAGACTTTCGCTCATCTTAAAAACATAAATGAAGATATAGGCTATTTGAAGAATAAATTCCTGTTCCTTAAACAGCTATGCAACTACCACTAAAGAGATCGTAAAACTAGTCCATATTGAGTGGTTTAGTCCTTAGTTAAATTTTCTGAAGAGACTCGATCACTAGCCTATATATAATAAACAGATTGAATTTAGGTTTTTGTTCACATATAAACATTGATCAACTCACACATTAGTTGTGCTAAACAGAAGCTCAACTCGTTCGCTTCATGTGCGAGAACTAATGAGGTTCGTTCTCGTGTTACGCAACACGTTTGAGCTTCGGCAAGAACCAATGAGGTTCGTTCTCGTGTTACGCAGCACGTTTGAGCTTCGGCAAGAACCAATGAGGTTTGTTCACGTTTGAGCTTCGGCAAGAGCCAATGAGGTTCGTTCTCGTGTTACGCAACACGTTTGAGCTTCGGCAAGAACCAATGAGGTTCGTTCTCGTGTTACGCAGCACGTTTGAGCTTCGGCAAGAACCAATGAGGTTCGTTCTCGTGTTACGCAGCACGTTTGAGCTTCGGCAAGAACCAATGAGGTTCGTTCTCGTGTTACGCAGCACGATGGTCTCCCAACCTGACAAGCTGAAAAGTGCCAAAAACTCAGCTACAACCAGACCAGTTGGACCATAACTGGCTTAGGACTGGTACATATCCAAAAACATTTTATTGTCATAGTACCATCCTGAAAATCACTATATACAATGCAAAACAAAAATAGGCTACACTAATACAGTATGTGCCATTGTAAAGACTACATCAATCCCTCGCTGCCTCGTTTTCATCCGTGGTAAATTTAATATGGCGCCTATTTACCTGACTAAGGTCTATAGCTGCAGTTTAGACACAGTGATTTTTGCTGTATCCCCATAGCAGTTTGTGTGACAGACAAGTTCCACACAGTATGAAGATACACATTTCTGTGTGTGTGTGTGTGTGTGTGCTTTTGACCAGCTGCATGTGCTAATTGTGTTGCGCAGGTATGTGTGCTTTAAGATCAGCTCCATTCATGCGTCCACACTTGCATCTGTTGGTTTTGTTCTTCATGCGTTGTGTTTGAGAGCTGTGTTGCTTTATGACTCAGTGGAGTGAGAGATGATGAGATGATAGTCACTCCTCCACTCAACCTGATTCAATTCTGTTTCCTTATTCACCCAGATCTAATGCAAGACTTCACGCCGACTCGTACATAAATAACCTGCATTTGGGAAGCCGAAACGGAAATGTCAGTGTTATTTCTTGATAATGAGAACTTCACTGAACTGACAGACACACAGACTCATAGATAACTTGGTTGTTGTCATCATCACTTTGATCAAAGAGCACAAAAGCATCTTCATTTTCATCATTCCCAGTTCTCATTTTTAAATCAGTCTAATACCTTATACTGGGGGTTTTGCTTTGATCTCCTCTGTGATTACAGTTTCTTTCAGTTTGCATGCATTTTTGCTACATTTCAGTTGCTTAAAGTAACAAACTAATAATAATTATTATATATTTATAAAATAATAATATTTTATATTTATTATATAACATCCATAAGTAGCTTATTAATAATAAAAATACTACTTTTATTTCTGTAATATGTTTAATTTGATATTTGTTTGATATTTATTAGTGATAATAATGATGATAATTGACTTTTGCTCTAGTATGCAATATAATTGTTCTATATATTTTTTTTTTATAATATTAATAAGTAACTTAATAATAATAATGTCAGCATCAATGACATCACTGAACTTACTTAAACTGAACTATGATGCTATTTTCTGCGTCATAAAATATGACGCAGAAAATAGTGTCATAGTTCAGTTTAAGTAAGTTCGGTGATGTCATTGATGCTGACATTATTATTATTAAGTTAACAAACTTTGTTGCATTATTTTCCTGTTATCATTGTAAAGCTGCTTTGAAACTAAACTGATTGTAAAAAGCGCTATATAAATTCAGGTGACTTGACTTGACTTAAAATATTATTTTATTTGTGTGAAATCTGATGTGGTATAGTATTAAGCTAAAGTATAAATTATTAAGTTAAAGTACAAATTACAGTATAATTATGTTATATTTATTTTATAATATCAATAAGTAACTTGTTGATAATAATAATATTTGCTCTATAATGCAATATAATGCTCTAAAAATATTATTTTACTTTTTGTAGTTACTTAATAATAGCCTACTATAAATAACTTTATTGCTTAAAGTAACTTACTTAAACGGCTAAACAATTGCTCAAATGGTGGAGATGTTCCTACATGACATGAGGAATTTTTATCCTTCAGACCAGCAGCTCTTTCTCACAGAGAAAGCAAGAGCTCTCGTGTGGGTTTGGTGTAAAACCCCCAGCGATTTCACGGTGCAGCGGGTACGGCGTGGGTACGGCGTGGGTACGGCCCGGTCGCTCAGCCTGATCCAATGCCATCACTCTGCCATCTGTTCATCTCTATTTCCAGCCCTGAGATCCAGATCCAAATCAAAGGAGGAGTGACAGGGCCCTCAGGCTGCTTTCATATGCGAAGCTCCATCCTGGACCCATACAGAGGTAATGTGTTTAATATAGGCTATATACAGTATATATTCAGTATATATTACAGGGTTGCCAACTCTCACGCATCTGGCGTGACAGTCACGCATTCAGCCTCAATCTCACGCTCTCACGCTTAACAAAGAAATCTCACGCTAAATTAGACATTTTTCTGTGCTGTATTTTTTTTTCACTCGTGTGCACTAAATTTCAGAATTACTATAAACAATTCAGGCTCTTAACTACTGGATGGACCACTATTTATGGCGCAAATTAGTTAAAATCTCCCGGAATCTAGAGCGAGCACGCATGCGAGACAGAGACTAAACCGTAGCGCACGCACGGCGTACGGCAGCGTTGAGCATTGTAGCCAATCACTGACATGTCTGTTGAACGCATTGGCCAATCAGAGGCGTTTAAATGAGTCGCTGTCCTGAAGATGTGTTTTGCGCGAGCTCACCGAGTTCTACACTTTCGCAAACCTGTCATTATTATTGCCTATAAACTTAAGATGCAAATAAAAGATTCACTGCAACGTATTTGATATTCTTGATGCTGTTCTGATGCGCTCCATTACGCACCGCTCTGTTTGGTGTTAGGATGACTAAAAGTTCAGCGGTCTAGCTCTTCAATGTCAGAATGATTAAATAAGTGAACGAATGCCTGGCAAAATGTAAGTGGAAAACATTTAATATTTGACTGTTTTACAATAGAAATGTTCAACTACCGACAGTATCCGGTAACGCGAATTACTCAACTTTTTTTATTTATTTACAAAATTTAGCCTTTTTGAATTGAAAATATGCTATAATTTCTTTGATTAATTTAGAGAGAATGCATGCATAATTAAAAAGAAAATATTATTTGCAAATAGTTACAATTATTCCACTAATACAATAAGGTTTTTTTTCTTTATTCCCTTAAATCGCTTTTATAATTAATTCCTTTAAATAAAAATACCCCAAAAATTTTTGGGTTGGAATACACCCCCCCCCCCCCCCCCCCCCCGTTGGAGAAGTCTCACTCCGAGCTAAACTCAAAAGTTGGCAACCCTGATATATATATATAAAGAGATTTCTAAAACAGTAAGTGTGCAATAACAAACATTGTGGATAGAGAAACTGTACAACAATTTATCAAAGACAGATGTGTCCTACATTTATCAGCCCTAAAAACGATACAATGCTTTTCATAAAATAGGAAAATAGGTTTGAGAAAGTTCTTTAACTGAATGATAAATGAGTTTAAAGAATCCAAACACAAATCTTTTAGGTTATGTTATGTAGGTCAACGTGAGCTGCAGAAATAAAATCCTCCTCATGACTGACCGTTCTGCTGATCATGAAGACTTCATCCTGTCAGTCAAAGTGCTGACATCCTCACCACAGACAGACAGTCACAGACTCACTGACCCTGTCAGCATCAGCACAATGAAAAACATCAAACCACAATGAACAACCTGACAATCCATTTTTATACACATTAATATAACGGTAGTAAGCTATACAATAATTGTGTATATATTGTTACTTTTTGATTATCTATATTATCCTTTATTGTGGATTGTTTGTAGTATTGTTTGTCACATCTCATAATTGAGCTGTTTCTGACATCTAGCGGTGGTTAAATGTACTGCATCAGAGTGACGCTTACGTAGCCGTGATGTCACCACGCTGTTTTGTTCTGCTCTTAAATTGGGATTTATAATTCTCCTATGTCGTATTTTCGTTTGTGTTCTGGTATTACTTGTATCGATAAGCAGGTCCACTGATTTCCTTGGATTCAGGGTTATTATTATTATTGCTCTGAAACTAAATGTCCAATCATTTGCCCACGTTTCATCTACGTCACTGCGTTCCCATGATGCAACGCGAAAGTAAACAGAAATATTTTTTTAAACGCTATTTTTGCTTATTTGCACATTTTAGACACACCACTCGATTGATATCATCACTCATGTTTAGACACACTTTTTCGCTTGGTTAGCTTGTCGTGAGCGACATTCGGTCACCGTCTCTGTAAAGGGTTGCATGTTTGAGGTGACACTGCCCATGTTACATTAAATCTTTAGCTTTGCGCAGTGGCAGTATCGTAGCCTATGAGGTTTATCCGAGGCGCGATTATTGCTAATTGAAAACTTTACCCAATACCCCGCCGTGACGACTTGAAATATAGTCGGCACTGGCAATTTTTGACGGTCTTTACGGAGACTGATAACTTGGTGAAAAACAGAATATGAATAGAATGTCAGTTAAGATGTTGCAGTGTATTCTGCGGACGCTTATATTGCAGAACAAATGCGTAAAGAAGTTAATCTCAAGCATAGGTTTCAAGTAAGATTTCACATCAAAGCATTATGTGAGCTTGGTTCGTACTAAAATCACGTGATCTATGACGTCCGAAGCTTTGCTGAAACCACGTGACTGCTTTAGTAGGCTTGTTTGAGATGCACCTCGAGACTAGACGTACAGTTCTCTCTTCTCGACAGATCATCAGACAATATGACAACAATCAGAAAGGCCTAACCCATGTATAATATTCACACATAATTAATACACATAAAACATGATATCAGAGTTTTAAAATTAAACATTTTAAAAGAGAGCAATGCATCACGGTTGTTTAAACCAATGAGCATTAAGCTGTGTCGTCGGCTAGTCGTTTCCCATCGTGCTTCAGGATTGACATGGACGTGACGAAACTTTACATTTTAAACCGTATTATATTTCACTTTGTGTACAAACCCCAAGTCTTTCCGAAAAACAAGATTACCGAATCTTTTATTGATTTTTTTTCTGGCCTTAAGATGTAGGCTACTTGATACCCTTTCAAACATGAGAATACAAAACCAGAAACGGATGAAAACATTAAAAAAGCTTTGTAACATATAAGTGGTTTTACAGTCAAAGACCCAGAACCAGATATGATGAAAGAAGACCCGGTGTCAGATTTATAATACATTAAAGAAAAGATTTACTGAAGATAGTTTGCAGTTTCATCAGCAGAAGTCAGCTTCAAGACTCACACAGGAGTTCGTAGGCCGCCCCGCTTACAGTTACAGAGATCACAGCAGTTATAACACACACACACACACACACACAGTTATACCCAAGGTCTAAGCTACGTCATTGCTTACAGGTTGAATGATTCTCATTGGCTAAGAAATTGATAAACATAGTAATTTTCCACACATAGACTGAAGCATATCTCCATTGATTATGCAGCTGACACTCGGACCCTGAAGTCAGGAACGTCGTGACCTTCCAGGTCGCAGATTTGGGTTTCTGGGAGCCAACATGTCCAGAACAATAATTTCCCAAATCACGGAAGTGACCTCGATGTCCACGTTAGCGGTAGCATGAGCCGTCAGGTAAGTGTTATTTAAATAAACTCCTGATGTACTTACAAACTTTTCAATGCCTCGTTTTATGAGTACAGAACCTACAGTATTTGTACTACTGGTACCATTCTAGGCATTAGTGGGGTAATTTACAAGATACATCATAGGATCCATTAGCGCCTGCACTAAGTCATTCGGCTGATATCCCTAAATAAGCTCTAACTTTAATAATGTTCGACCAAGGGAAAAAAGGCTTCTGGGGGGTGTTTGGCTCAAGGTCATGGTGCAAAGGACCCTAGGTTGATTTTACTCCGAACCATCCCTTTATGGGTGCATGTTGAAGACGTGTAAAGTCTATTTGCTCGAAACACAAATTAGATGAGTTCAAATTACTCAGAAGTCAAAAGATTGAGCTAACAATTAACAGTTGTATTTTTATTAATTAACGTTAAAGAATAATAACTATCAAAGCTATTGCCCATTGTTGATGTTAATCTACTTAATGCATTAACTAACGTTAATGGGACCTTATTGTAAAGTGTTACCTATTGTTCTTTATAGTTCTTTAATTAGTTTGACACAATAGTTTGCTTTATACATTTTTTGTGTGTGTTGTTTTATTGTATTTATTAGTTCCTGTTCATAAACTCTGATCCAATCTGATATAACGGCCATTGTAAAGTCATCTGTGGGACTGTAAAGGTGCTGATCACATGGCACTGCTAAATAGTTTGCTGCTAAATACAAAATGGCCTTGCGTGATCAAAATTCAACAACAGCTGAATTAATTATTTGCTTCTTAATCCGGTTTAACATCTATATAAATGTATAAATATATATAGGCAATTTGAGATATGCGTTTTGTGGGTGGGAGTTGGCAACTCTTAGGGTGGAGCTCTTTTCTTTAAATGGCAGCGTGACCTTCTTTCCGGCTCCTTTGCTTGATGCCAGAACGCTAGTGATCACATCTCCAGCCTCTTAATCATAAATCTGTTAAACAATAACTAGGCTATAGTTAGTTCGTTGAGCGATGTGCTGAAAGTCACACAGACAGGAACAAGTCTCAGCTACACAATTAACAGAACAGTCTCACACAGGAACAAAACTTGTTATCAGCAAAACTTGTTATGCAAACTCGAATGGGGTGACAGACAAAAGGCAAAATATATCTGACAACTTAACAGAATTCTCTGCCCAAGTCCGACTGGAGCCTGTTTTTCTTTTCTTTTTATACCTCCCCATTAAATAGCTTTTTTTGCAGCCATTAAAATAGCTCGGTTTTGTTTTTAATGGAAAATTAGTTATATGACCTGTCTCCTGTCCTGTTCTTGATTAAATATTCTTCAGTTATACATCCCCCACCATCATCAGAGTGCGGTCTTGGGATGGTCAGACCCATCAAATTCTAATATTAACAGTTTTTCCTTAGTTTTAATACAAATTTGACAATAATTTGGATGTCCAAATAGTCTACATCAATTATCTCTTGGTTTTACGGCTTTATGTGTTCTGTTAGGTAGCCTATAAAGAGATCTCTTAAACTTTCAAAATTCTTATGGCCAACATTGTCAACAATTTCCAATTTGACAAATAATCAATACAAAATGATTGTGTGTTCTAGACATCTGGAGGACTACAGGGAAACCTTAATCTTCTCCCCTTTACAGGAATAAAATTGATGCACTGAAAATTGAAGGGAAATTATCCCTTTGTTGCATGTACATTGTTGTGTCCTTGAGCACTGGAAAGGCGCTATAATAAAACTTTTTTTGTTGTTGTTATTATTAAATTCAGAGAATATTGTGAGCCCAGGAAGAATCTGCCGTACATTCGCCATATGTTTTTTAGTTTTTTTTTTTTAAGAGAGCACAAAGCTCAGAAGAAAAAATGTATGCATACATCACAGATCTTAAACACAATTAAGGCGAAAGACTGTGAATTTGGCGATCTGGGGTGTGTTTCCCAAACGCATTGTTTAGCAAACTATGGTCGCAAGTTCGTTCCAAACATTTGCAAACAGCATCACAAAGTTAGTTGGGACGACAGCTCTCGATCTGTGGTTAGAAGAATAGTTTCTTGTTTTCATGACATGTGGACTCAATGAATCCTTATCTTGAGCCAAATAAGCAAGCTGACATTCAGTACAATCTGTATCTTTTATTTAGAATAGCCTACATACAAATGTCATTTACGTCTTTTAGCTTGTCAGGAGATTAAAAGCGTCGTTTTTGAAGAGTGCACATGCGCGTACGTGCGAACGTAAGAACGAGTCTATGATTGAATCTGGAAATAAAGCAAAATAAAGAAAATGAGAAATAGTCCTCAGATGGCATCTGTAGGCTAATTTATGGCAAAACATCTAGCATTAATTCGATCTCAAACATATTACTCCACCACCTGCGTGACATCATTAGCCTACATTACAGTTTCGGGAAAAAGTCGTGACTAGCTAGTTGATTTCTTCAACGATGCATCTTAGGCTACTGTGGTAGTTACTGTACGGGAAACGTAGGCTACTTATCACGGACAGAATGAGGATATATGTGCAGGATAAGAAACGGCAAGGGTGGTTTGAGGAACTGCCCCTCTTCCCTCATCGGCTGAGATGCCCCTCTCGCCCCCCTCCCTCAACCCCAGAGGATTCCCAAAATCCTGTTATCCGGTTTGTTAAAAGTGTTCTGTTATCGCTCTGCTAAAGATCCACTGATTCCACTAATCCGCTCCGTGTTTCCCCGCTCGCTCCGCAGCATCACTCACAGTCTGTGCCCGCTCTCTGAACAGGACCGTACAGACAGTAGCCTATATTAGGCTACTACAATCCACATTACAGAAAGTGGGTGATTCACGGAATTAGTAATTTGGTAGGCTAGTTTGTTTTTGTATTTCCACAATGAATAGCTTATTATCCCTATATGATTGTTAAACGTAAATCATTCAGGGGCGGTTCTAAGGTCGGATATTCGGGGCTTTGGCCCGAACTAAAACTGGGTATTTTTATTTAAAGGAATTAATTAATTATAAAAGCGATTTAAGGGAATAAAGAAAAAGAAAGGCTTATTGAAATCATTTTAACTATTTGCAAATAATATTTTATTTTTAATTATGCATGCATTCTCTCTAAATTAATCAAGGAAATTATAGGCTAGCATATTTTCATTTCAAAAAGGCAAAATTTAATAAATAAATAAATACAAGTAATTTGCGTCACCGGATACTGTCGGTATAGTTGAACATTTCTATTGTAAAGCAGTCAAATATTAAAAATGTATTTACATTTGACTAATCATTTTGACATTGATGAGCTAGAGGGGCGTTGTTAGACATAAAGCTCTACTGGGGCACAGGTCCCCCATTGTTTGTCTGAGATAGCAACAGTAACTAAGGAGGCCGTGGCTTACCGATAGGTCAATTAAATATAAATTTCATATCCAAAATAATGATTCATTGTTATCACAAACAATTAAAGACAGTAGTACAGAACACAACAATGTGTTTATTTTCTGTGCTATACAGTGCTGCTGCAGGCAGGTAGCCTGGAAATCCAGACCTAAATCTAAAAGGTTAAGGTTAGTTCACCCAAAAATGAAAATTCTGTCAGTAATTACTCACCCTCATGTTGTTCCAACCCCGTAAGACCTTCGTTCATCTTCGGAACACAAATTAAGATATTTTTGATTAAATCTGAGTGCTGGATCACTCCTCCATAGGCTTCTAAGACATTATAACTTGCTGGCCCATGCATTAAATACATTGTTAATATAGTCCAAGTGACTCCAGTGGCTCAATCTTAAGTATATAAAGCGACGAGAATACTTTTTGTGCGCAAAAAAACAACAAAAATAACGACTTTATTGCACTATTCATTTCCTTCTCTCTGGGCCTCGAGTTAGTTTACGTAGTGTAATAGTGTAGCGCGTCTGTGTTGCACGTCACACGCATCACACACATGACCAGCGCCGGCCAATAGTGAGCCTACGTGTGACGTGCAACACAGACGCGCTACGCTATTACACTACGCCCAGAGAGAAGGAAATGAAAAGTGCAATAAAGTCGTTATTTTTGTTTTTTTGCGCACAAAAAATATGCATTTGAAAATCTCACTGCGCGCAATTGGATAACACGACCAATCACAACAATAAACCCAATAGAGCTAACTGGTAGATTAGACTCTTACCTTATCCGGTCGGCAAAACAGCAAAAACGACCTTCTTGCAAAGGAACGATTTGAGTGCCGTCTTCTGTTCCTCTTTTAGAGAAAAAGCCAAGTCTAACTTGTTCATTGTAGCGGCCAAAGCCGTTTCAAACAACTGGTGTTCATCCATAGGCATCTTGCAATGTTTACTAATGACTTCGACGTCACAGCGCTGTTGTCTTCTGTTCAGATCGCCTCTGGCCCACCTATATCAGATAACTCGATGTGATTGGTGCAGCTCAGATCAAGGGGAATATTTAATGAGCATCATTACTGGACACCAGAGTAACTCACTGAGCAAATTCAATTTGTGCTCTCGCAAGAACTCTGGATTACCAGAGTAGCAGGCAGGGGCGTTTTGTTTCAAAAACACCAGGCTGGGTAGTTGGGTAACTTAGGGGGATTGGGGGGGCATGCTCCCCTGAGAAAATTTGGATTTCTTGCACCTACATATGTGTATTTTAAGGTGTTTGAAGGCCAAAAATTGGATGACAATAGCTTTAAAAGCGTGTTAGTGGGCAGCAGTAGCATAAATGATTTATCGAGCAGATAAAAGATTCTTAAATGTGAGAATGAGGATAAATATTGCAATGAATGATCCACACTACAAAATGTTAATGTGTATTGTCAATATTCAAAACTATTTTAACTCTTCCAAAAATGTTGTTTTTGCTTAGTAACTCTACACACAAACATAAAATGATTAGCCCACATACACACCAAACTACACACAGATATAAATTATGTAAAACACTACTATCTTGTGTCTTTTGCTTGTTCAGTGTGCAGTGGAGTGTATAGGCGTTTGTCACACGTACATGTATGTGCACAAATACTGTATATATTATACAGTATGTTTGATGAATGTTACAGTTATTAAACTAAACTGAATCAACACTGAAGTGACTATTAACTGAATATTGACACTATTGGCTTGTTGGCCAAGCTGCTTCTCAGGCGATTTTCTAATTTGTTACTAGAAGCTGCTGTGAAATGATAACAGTGCTTGCTTATTTAGCCCGGCTTCCAGAAATGAAATAGGGACTTGTTTTGTGTTTGAGAAAGGTCTTCATGTGTTAAACATATAGGGGTCATTGAAGCCAATAGTTTAAGGGACCATTTTTTAAAGCATACTTACAGTTAGACTAAAGTGTAGCTCTCCATGAGAGAAAGAACACATTATCTTGATGTTTTGAGACGACTCTCCTGTTTATAGAGCCTGGCCAAATCCAACCTTGGAAAAGCTGTGTGTCGGTGTGTGTGTTAGTCTTCTTGCTTACAGGTTAAGGAACCACTGGCATTATTGGAGATTGACTGAGTTATTGTTCTGGACATGTTGGCGCTCAGAAACCCAAATCTGCGACCTGGAATGTCACGACGTGCCTAACTTCAGGGTCCGAGTGTCAGCTGCATAATCAATGGAGAAATGCTTCAGTCTATCTGTATATGTGTGGAAAATTACTATGTTTATCTATTTCTTAGCCAATCAGAAACTGCAACCTGAAGCAAGGATGTAGCTTAGACCTTGGCGTAGGGTATAACTGCTGTGTGTGTGTGTGTGTGTGTGTGTGTGTGTGTGTGTGGTATAACTGCTGTGATCTCTGTAACTGTAAGCGGGGCGGCCTATGAACTCCTGTGTGAGTCTTGAAGCTGAACTTCTGCTGATGAAACTGCAAACTATCTTCAGTAAAACTTTTTTTCAATTTATTATAATTCTGACTCCGGGTCTTCTTTCAAACATCTGGTCCTTGGGTCCTAAACTGTTACCCCCTAACAATATCTATAACATTACATCATATTTATAATATTTTATTTTATTTTATAATAATAAAAAAAGGTACTATACATTTTTGAGTTGAATCTTAGCATGGTAGGCCCACTAGGGGGCTAAAGGCACACGCTAAGAAAAATTTACTTTTTACTCCCATGATTGCAGAAAAATATGTTTTTATTTGAACATTGATGGAGCAACAGATTTTGTGTTAAAAAAATTGTTTAAAAAACACAGACACGGGGCAAAAGACAAATACTTCAGCTAAAATAATGTTTTAAATAATGTTGATGCTTGTTCAAAACAATCACTTTAGCAAAGTTTATACTATTTTTGGTTTATTTAAAAAATATTATTTGATATGATTAATATCATGATGGTTTCATTATAAATGGGATTATTATATAAGGTGGACACCCGACTACATAAATTGAATTAGTCAACAACATAGTTCAGTTAGCTTTAAAGTCTAACAATATAGGTACAATATGATTGTAAATGGTTTGTCATTCATTCTCTATAGAGAATGAATGACAAACCTTTTTTGGCACTATAGTGCCTCAGAGTCAACCCCCTTATAGAGCACTTTTTTTTGGTTTGGGCCACTGCCCACTGCCCCTCAAAATATCTGTGCACGGCCCTGAAGATCGTTGCGAGAGGCAGACCCTGCATTAGAAAAACGTCAAATCAGATAAAAATGTTAGTTGAAGAAATAGATGTGAACAAAATAAGCAGTGTCAAAAACACACAGACAAGAGGAGGCAAAATACTGCAAAGTGAACAAAAAAAAGTAAACCGCATGCAATGGAAAGTCACCACAAAGCATATGTGAAATATTCAAGATGTGGTTAGCAACATGAATATAAAAAGTACTCAGCTAATGGACAAACTTGTAAGGCATTCAACAAAATAAACCACTTTTGTGAAAAATGCAGGTCTCCACCAAGAAAATACAGGCAATAGAACAAGGGGAACACAGATGATTTCATTGTTGGAAGTTGGAACCATTGATATGCAAACAGCACAAACAATGAAAAAGGTGCAAACACTGAAACAAAGTGAAAAAGACAAATGGCCTGAAAGCCTGAAGATGAACAACAAGAGCATTACATTTAAATTAGGGGTGCATGTAATGTAATACCCAATGTGTTCAAGTCACTAGAGAAAAAACTCACTTTAACTACATATTCTGGCCACAAGATGTCACCTGTGGGACAAGTTCAACTTACCTTCACCTACTGAAACCAAAAGCACAATATTCAATTTCAAATGGTTATATTATACAAATGGCGCTATACTAAACGTGCAGTAGCCTAAGACCAAATATAAACCAAAGAAATATATTCAGTGGCAAATGACTAATTAACAAAATAATTATAATACCAAATTTCTATGAAAATTTTTTTGAAAATATAAAGACTGAAATATTCTTACATTTCCAGCCCCTAATTGAAAGTCAGGCAGACTGACAAATACCTTTTCAACAAAAAACAATGGAGCCATACTGATATAATTGTAAGTAGGGTAACTTTTCCTTCAAGCAAGGGTGATAAAAAAATTTTTTACAATGTACTCACAATTTTTTTTTCAAACAAACCAATATAACAAAAATATATGTAATCAAAGAAAATACATTATAGAACAAATGTTCATTCCCCCTCAAAGGATATTAATAACCAGCCAACCCTCTATACAATCCCAGCTTTGTCACACAGAACAATTCAAAATAAAGAAAAAGTAAATTACACAAATAATCCCAAAATCATATAGGCTACATAAAAGCTATATAGCACACTCAAATTCAAGTAGGCCTATTCATTTCCCGTACAACGACGTAATTCGCTGGTTCACTAACATAGTAAGCTACGATGCATCGTTAAAGAAATCAACTAGCTAGTCACGATTGTTTCCCGAAACCATATTGTAAGTGGTCGTTTAACCACGTTGGTTTATGAGGTCACGCACGTGGTGGAGTAATAACTTATTTTAATGAATCTGTTTGAGATCGAATTAATGCTAGATGGTTTGCTAAAAAAATACTGATATGGCAAGGACAATTTCTCATTTTTCTCGGTTATTTTGCTCTATTTCTAGATTTAATTACAGGCTCGTTCTTAGAGCACGTTCGCACATGCGCACTCTTCAAAAACGGTGCTTAAAATCTTGACTGACTAAAAGACGTAAATTACATATATGTATTCTAAATAAATGATATTGATTGTAGCCTACTGAATGTCAGCTTGCTTATTTTGCTCAAGATAAGGATTTATTGAGGCCGAATGTCATGCAAACTAGAAACGTTCAGTCAAATATATGATAGCCTACTTTAGCCTATAGGCTATTGATACACATTATACCTAAATATATTACAAACACTTTTAGGGAAAATGTTTTAAAGATATTCAGTATGGAGACGCGCAATATTAGCCATTTAAGCAATTCAAGTCATCGTCCTTTAGCTGCTAGCGCTTTTAGCAATGTAGATTGTTTCAAAGCAGCTTTCCAGAGATAAGCGTATAATTTAAGGTAACTGAGATTGTTTTGGCTTTATAGCGGTTCTTTAATAAAGTTATTTCCCAGCTAAAGTTAGTTTTGATTGATTCGCTTCAATCATAAACGCTCTTTATGGTCAGATAGTCTTGGGAAATTATCCGTGAAAATCTTGAAATAATTCGCAGCTGCATTGTCTCTCCAAACGGCCACATCCCTGCCTCTGGAGCTGCCACTCCCCTATTCACCTGCCGCTCTTCACCAGGTAACAACACCTCGGGAAATCTTTAAACATGGCGTTATTTTGACGCTTAGATGGCGTAATTTGAGGTTTTAACGATTCATTTTGATATAGAACGTTTTATGCATAAATATATAGCTTATATAATCATAATTGAATCTTGACAGATTTAATCATGCACGGAGTCAGCAAAACTTTATTCATCGTCATCGTTCTTTTAACGGGTTTGCTGACGTTCTTTTATTTTGACGGGAATGTTTGGAGTAAAATTTCAGCACAGGTATTAAGGTATGTGTCACTTTATTGTCTTTCCTACATCACTCTGTACTTGAAATGTCCCTTAAAATGATTTTTTGTAGCGTTCCTAATGTGTTCCGATTGATTCAGTCAAATTAAATAATATTTTTGACTTTAGTTTTGACGTTACCTCATGGAGCACATTTTTAAATCAGGGATCTTAAAACGTTTTGAACGTGTCTGATATGATAATGACAATGCCCTTATATTGGGCTACTGAAATGTTAGACAGAAATATTTTCATGTTGACCATAAAGAGCGTTTCTGTGTATCTATGTATCACCTTCTTACTCTTTAAATTAATTTTATAACTGTACCATATATGTCTTTTAGTTTATTTTATAACTGTTTTAATTTTGCTTTTATTTTGTGATTATTTTAATACATTTCTGCAAAGCACTTTAAATTGCCATAGTGTATGAAATGTGCTATATAAATAAATTTGCCTTGCCTAATCTTTTTGGATATCAAAAGGACAGGCTTTTCAAATATCAAACATCAATAGAAGAAAATCTAAGTGAAGTAGTTGAAGTTAAACTTCCCAATAAACTTGAAGTAGAAAATTCTGTCACACTGAAAAGGTTTAAATAATATAAAATACTTAATATCTGTGTATGCTATGCAAACAAGGATTATGTTAATTATTAATTACTTGCAATTATCAATCTTTTATTTTTGGGTTATTATAAGAACACACACACACACAAAATGTAACAAATAAATAAGATCTCACTGAAGGAAGATGCCCCATTGATTCCCCTGACCAAATCTATTAACTTGGTAAAAATGTAGGTGAATATAGGCTAAATTTTCAGCATCTGTTGAAAGTGGCACCAGGGAGAAGATCTCAATATCAACACAAATGAGGAATTTTGGAACAGTTTGCAGAAACACTTTTATCTTAAGTACAAACATAAACATCCAGTTAATTCAGTATAAAATTGTACACAGAACACACATAACACAGCGCAATATGTTTAAAATGGGACTAGTAACTTCTGATAGATGTAGGCTACTAACTGCAGTTTAAATACATACTATATAATATGTACTGTATACTACTGTAATATGTACTGTGTGTGTGTGTGTGTGTGTGTGTGTGTGCATGTTATGTTCTATAAGCTATACTTCTTTTCATTTTTTATTATGCAAAGCTGCATATTATTTCTATTTATTGTTGTTGGTGATGGTGGTAGTAGGGATGATAGTATTGGTATTGATATTATAACAATATTTGTACTATTCCCTCTCTTCTACTATATAAACAACATTTCAGAAAACATTACATTTAAATATTTATAATTCATATACTAAATTTTATTAATTATAAATGATCTGGGTCAGGCGACTGTTCTAGGTGGGTGCGACCGGCACGTCCTGTCGGCATGGTCATTACGAACTCGGCTTTTGGGTTTACTGGCCCCTCCCTTTTACCACCTTTACCACCTCATGTAAAGTAAATGTGTTGGATGGATATCTGGGCTGGATGTGGTGTCTCTGGCTGGGGAGCTAACCGGTGCACACCAGGGTCCAAGCCACAGATTACAAATAAAAATGTTATGATAGTTATCTCTTATAGGTAACCCTAAAAGTAGCTTCATGCTGGTTTAGGAAGAAATTCGATACAATCATTCCTGCTTCAGTTTAATTTGGTTATATGCAAACTGTACTCAAATACTTTTTTTTTAATCCACAAGTTTTTCAAGTTCTCAAGGTCTCAAGGATACAGAGATTCCAGACTTTCCCAAAATAAAGTGAGTAGATTAATTTATTTTAATTTAATTTATTGGGTTGACTTATTTGTGCAACCCAGAACCTGTATCTTCCTTGTTTTTGTTTTTTTAATGATTTTTTTTTTGTGTGTGTGTGTGTGTGTGCATGTCTCAGTATAGGGCCTTTTCACAATGAGAATACAATGCCCTGTACCTGCCAAAAGACTGATCCTGCAAACAGGTTTGTGCCAAAAGATGAGCTGGATGACTTGCAGAAACGGCGGGCAGAAGAGTTCAGACAACACCAGATCAGGTTTCTCACAATTTGTCTGATCTTTTCACAGATAGAAGAAAATCATTTACTTAACATTTTACCTAAGACTAAAGTGGTTGCACTTTATTTTACAGTACAAGGGTTAAGGTTAGGGTGCCGTCATTTATAAATGACGTTGTCCTATTAGGGGACTGAACATTATTTGTCCCATTGTCTTTTAAATGCTAATTTCTTAGCATAATTTATAAATGACAATGTCCCAAAGAGAGGGTTAACAAAAATATTGGCATGTGTCTCCCAGGACAGGGAAAGAAAACAATGTTCTTATTCTCGCCCCTGCCAACACCCCACTCCAGTATCCAATCAGAGGATTCAGAGTGACTCCCATGAATAAAACACTCATTCCTGGTGAGTCTGATTTCTGCTGATCCTTCATTTGATTTCAGATGATCTCAGCTTTCTCAAACACGTCAGGTTACCGAGAGACATAGACTACCAGTCAAAGTCTCTTCTGCTCATTTATTTTTGATCAAAATTACAGTAAATATTGTGAAATATTTCTATTTGAATATAATGTAATTTATTCCTGTGATCAAAGTTGAATATTCAGCATCTTTACTCCAGTCTTCAGTGTTACTTGATCCTTCAGAAATCATTCTAATATGATGATTTGCTGCTCAAGAAACATTTCTGATTATTATCAATGTTGAAAACAGTTGTGCTGCTTCATATTTTTGTGGAAACCTTGATACACTACCATTAAAAGGTTTTGAGTAATTGAGATTAAAAAACAGAAAAGAAATTAAAAGAAATTAATACTTTTATTCAGCAAGGGATGCATGAAATTGATCGAAAGTGACGATAAACACATTTCTAATGTTACAAAAAGATTTTTAATTAAAATAAATGCTATTCTTTGAAAGTTTCTACTCATCAAAAAATCCTGAAAAAATATCATGGTTTGAAAAAAAGAAAGAAGCACAACTGTTTTCTACATTGCTAATAATAAGGTCCATTATTAATATTTGAGCACTAATAATAATTAAGCATAGTTGAGCATCAAATCAGCATGATTTCTGAAGGATCATGTGACACTGAAGACTGGGGTAATGATGCTGAAAATTTAGCTTTGATCACAGGAATAAGTGACATTTTAAAGAAATAAATTACATTCTATTTTGTAATTGTAATAATATTTCACGATATTACTTTTTTAATGTAATTTGATCAATTGAATGCAGCCTTTGTGAGCAGAAGAGACTTATTGAAAATCCTAATTATTGCAAAATGTTTACCATTAGTGTACAGAATATATAAATAAAAATGTGTGTTTATTTTGGTATTGCTATTATTGTTAAATATAAAAAAGTAATATGACATTAAAGCATTTCTATCTATTTTAATTAAAGACATGTATCATTATTAAAGGTCTAGCACTGCAAACACAAAGCAGAGCAGTTTACAAGGTTTGTTCGGCTGAAAATGTTTTTCTTTTGTGTCTAATGGTGGTGGGTTTTTTATACCTCAGTCATTGGTTTGTTTCAGACGTTCTCTGTATGGGGGTCTACTGCGTTTTTCCTCCTTTCAGTCGATGCTTTGTGCACTTTTGATCACATTTTTTGTTAAATGTGTGTGGATTTTTTAAAAGAAATCATGATGTTAAAGAGAATAAAATGAGCTCATAGGATCTGAAACGTCTCCAGGTGTCTCTAAGGGTGGAGAAAGGGCTGCTCTCAGTGCTGGATGTTCAGGAGGGTGAGCAGGTGGACGGCCAAAATGATAAACATCTGAGCATCTCATCCAGCAACCTTCAACAGCTCAATGATCTTCTGAGCAGAGTGACCTACACCAGCACCGTCTACCACATTAAGACTCAAGACCTCGGTACGTAACCTAAAGGGATAGTTCACTTACATTTAGTCATCATACCCGCATGTCATTCTAAACCTGCTTGACTTTCTTTCTTCTGCTGAACACAAAAGGAGATGTTTTGATAAATATTGGGGTCCAAAAAACATTAGACCCCATCAACTTTTATTGTATGGACAAAAACAAACAAAGGTTTTAAAATGACATGGAATATAGTGATTGAGTCATATGGACCACTTTGAGGATACTTTTTTTTTTTTAAAGTTTTTTTTAAAAAATTAAACCTAATCTGAATGTACTGACTTGCTTATTACCAGTTATATGTACAAACATTAATTTTATACATGTTTGCATGTCTTTAGCGTACTTCTCTTTTGAGAACCATGAGGTCATATTCCCAATTGAGATCAGATGTCCGTCAGTTCCTGTTCTGTTTGACGTGGGAAAAGGTCAGCTCAAGTGTTAACACATTATTTAAAATACTTGCGCTTCTGAACAGTTTTATTTGAGTTATTTTTCATTTTATTTTAAGTTTTAGTCATTTTAGTCAGCTTTTGTCATTTGTATTTTAATATTTATATTTAGCTTTTATTTATTTTTTATGTTTTAGTTTTAGTCATTTTAGTACTTCAGCTTAAACTTTAAGTTTCCAAACAACATTTCTATTTTTTTCCAGGTTTTTTAAGTTTGTGTTTTTCATTTAATATTTATATTTTATTTTATTTTACTTCAGCTTTATTTCAATTAATGATTTTTAATACATTTAGTTTTAATTAACAGTAGCTATGTTTCCATCTACCTTTTGCAATATTGCATAAAGAAAAAAAAAGAAAAATTATCCGATAAGAAGACATAAACCACGATGGAAAAACACTTGCTGAATAAATCCCTCGACAAAAAACTCACACCACTCCGAGCGGGATTCGAACTGGGGTCTCTGGCATTGGAGGTGCACGCTAACAAGAACGCCAAAGACCGCAGCCTCTAGCATCAGCCGCTAGCGCCTCTTGAGGCCAGAGGAGTGAGGTTTACACGCACAGCTCGTACTGGCCTACATCCGTTACACTCACCCCCTAAACCTCAATCCCATCCGGGTCACGGCACCAATAAACTGGTTCTACTCGACCTGATCCAAGCTGGATTCAGCCTCTTGAGACCAGGGGAGTGAGGTTTACACGCACAGCTCATACTGGCCTACATCCGTTACACTCACCCCCAAACCTCAATCCCATCCGGGTCACGGCACCAATAAACTGGTTCTACTCGACCCACTCCAAGCTGGATTCAGCCTCTTGAGGCCAGGGGAGTGAGGTTTACACACACACAGCTCGTACTGGCCTACATCCGTTACACTCACCCCCCCTAACCTCAATCCCATCCAGGTCACGACACCAATAAATTGGTTCTACTCGACCTGCTCCAAGCTGGATTCAGCCTCTTGAGGCGTAGGGAATGAGGTTTACACGCACAGTGCTTACTGGCCCTTGATTTACACTCTGAGATGCAATACATTTATAATGTACGAAAAATTAGATACAGTGGCTTCCCTGATTGCAGCCACTTCCATTTTTATTTCAGATTTTTTTCATGCCAGTTTCCCAGAAAGTGACGATTTTGTTCTCTGGAATGCATAAGATGGAAACGGTGCTTTATCGCAAATGTTTTATCCCATATTCCAATTTTGCGCAGTTAAATTTGCACCTTTGGATGGAAACATTGCTTGTAACTAGACCCCGAAGCCGCCGCCAGGCGCCGCCATTTGCGCCATTTAGAATTTCAGCCGCCGCCAGCCAATAATTTCGTAAGCCAAATTGAGCCGCCATCTGATAAAGTTTGGCTGAGCCGGCTAGAATTATTTGCATCAAATAATAATTCTATCACATAGAGACATACACACACGAAATATAAACAATACACGAGATCTATTTTCTCACTGGATTCATAACAGCACAGTCTTGTGCTCGTTGCTACGATACACAGACTCACAGTGAATTGACGACCAATTAAAATTGCTCGTTTTCCTTACAGAAGAAGCGATGCATTTTTTTCTCGCACTGAGGTGAAATGGTGGAAAGAAGCAAGCAAGCATACTTTCCTAATTCCTACTTACTTTTTTTTTTAACTTAGGCCTACCCAGACTTTTGTTAAATCTTCAGGGCACGGTTGCACAAACACCTGAATCAAAAATTGATGTTATGAACCAAATATTCTGGAACGGAGATTTATAGCACTGAACGTGATAACAAACCACCGTTTCTAATTCACGACGCATGCTTCAGTGTAAATTGAAGTGAAATGTGCAAAACTTTGTCCAAAATAATACTGATAACAGTGTGTGTTTATATTAAGGCGAGACACGGCAGGCATCGGGGTTTTTTTTTACTGGTCAATTTTGAGATTTTTGGATATTTGTCTTCAATAACATGTCTTCTTTCAGACTTGTGGTGAAAAAAAGTCCGAAATACACATTTAGGTCTTTATTTTACTACACTTCGTCTGTTTGCGTCTGTAGATTTCTCATAAATTCAACAAAATTTTGCGTTCAAAAAAAAGTTCAAAAAAAAAAAGTTCAACATACTTCTCCGCGATCTCTGCCGTCACCCTCTCACATGCACCGTTAGGAAGCTCTCTCTCTTCTGTACAATTCTGTTGGATCCAAATATGGATCACTTGCTCCTTCAAGGTGTAATATGATAAGCTTCATCCATGATAATGCCAAGTTATCGTATACAACTTAGCCTACATACATTTAGCCTAAACACAACACATTGTAGGCTATTTGAAAATGTTTAGTAGCATACAGACTACAAAATAAATATGTACATACGTTGTGAAAGTAAAATCTGGTGTTTTCTTTATTACATTGTATTGCATTTTGTAGAAATATAGTGTAAAATATAGTGTAAGCCATGCATTGCTTGGAAATATTGAGATCTAGTAAATCAGTATAACATAGACATCTGTAGACATGAAGTGGCAGCTTCAGCCATTTGCAGCTATGAAAAGTTTGGCGGCTGCAGCAGCCATTTAGGTTTTGGCAGAGCCGGCTAGCCAGCCAATAACTTCATCAGCCAGCCATTATTCTCAAAACAAATGGCTTCGGGCTCTACTTGTAACAACACTGCTTCTGAACAAATGACAGATCTAATCACAGATTCTTTATTATGTGAACACAATCACCACACTGACCTGTAATGGGCACATGATTCTCTCTCTCTCTCTCTCTCTCTCTAGACGTAAACTCCCAGGTGACTGTACTAATTAAAGCATTTTTGAGATATAAAGAACTAAATGTCCTCATCAATAGTATCCGTCAGCTCTACCCAAAAATAAAGATCATTATTGCTGATGACAGTCTGAAACCAGAGAAGGTGGTCGGTGACAATATAGAACACTATGTAATGCCCCCTGCACAGGTACAAACATCAGGTTGTTTAAACTGAATATTATTGTAATTTGCTTGAAGTATAAAAGTTTATATATATATTGTTTGGCCTTTCAGGGCTGGTTTGCAGGCAGAAATCTGGCAGTGTCACAGGTCACCACTAAGTACTTCCTGTGGGTGGATGATGACTTTTTGTTCCTGAATGAGACGCGTATTGAGAGCTTTGTGAACATTATGGAAGCCGTTCCTGAACTAGATGTGGTAATTATGTCAATTATATCATCTTGATGACCTCAAATACATATAAAAGTTGAGTAAACTTTGTTTGTTTTCTATTAGAATATTTTTTAAAATGTAATTTATTCCTGTGATCAATACTCTAGTCATCTTTTTTGTAGTTAGGCTATTATTCATTCATTCTGTCTCTCTCCATCAGGTTGGTGGTGAGGTAAAAGGAAATCAGTTCTTCTTTAAGCTGGAATATGAGGAAGGGAGCAGCGAGGAAGGCGGCTGTATCACGCGGGTATCAAGTCGTACCCACGCGCCTCTGCCAGGTTTTGATGGCTGCTTCTTCGTGGATGGAGTTGTCAACTTCTTCTTGGGCCGGACGGATGCTGTGCGAAGGGTCGGCTTTGACCCGTTCCTCAAAAGAGTGGCTCACACTGGTAGGTGGACTTTTAAGTGTTGATTGAAAACATCCACATCAAATGAAGGCACACAATACGTTCTGGACAATATGAAGTCTGTTGTTTAATTATTTCCTAATAGACCTGCAAAGTGAAACTAAGTTTCGACAATAATTTACATTACATTTTTTACATTTTCAATGTTTAAATGTGAATAAAAGCCTAAATTAAATCTGTTCGTCATATAACGCGATCAAGTCTCTTCAGAATTTGGACTAAAGCACTCAATTCAAATCGATCAATTTTACGATCTCTTAATGAACTTTCTGAAGCGTCAAAGTAGTAGTTGCATAGCTGTCAATGGAGGGACTGAAATTTCATCAAAAAGATTTTCATTTGTGTTCTGAAGATGAACGGAACAACATGAGGGAGTAATTAATGACAGAATTTTCAGTTTTGGGTGAACTATACCTTTAATGTTTACATGGTTTAGGTCATAGGTGATTTAAAACATGGACATAGTATAAACAACGCAGGCAATCTGGATTTACTTACCAGGAACAAAACCCGTTTATGACTCAGAAATTGACATATCTTATGTTATGGAGTTCAGTTTTATATAATGGAGTTCATTCATGATCCATGTTGAACAATCTATGGACATACCAGCTGAGATAATACGCATGTGATCAACAGCACCTTGAAAAATAAATGTTGTTTTCGAACCTTCTGTGGAATGTAAAGGTTACATGAATGTTGAAGGTTCTTTATGAAACCATCAATGCCAATAAATAACCTTTAGTTTAAGAAACAAGAATCTGTTTTAATTTTTTTTTTTTTTTATTATATACAGAATTCTTCGTTGACGGACTTGGAGATTTATTAGTTGTCACCTGCAAAGGTCTCAGAATTGGTCACCAAAAACACAGTCACACAGACAAGTACGGTTCCTTCAGGCATCCTCCCAAAAGTGATTCACGGGCAAAAATGAGTCACCATTATTTCAAGAACCATCTAAAATGCATTAAATACTAAGGAACTCTTCAGGTGAAATATGCTTTTCCTCACACCTTATTCATAATTAAAAGGTTTTTTTTTTTTTTTTTTTACTCTTTCAATCATGGACACATCTGTTCATTCTTTATTATGACTATTTTGGTCACACTTTACAATAAGGTTCCATTAGTTAAGGTTAGTTAATGCATTTACTAATATTAACTAACACTGAGCAATACATTTGTTACAGTATTAATAAATTTTTTTAAACGTTAGTAAAATACAACTGTTCATTGTTAGTTCATGTTAGTTCAGGTCCATCTCTCTCTCTCTCTCTCTCTCTCTCTCTCTCTCTATAGATATATATAGATATAGATGTGTGTGTATATATATATATATATATATATATATATATATATATATATATATATCTCACCTGCATTTCTGAACAGAATTAAACTGCTTTTGAATGCTTTATGTAAAAAGGACTGAACTGCTTTAAAAAGTAAGTGATTTCTGAGAAACACTGTTGATATTTGAAAAGCAAGAGTTGATGTCTCTTTATCATAGCAGAAGTGAAGCAAAATAATGGTTTGTGAAAAATAAATCGAAGATGATGAATGAACTTCAAGGTAGAGCAAAAAAATGAACATACAACCAATGTTACTCACGAATGGAGCAGAAACAACACAGCGTTTGTTTTCAGGTCTAACCAATTCGGTCTCTCCAACGCTGGAAAGCTTTTCTAATACTAAAGCTCTAGCCTGAT
Organism: Abramis brama; assembly: GCF_963993115.1. Taxonomy (NCBI): domain Eukaryota; kingdom Metazoa; phylum Chordata; class Actinopteri; order Cypriniformes; family Leuciscidae; genus Abramis; species Abramis brama. Next base: position 28,965,808 of record NC_139982.1, read on the forward strand.
CATAACCCTTCTTTTTCCAGTAATATTCCTCTGACCTTTTCTCTTTTGTAATGTCTCTCGGCCATTTCTATTCAAATCTCGCTCTTGCTCACTCTCTCTCCTCCCCCATCATGAGTGGACACACCCCCAACTGCTGATTGGCTACAAGAGTGTTGCAGTGCTCAGTCTGATCCGTTTCTCAAAAATCACTTACTTCACCTTTTCGTGTCAGTAATGTATTTTATTGTTTAAATTCTACAGGACTGTAAATTCACTAATGCCACCAAAGAGGATCATCAGTCCTTCAAATAGGCCGTTTCTGTTTACTTCTGTCATTTTCATAAAATACATTGTTGTGCCAATAAAATGTTATTTCTCTGTTGTCATTTAATTTTTTTGAGAAGTCAATATATGTGTTAATGTTCTTTAACAGAAAGTCGTAAGTTTATGTGTAAGCACTGCAGTAGCTCTGTTTAAATACATTATTCATATACATATATCCATGTGATATAGCAGCGTCAAGCCAGTGAGGGCTCGCAGTCTCTACGGTTCTCTGTTGTTCTTTGTAATGAGTTATTTTTAATATAAAATCATATCTATATGCACTAAATACATTAAAATACGGGGTAAACTACACCCTGTGTGGATTTAATATGGAACGCAGTTCTGTTTGCAACCTAGTAGCTCACTTGTATCTTCTGTTAGTATTTGCTTCAAAGGTTTGCATAAGACAGCTCATTTGCATTTCATGTCTTAAAGGGGTCATGAACTGCATTTTTTTTATGTTCTCTGAGGTCCACTTATATGGCCCTATTTTAACAATCTGAAACAAGTATCAAGCGTGAAACGCAAGTAACTTTGTGGGCGGGTCTTGGGTGCTGTTGCTATTATACCGGCGGGATAAATTACTCTTGCGCCCGAAGCAAATCTAAAATGGGTTGGTCTGAAGTAGCTTCATTACTCATAGGTGTGGTTTAGGCGTAACGTGAAATAAACCAATCAGAGCGACATCTCACATTCCCTTTAAGAGCAGGCGCGCTTGTTCCATGGCGGATTGCTTTTATAACGGCAGATTTGCCAGGCAAAATTTGAAGCTTCGTCATGTCCATTTTAAAGCAACACTAAAGTTTAGTTTTTTTTATTTATTTAAAATAATGTTTCCAAAATGGTTTCAGTGGTTCATCAAGTCGTAACAGGGTGAAAGGCACTTCTGCATTCACTCTGCGGCCCTATATCAGCTATAACCGTGCTATGCAACAACAACAACCTTTCAAATATGGTTGTGCTCTTGCTCAGATTTTACGCGTGCGTGCTCAAACTTTGTCCACTGTGCTCTTGTGAATATCTCCTTGCTCTTTCTCTAGAATTGTCTTCTGGTTAGTCCAGAAACCTGCCATTTTCACTACAAGGATCATTTACTAAGCACATCCAGCACCTACATGCTGTCACGGGTCTATGAAGGAGGACTCAAATGCAGAATGAGCGTTAAGCGGTTTATTGACAAACAGTAGACAGATGACAAGATGTGGTGGGAGAGGTGAACAGTCCAGACCATAGGCAGGGATGAGACACAATGACAGCTGTTGTAACTAGCCGAGCAGCAGTTGTAATTAGCACAAGAGGACTGTAGGCTGGAGAGTAGTAATGGCAGAGCAGAATGAGACCTGAGAATACCAGCAATAGCCAGACAGGAACTCACCAGGCAAAGCACTCAGGGATCTCAGGCTTAGCACCAGGCTTGCTCCAAAGCAAAGAGCGTAAGCAGCCAGGGACGCTCTGCTAGCAGAACAGGAACTTAGTAACAAGAAACAAACTATGTAGCACAGAAGTACACAGTAGCACAACATCTAACGAACTGGCAACACATGAGGGGAAAGAGCACCTATATAAAGGGAGCTAAGAACAAGAGGAACAGGTGAGCACACAATGACTCAAACAAGGGAGCAGAGAACATGAGGAGCAGGTGACAACACTCAGACAAACAGGACTCAACTAGACAAGAGGGCGTGGTACAGGGAAACAAGGAGGCAGGAACAGAGGAGCACAAACCAACACAAACTAAAGCCCTATTCGCACGGGATTAGTTTTACCCCTGGACCTCTGTAATTAAGAAATTACCCCCTGACGTCTGTGTTTTTGGTGGCTCATTCACACGGGCAAATAAATGTTCGTAATTCCCTCGAGTTTACGGACTTTACAGTGTGCGCCCACCCATTCACACTTCACTAGCTGAACGTGCTGAAACGAAGATCGCGCTGCAGTATTGCAATTCAAAAAAAGAACTTATTTAAAACCAATTTATTAGAGAAATATATTATATATTATAGAATATCATATTATTGTATAAATATATATCTTCTTTTTCTTTTATTCTTTGTCCATATTTACAACAAGCCTGCCTGAAGAAGGTATTATAAATACCGAAACGTCGCGATAGGCTTGTTTTTCTATTCATTTTATTTGGTTTATTTCATTTTATATCATTTTTACTCTTTCACACTTTGATTTCTTGAGATACTTACAGGATGGACGTCTTTAGAGGCCGTGTGAGACAAAGAAATGCTCCACGATACAGAAGTTACACTACCACAAAAAGCGTCCAAACTTTCCAAAAGAGCTTCCATGTTGTGCCAAAATACTTAATTTGACGTTTCCATGACAACGGTCGAGTTGAGCTTCCAGATCACGTCCGTAGTAGTAGTTGTTTTTTCTTTTGCAGCACTTCATAGTTTTTATTGGAGAAAAACGGACTGTTAAACGGCCGTAAAATGGACTGTTAAACGGCCCATAATGGTTATTACGTTCTTTAGGAAACGATAGGCTCACAGAAAAACAGCCCAAATCACAGACATGGGGATTCGCACGGGACTGGTATTATCAGAGGACCCCTGTGTTGGCCGAAATACGGTAGGTAATTTTCAGGGGAATTTTTACAGACATTTTTACAGACATGGCAGATTCGCACGGGATAAAAATCACAGACGACCTCTGCGATTATTACAAATTACCGGAGGTCTATGGTAGCCGAGAGGTTCAAAACAAATCACAATTACAAAAACAAAATAACAATTCAGAAAAAAAAATAACAATTCAGAAAACACAACGACAATTTAGAAAACAAAATAACAATTCAGAAAACACAATGACAATTCAGAAAACAAAATAACAATTCAGAAAACACAACGACAATTTAGAAAACAAAATAACAATTCAGAAAACACAACGACATTTCAGAAAACACAACGACAATTCAGAAAACACAACGACATTTCAGAAAACACAACGACAATTCAGAAAACACAACGACAATTCAGAAAAAACGGAAAAGGTAGGTACAGTGGCGGAGCCAGAGGGGGGTCCGGGGTGGCACTGGACACCCCTGACATGCGATTGGCCACCCCGGGTGCCACCCCAAAATTTTATTTGCTACTGGCAGTTGCTGATGCTGATTTATTAAAAAAAAAAAAAATTACGTTCGCTGGCAGCGCGGCGCGCGCGCAGTTTTCAAACGGACGAGCAGAGGACGAGAGATGGTTGCAAGCTACCGAACTTCACCGAATAAGAAAACATCATATTTGAAGTAAGTTTTTAAGGTTTAGCATCAGGGTGGTTTGCTCCGAATAGCCTACATTAGGCCTAATACACGCATATGCAGTACCTTGCCGTGTGTACGTTACAGTATACAAATGTTCTAGCTAATGTGAGGATAGGAGATCAAAACGCAGGCAAAGAAGAGCAGAAACAAGTGATATCATAATGCGATCACTATAGGACTATGAAGCTTTATGGGTGTAGGGTGTTGATGGACTCGATCTACTGTGTTTTGATCATCATTATGAATCTGATCTAGATGTAGTCTTTGATAAAAATGCGATTTTCTCAGCTTTTTGCTCATGTTGCTTTTTATGAAACTTGCCAACATTCAAGTGTTGATAAAAAAAGACGCACAAAGCTAGAATAAAACAATTTTTTGTCTGTTCATTCTTTTGGTATGTTAAGATATTCATACAACAAAATGTTCTGGGGTGCCATGAAATTGTGAAAATTACCAAAAACACCATTTTTTTTTTATAGGCTACTGCGAGAAAGAGTTAAGATAAAAATGTTGGTAATTGGATGATGATTAGAATATAAATATGATTGGAATCATATTTTAAATTTGTCATATTTTTGAACAGGGTCAATTAAACATGAAAAGAAAGGGAGATATCAGAGTACTTTTTAAATAAGCACAAACATAGTCCAGTCATTTTATGAAAAAAGGTTGAACAAATTGCAACAGAAGCAAACTCAAATAATTTTGTATCCTCAATATGTCCTGAGTAAGGAAAAAAAGTCTAGAAGAATCCCATTAGGGGAAAGTTTCGAAAACTGTTTCTGGGGATTCACTTTTTATTTTACCTTTTGTCCTTTGCATTCTCCTTACCATTGTCTCCTGTTCTTCCCTCAGACTCGTCCCCCAGAAACAGTCCCACAGACCCAGTCCCAAACCCAATCTCTTGCTTCTGTTGAGTTTGCTTCTGTTGCAATTTGTTCAAGGTTGACCCCCATTTTGGCTTAAAATGACTAACAGGCAGATCAGGTGCAAACAGACCCCAGCCCTTGCATCACCACTGGCTAGTCAGGGTCAGTGTGGTCAGACTTCAGGACCAGCAACAGGTCAGAGCATCTACCAGACACAGGCAGTCAATCACATACCCAATTCAGGAATTTAAGTTGAGATGATTTTGCCAGATTAAAAGGATAGTTCACCCAAAAATGAACACAAAAAAATAATTATATTTAGAAAGAATAATTATAAATTATTATAAAGAAAGAATTATGTTGTATTAAATCTTCCTAGGATAAGATTTTATATTGATGGGCAATACAATTGTTTACATTTTTCAAGTACAATTAAAAAAACAGTTTTTTTTTTGTAAATGTGAGGTTTTTTGTAAATAAACGCAGCAGTTCATAACAGACACATGCTACGGTATCTTATCTCCTTAGTGCTTAAGCTTTGTTTTCTGCAAATATTTTGGATGTTCAACACTTATAGACACAAACAGAGTGACCCAATTCCTTCCATAAGCTTTTCCACTGTGTGTGTGTGTGTGTACTGTGTACCCCCGAAAGTAGCAGTGGCCACCCCCTGGCCACCCCATGTATAAAACTCTAGTTCCGCCACTGGGTAGGTATATTTTGAGAATGACGTACTTATCACTGATTGGACGAGATACCTGTCAATCAAGAAATTTGTGATCAACTTTGTTTTGCTATGTGAAAATAGAACACATTAAACTTTACTTTGAAGAAGGACATTCATGTGCCGTGATTGTGGACATGCTGGCGACATTCCACATATTTACTATATTAATAGTGTGTCATGAGTTTAGTATGCCTGAGCACATGGTTAGCATGAGTGTTTCGCGATTAGCGCGATAGCCCGCTATTCATTATAACTGGTCATTATGTCGATGTTATTTGAGTGTATGAGAGTACATGATGTTGTTTCAGTCTTATTTTGTTTGTAAAAAGCATGAGATTAGAGTGTTACTACAGCTGCCACACGTCATTATGGGGCTAGCTAGAGCATGAGAACTGCACAGAGAGAGTGTTAAATAGCTTGTTGATCATATTTTGCCTTCTAGTGTGATGGAATGTTTAAAGTCACTTATGTGTACAACGGTCATTACTGTAAAAAAAAAAAAGTGATATACATGTTGAGAATGTATGTTTTGAGCTTTTGTTATGCATATTCTCTTATGCTTCATTCTGAGTAAATACACCAACAAAGAAGCCATCACTGCAATGCTCTCTTTTATTTCATTTTTCGACATACGACGACATTAAAAGCTGCGTCGACCAGGACAGTTGTTCGGCTACCGGACAATGTGGTTAGTACTTCTGCAGAAGTTGCGTGTTAAACGTGATGACATATGCGGCTGCTGCAAGAACTCAACCCACCAGGGATAGAACAAGGACACGTCGTAGATTCGTTAGGCGTACCTATCATTTCACGGGACCGAACTTTGCTCCATGGCACGCTGATGGGTACGATTTGTTTCTACCGGTACTTCCAGACAATATCGCTTGATTCCGGTTCTGGCTTGATTGACAGGTATCTCGTCCATTCAGCGATAAGTACGTCATTCTCAAAATATACCTACCTTTTCCGTTTTTTTCTGATTGTCTTTGTGTTTTCTGAATTGTCGTTGTGTTTTCTGAAATGTCGTCGTGTTTTCTGAATTGTCGTTGTGTTTTCTGAATTGTTATTTTGTTTTCTAAATTGTCGTTGTGTTTTCTGAATTGTTATTTTGTTTTCTGAATTGTTATTTTGTTTTTGTAATTGTGATTTGTTTTGCACCTCTCGGCCACCGTAGAGGTCCCTAGGTAATACTAATCCCGTGCGAATAGGGCTTTAATTGATGTCTCCGTGATGTAGGCCTACGTTTGCTATCAAGGATACAAATAAATGTGAATTGAATTGAAGATATTTTGCAATATTACTGTTTTTATTGTATTTTTTATTAAATGTGCTATAAGCGATCTCACGCGTTTTTTAGGCCGAAACATTTTTTTTCACATAAACCAAAACATCTCCTCACTATCCGCTAGAAGTCCATTAATACCTGACAATGGACACCTCGAAGGGCATTAACCCGCTTATACCATGGTCACTTACGAAAGAAAGAAATATTTAATCAATTAATAATACTTTAATGTGTTTTAGAGTAAAAATCGTGAGGGTTTTTATTTATTAAGTCGAGCGCACTATTTAATATCTCCCGTATACAGGCGTTGCCAAGCAACGTGGCCACAGCGACCTGACCGCAGCAGTTGATCAGTAGCTGTGTCTGAAACCGCTCACTCGTTCACTCATTCACTAATCCCTGCATAGTGAATGGCAGTTGAGTGCACTACATCAGCAAAGAGTGAACGAAAATGAGTGAGCGAATTCGGACGCTGACATAATTATCACGCGCCAGAGAGCTCGGACAATTTCGTCATAAACATTACCTACCCATCTTTAATATTTCCTTTTTTGGCTGTATGAATTGTATGTAACAATTGTATGTATGTATTTTTCACGTTTATTGCGTTATTTGATAAAAAAAAAGATAATAAAAACACTTATCATATTTATTTACTTTTTACATTTATATGTGAAAATAAAAGAGATCAAAACACTACACAGCACATTTGTTTATTCAAATATAGATATAACGGTATATATATAAATAAATAACCAGGCATCTGGTCTTATAAATGATTGTTTTCTATCTCGCGTGCGCCGTTGCCATGGTGACATTTTTGTTTATTTTTCATTCGCGCTCTATCGCCTTATCGTGTTGGATTGTGGGAAATAGTAGCTGTGTCTGAAATCGCTCCCTATCCACTATATAGTGCACTATTTAGGGTGTCGGCCATTTTGTAGTGGTGTCCGAATTCTGAGTGAACGACATCATTCCCTACATTCGTTCACTACTTTTACCCACAATCCTCTCTGAATTCGAGTGTACATCCGATGTACACTTGCTGAGACACTATTTCCCACAATCCAACACGATAAGGCGATAGAGCGCGAATGAAAAATAAACAAAAATGTCACCATGGCAACGGCGCACGCGAGATAGAAAACAATCATTTATAAGACCAGACGCCTGGTTATTTATTTATATATATACCGTTATATCTATATTTGAATAAACAAATGTGCTGTGTAGTGTTTTGTTCTCTTTTATTTTCACATATAAATGTAAAAAGTAAATAAATTGTGTTTTTATTATCTTTTTTTATCAAATAACGCAATAAACGTGAAAAATACATACATACAATTGTTACATACAATTCATACAGCCAAAAAAGGAAATATTAAAGATGGGTAGGTAATGTTTATGACGAAATTGTCCGAGCTCTCTGGCGCGTGATAATTATGTCAGCGTCCGAATTCGCTCACTCGTTTTCGTTCACTCTTTGCTGATGTAGTGCACTCAACTGCCATTCACTATGTAGGGATTAGTGAATGAGTGAACGAGTGAGCGGTTTCAGACACAGCTAGTGTCTCAGCAAGTGTACATCGGATGTACACTCAAATTCAGAGAGGATTGTGGGTAAAAGTAGTGAACGAATGTAGGGAATGATGTCGTTCACTCAGAATTCGGACACCACTACAAAATGGCCGACACCCTAAATAGTGCACTATATAGTGGATAGGGAGCGATTTCAGACACAGCTAGTGAGTTTGAGCCAGCGCAATCATTTAGAACTGTCATCAGGCAAATTGACGGGACGCCTTTCCTAGGTGTACATTATCACTTTTTAATGGACACCCTGCAGCCAATCAGAATAGAGTATTCACCCAGACTATGGTATAACCGACAAGAATGATGTGGGGGTGGGGTTCGGGGGATTAGAGCGCCGAGATCGCTTATAGCACATTTAAATAAAGGCAAAAAGTATTTTGTCTGACTATAAAATATATATTTATAACTCTGACTATATTAGATGTACTGTATAATTTATTTCCATTATGAGCTCCTGTATATTCAAAAGACCTCTCTACATACATAATATAAAAAAAAAATGAAATGCATTTTACTCTGCCTTGTATTGTATGGTATAACTATTGTATGGTATATTGTATGGTATGGTATTTTACTTGTGAAATTACTCAAATAAATTGTAGCTCTTTATTAATTAATAATCTAGATTTTAATAATCTATGTATCATAGGCTGTCAGTTAAAGCTTCGATCTAGAGCAGTTTGCAGTGTTTTACACTGGAAGACACAGGAACGTCCAAACGAATGGTGTAAAAATAAACCTGGAACCACATGCAAAATAATAAAACATTTATTGAGCAGTCTGTGATGTTTTCCCTCACAGGTTCAGAAGCTGAAGACGTAGAGATCCTGTCTCAGGTGGGGCTGAATGGCGTCCCATGTGACGCACCTGTGGCAGATCTCATCGCAGCGAAATACACCTGTCAGAGACCCGCCGGCCACGGAGCCGTTCGAGAGTTTGCCGAGTACATTCTGACGCTGAAGAAAAAGAGCTCGTCACACGTGAACCAGGATCGCATTGACAGGGCTCATTTTTAAAGAGTAGGCTATTCAAGTTTAAATTTTAAACAGTCAGTTTGTGTTTAACATGACATCGGATCTAATTTGAATTAATTAAACACCTGTGCGTGTCTGTGAGCAAACAGTTGTGTCCTACTTTATCTTTTTACTTGATCTCTCTATATAGAACAAGAACTGACAAAAATGTAAAATGTGTACCTTGAATGCAATGTAAGTCGCTTTGGATAAAAGCGTCTGCTAAATGCATAAATGTAAATGTATATATATTTACTCATTTCTTCAAATTCAATATTTATTTAGCCTACTTGCATATCATTTTATGGTTTAATGTTTTATCTTCTGCTATGTGATAAGGAAATGTCCTGTCAGTGTCATCAAGGAGAGTGTTGTGCAGACGTATAGTTTTTAAGTCACTCATAAGTTTTAAGTTATTAGCCGTGTGGAATCCACGTGTACCAGATCCGGGCCAACACTATGATCCCTGTTCCCAGAGGCTACACGACATGCAAATGTTCTACTTCTAATAAAAAAAGCCTGATTTATCGACTCAAACTTAGGGAAACATTGGATATATGTGTTAGACTAATCAAATTTATTCTCATTCACTCAAAGCACTTCCATTCAACAAAATTCTGCCTTGTTACATCAACTAGTTAATGTCTTGTTCATGTATGGTTTTGGTAGTTTAATGAATATCTATCTTTTTGTTTCAATTAGATTTGTTTTAGATGACGGCACTAAAGCCCAATTTATACTTCTGTGTCGAACTCACGCCGTAGCTACGTCGTAGGCTGTGTGTAGCGCGCGTACCCTTCGGCGTACCCTGACGTGCACCTCTCCAAAAATGTAACAATGCGTCAACTCTACGCGGATGCAAGCGCTGTGATTGGTCTGCTAGGATCGCTGGGGTTTCACATGCTCCCTCTGCATGTGTAATTGCGCGTCAACGTGGACAACGCAGAAGTATAAATGAAAACCAATGCGTAGTCTATAGCGTAGAGACTCCGGCGTAGGTCCGACGCAGAAGTATAAATCAGCCTTAAGCATGACATTACCAAAACTTCAGTAATCTATAAAAAAAAAGTACAGAAAACATGCAAACAATTAAAAAATTGTATTTTATTTTATTTGAGCTCAGGTTCAAACAGTATATCAGTCCAAATAACAGAGCACAAGCCTGTGCAATGCTACTCATTTCACTGAGGACTTCCACATCTTCAATTAGGACACCAATGTCTGCTGGGTAATTGTCAGACAGCGCTCCCCCACAGTTTGCTCCAAGGTACTTTGTGACTCAATGTCTGAATCCTGTGGGACGAAATCAGTGTTGTGCGTGAACGAGTTCAAAAGAACGCGTTCATTGAACACGCTCATTTTTTCGTGAACGTTGAACTGAACGCAACACATTTTTTAATAAAGAACTTGAACGTGAATTAGTTCACATTATGTGTCATGAACGGCAGACATCACTGTAAATGAACGTTGGAATTTGTTTTCCATTGAAAACTGAGTGACATCTGTTTTCTCTTTTGAAACGCAACGAGAGAAAGTTCCTCCCTCCTGTATTCTCGCTGGTGCCGCTTAAATCATGTATCACCAGACAGAAATGGTTTTGACATTGTGTGTGCAATGCATTGCGGGCAACGTAGTGTCCGGCTGAGAATAGTTGAATAGCATACTGGCTTCCGCACAACGTTACCCGTGATGAATTGCAGCAGAGCGGGGTAGGCATAGCAACGCCGCGTAGCAGGCAACGACGAGAGCGCGGAGGGCTAGAGGAGCGAGAGAGAGAGAGACAGACCAAAGACGAGAGTGAGAGAAAGCGCTGCAATTTAAAAAAAAATGGCTAGTGGAAGTGATGGCACGGAGACGGACACCGATTCTCCTTATGAACATTTAAAACAATTTTACACTCTTGCAAACCAAGACCCCGACGGCAAAAATCTTACCTTTCTGTGTAAGATATGTCCACCTGCGCAGCAAAAACAAGTTAGGACATCAACAACGTCCTTCTCGAATTTGAAACGGCACATTGAGTTAAAACATCCATCCAGTGTAAATGCATATATGCACGCCCTCGAGGGTCATAAGGGAGGAAAGGGAAAAAAGACCCCCTGCCAACCCCAAACGCAAATGACACTGCCAGCAGCCTTCAAGAGGTCCGTGGTGGTCTCACAGGAGCAGGTAGATAAACTGACTATCGACTACATTGTGGAAGATTTACAACCTCTAAGCAAAGTTGAGAAACCCTCGTTCATCAGACTAGTGACAGGTTTGCAACCAACCAGACATGTGCCTTCAAGAAAGCAAGTGCAGGGACTACTGAATAGAGAATTTAAGGAGGTTATCAATAAATTAAAAAGTGAACTTGCCGAGCTTGATTTTGTTTGCACAACAGCTGATTGCTGGTCAGCTGTCAACAAGGGATTCATGGGCATTACAGTTCATTGGCTTGACAAACATGATCCATCACTCAGGAAATCAGCTGCACTTGCATGCCGTCGTGTCAGGGGGTCACACACATATGATGTACTGGCAAAAGTACTGGCAGAGGTGTACAAGGAATTTAAAATCCAGAACAAAATTGTGTGCACAGTGACAGACAATGCCTCAAATTTTGTTAAGGCATTTAACTGTTTTGGAGAGGGTGTTGCTATTACAGCTGCGGCTGCAGCTGCTGATGAAACAGTGGAAGAGGCTTCTGTCCAGGCAATTGACAGTTTGGATGATGGTGATGGTGATGATGATGATGATGATGGGCTTGAGCCAGCACCCCTCTCAGCGTTAGAGGATCCCTGCCTCCCCCCTCACAGAAGGTGCATGGCCCACACCTTAAATCTTGTTGCTGCCGACACAAAGAATGTAACTGACAGGCAGTACAACACACTGGCGAGGCCTGTGTTTTCCAAAGCATGCGCTCTGTGGAACAGAGTTAAACGGAGCTCAAAAGCCTCAGATTTGGTTGAGGAAAAGCTAAAGATTGGCTTTGTCACTCCAAATAACACACGATGGAACTCAATGTTCCTCTCCATGCAGCGCCTGAGTCACATAGCCACATTGACTCCACAGGCCAGCGACCTGATAGCGCCAGGTGATCCAGCTCCTGAATATGACAGGCTGCTTCTGCACAACGTCTGTGATGAGTTCGGCCTTCGGCGGTTTTCCCCACAGGAGATTGATTTCATCCATAACTTTGTGAGTGTGATGCATCCCTTAGTCTCTTTGCATTGTGTTGTTAACATTAAAGGGATAGTTCTCCTAAAAATTCAAATTATCATAATTTACTCTCTCAAGTTGTTTTAAACTCGAATATCTTTCTTGCTTCTGTTGAAAATAAAAGTTATTTGGAAGAATGTGGGTAACCAGTTGATGTACCCCAGTGACTTCCATAGTATATTTTTCTCCTATGAAAGTCAATGGGGACCAGCTACTGTTTGGATAGCCACAATATTAATATTAGAAAAATATTAGAAAATATTAGAAGGAAATTAATACAGGTTTGGAAAAACATTAGAGTGCGTAAATGATGAGATCATTTTTATTTTTGGGTGAACTATCCCTTTAAGGCCAAGCAGCAGCGTGTTTACTATTACTACTGTCTCTTTAAGAGTTGCGCGCGACGCGTCTAATATACACGCATTTGACAAGCAGATTTTCTCTCAATTTTCTCAAGTTTGCTTTCACTTTAGACATAACCGACTTTGTTTATGTAAACCTTGTGTGTATTTAACAGTATAAGCACAATAAGACTCGAAAGATAACTTAGTCCAGTATCCAGGCGCTGGTAGACAGGCTTTTAGTGCATGTGAGCTTCATGAACGCGCTGAGAAAATAGCGTTTACTTCTAAATTAGGATTTTTTTTATGTAAAAAAAAACAAAACAAAAAACTTAACATTATAAGTGGACCTCAGAGAACATTATAAAAAAAATGCAGTTCATGACCCCTTTAAGACACGAAATACAAATGAGCTGTCTTATGCAAACCTTTGAAGCAAATACTAACAGAAGATGCAAGTGAGCTACTAGGTTGCACACAGAACTGCGTTCCATATTAAATCCACACAGGGTGTAGTTTACCCCGTATTTTAATGTATTTAGTGCATATATAGATATGATTTTATATTCAGAATAACTCATTACAAAGAACAACAGAGAACCGTAGAGACTGCGAGCCCTCACTGGCTTGACGCTGCTATATCACGTGGACACTGCATGTGACAGCGCAGGAATGTAAAAATAATGTATTTAAACCATAGACAGTAAAAGAAATGGACACAGCGACCCCATTGGATTCAACGGAGGAAAGTGAAGTCAATTAGAAGCACTCACTTCCTGATGGTCGAGCGTACTGCGCAGACTCAAACTGAGCTTGACGACGTAGATGTGACGTGAGCAACCCGTCTGTCTTCTAGTAGCTGTGCCAAGAGAAATCTGAATCATTCCCTTCCGAAACTTGCAGAGACGGAGAGCGTGAGTAGGTGTCCATGAGCTAGGAGCAGGAGAAACTTTTGCTAAGTATTCTGATTAATTATTTTGTCATTTTGCCTCCACGTCCCCCCGATTGCCCGCGAGCTTCTCCTCCTGTCCATACGGTAATTTCTCTACTGTGCGACAGAGTCGCGTGGTTATGACGCAATCGTTAGCCTATTTTTACAAAAATTGCTTCTACGTGGCCATAACGTAAGATACAAGGTAATGGAGTATTTTATACATTTTCGTGTTTCTTTAGAAATAATAATGGACAAATGGAGTCTTTAAACACCTCAGATGTAAAGTTAATTCGCTGTCAAAGTGACGCCAAAATGAATGGGAGTCAATGGATTGCTAACAGCAGGTGATGGTCCGCTAAGCAATGGCGCCCAGGGAAGCTTCAGTTTTTTTCTGAAACATTACCCCCTTGATTTAAACAGAGCTTCTGCAGTGCTTACACATAAAGCTTAAAAGGGCAAGATTTTTTGGATCATATTCACTGAAACCGACACTATGCTCCGACAGAACAACATAAATCAGCCGGTTTTAGAAAAAAAACCGCGCTTCTAAGTTACCTCTACCTGGAGCCTGTTATTTGTTTTGCAAAAATCCACCGCTCCCGGTTCTTCTGGTCCAATCAGCGCAGGGCTGTCTGTGAGATCTGACTCTCAATCACAGTTCGTGCACACGCCACAGATCCCCCCTCCCTCGCGCATGTTACAATATCACATGCACACGCCTGAAGTTCGCAGGTGTGTTGGATTGTACAAAGCGTGATGGCGGAGAGAAAATCTACTAACAAGCTTCCAATTCCTCGGTTATTGCTATCTATGGGTAGATTAGCCAGGGCAGCCTACCTTCTCCAATAATAACCGACTGCAGAACCCCAGAACCATACGTCATAGCAGTGTGAGGACGACAGCGCCAGCCTAACAGTCTGATGCCGGAAGTGGGCGGGGTAGCAGTCTGATGCCGGAAGTGTACGGAGTTCAGGTTAGACAGTAAAAGGACAGTAAAAGGTTTAACTTGTTTGTTCATAAAATATTGTGTCTGTTAATTGTTTTACATGTTCAATATATTTGTTTTATTTGTAATAAATTATTATGGCAGTGCAGTATTGTCTTAATTATTCTTTATTGCTTAAGAAGTGGTTAGGTATATCGCTGGTTTGAGGTGATAAATATTCTACAAAAGTGTCGTCTTTCTGGCTCCTTCAGACACAGAAACCGCTGATTAAAGAGATTCTATGCTGTGTGTGCATACTCTGTAGTGAAAGTTGATCTAGTCTTGTACAGCCTCCTTTTTTAACATATGAAATCATTAATTACTCAGTCGGCACATACAGTTGCATGGAAGGGCATATTCAGGTTACCATATTTCAGCAATAACACATCAGAAAATGTTGTAATGCAGGATTTCGTTTAAGAATTAAATTATCTATACCTCCACGTGCTCGTTTTTTTTGAGAATTTGTGAAATAATAAAGTAATGACATCTACAGTATGCTTTGTAGGCACATAAAGTTGCATGTTCTGGGTAACATATTTCAACAATAACACATCAGAAATTGGATTAAAATGTGTTTGTGTGTATTATATATATATATATATATATATAATACACACAAACACATTTTAATCATTTTTTAAAAGTATGGAGAAATTTAATGAGATTTAATGTTATGTCATTTTTGTTCTTTATTAGAAGTTATCCATTACTCCAGTCTAACAGATTAAAGATATATGTATGTATATATGCATGTATGTATATATATATAATTTATATAGATATAGGTATATATATATATATCACATATATATATCACACGTTCACATAAAATCTGGTGCACACGCACTGACGAGCACGACCTCAATGGGAGGGTGCTCGCTGGTAGTGGGGGAGGGGCATGAGAGTTGTAAACATTCAAAATTTTGGCTAAGTCGACCCAATCTGCCAGACTTGCCGACTGACTTCTCAAAAAAATAAAAGGACAACAGAGAAATTACTTTTTATTGGCACAACAATGTATTTTATGAAAATGACAGAAGTGTGAATCCAGTAAACAGAAACAACCTATTTGAAGGACTGATGATCCTCTTTGGTGGCATCAGTGAATTTACAGTCCTGTAGAATTTAAACAATAAAATACATTTCTGACACTTAAAGGTGAAGTGATTTTTGAGAAACGGATCAGACTGAGCACCACAACACTCTTGTAGCCAATCAGCAGTTGGGGGCGTGTCCACTCATGATGGGGGAGGAGAGAGAGTGAGCAAGAGCAGATTTGTGAGCAAGAGCAAGTTCATTCATCATCTTCGCATCATTTTCACAAAGCATTATTTTGCTATGCTTCTGCTATGATAAAGAGACATCAACTCTTGCATTGTGTGTTCGTGCAATTTGGGGGCAGAGCAATGAATGGAGGGGTGTGTCTGTTTGGGTTGATTTCAAATATCAACAGTGTTTCTCAGAAATCACTTACTTTTTAAAGCAGTTTGGTCCTTTTTTACATAAAGCATGCAAAAGCAGTTTAATTCTGTACAGAATTGCAGGTGAGTTCAACAGTTTAAAAAGTATATATATAAAATATATATATATATATATATATATATATATATATATATATATATATATATATATGAGAGAGAGAGAAAGAGAGAGAGAGAGCCTGAAAGTGACACACTATGACCTACTGGTAAACATGTTGAGTTTTGTAAACTTGTGTAGCCAAGTCAAGCTGGTTGTTGGTCTCTGGGAGAACAAGTTCTGTTGATTTTAGATGTGTGCTTTAAATGCTTTCATGTTGAGCTGGATGAGCGGTGGACGCTGAATAAATAAAATCATACCTAAATAAAATTGGAGTGGCGTATTCAAGGGCAGTTTAAAAGCGCAACCCCATGACATCGCCCCCTATTGACTTGGCTACACTTGTTTCAACAACCTTCATTTAGCATAACTTTAAAGGGATACTTCACCTCTGGAAAGATGAATGTGTATTTAAAATGGCTCATTTATGTAGAAGAAATGTGAAATTTGGAGCTTTCTAGACTAAGAAAAGCCAGAAAATGTATTTTTGGCTTATGTGGATGAAAGATAACAACTCCCAGAATGCACTTGCTTCGCTGCCCTAGGAGGCCACTCCCAAGCCACGCCTACTGGTAAGAGAGCGCTAGGCTACTAGTGAGTCTCCGGGACGAGTCTGCCCGGGATTTCGAGATCGCCCAAAATGTCCGGGATTCGACTTTTGCGTTCTACAGTCGCCATTCATTGTGTTTACTGTGGCGAGCAGGATGAGGCTGAGGGGCGCGGGAGAACGGCGCGAGACCGGTGGCGTGATTATTACTGATGAGCGACACCTGTGAGACGCACCAGTCTCGTATCTCTCACGGAGGAGCGGGAATTTTCTTAGCAATGTTAAAACGCACATCAACCGATCACTTGTTTAGCGTTCATGTAAACACTACATTCAGATTCACCAATCGGAATGAATTCAGTTAGATTGAAACAAAAGGTGTGCATGTAAACAATGAATGGTGACTGCAGAAAGCAAAAGCCAAACCCCGACATTCTGGACGATCTCGACAGCCGGACATGTCCGGGAAAAAGAGGATGGTAACTCCTGCTACTCAGCTTTCTCCACATAACAAGAGCCTGCTAGCTTAGCTTCCAAAAAAAGATGGCTGACACTATTTGTACATTCTGTGAGTGAGATCCCATCCTCTATGGGCGGGTTGAAAACATGCGGGACAGCCCCAACTACTGGCTGTAGTCTTTAGCCTCTGGCCAAAAAATCCTCTGATGACGCAAAATGACGATTTTTGCGTCATCGGAGGATTTTTTCCAGATACATAAATACATAAATCTCTCGTCTCAGGGGGATATGAGGGTGGAAAGCACGGTAATTCGAAAATACTACAGGTTTTCTACTAATACAAAGCTTAATGCTAAATCCTGAAGTATCCCTTTAACATTATGTAGTGTACACTTAAATACGTTTGTATGCAGTAGATGAATATATATAACAATATATATAACACTATAAAATTTACACTCATTATCCAGAGCTCATTACCCGTTACCCTCATTTACATTTCAAATGCTCTTTAGTTACAAGATTCAACTCACATTTCTTAATTAAAGTAATATTGAAGGAAAAGTCAAAGTCAAAACCAGCTGACAATTCATCCCAGGATGCATGAAGTTGAATGAATGTTCAGAGTGACATGTTTTGAGCATTATTCAATACATCATTTTCATTTTTACATTTGTGTTACTTTGCTATTATTATAAAATGTAAAAAAAAATAGTGTTAACAGTTTACGATAAGGTTCCCTTTGTTAACATGAAATAACAATGAAAAATACTTATAAAGCATTTCTTTTTCTGAGATTATATTCATTTCAGCATTTACTAATACATTATTAAAATCAGAAGTTGTATCTGTTAATATTATTTAATGGACCTGAACTAACATGAACTAACAGTGAACAGTTGTATTTTACTAACGTTAACAAAGATTATACTACAGGGCCGTTGAATGCTTGAATCTGATTGGTTGACGAACGTTCTAAGGTGTGCATTATTTTCAGGGAAACGCACGGCTAAAGTAGTTCCAGGCAGGTCTTGACCGCATTACAGTTCCATATCACTTCGCGTAGTTAACTGTAATAACGGAAAATAGGATACAATTCATAACAAGAAAAAAACATGCAGCCCCATGCGCTTGATCTGCAATTTTCAATGTCTAGCTTCACAATCAATAGAAACATGCAGTTTAATTTTAATAAATAAAGTATATAGTCCTATCTATATTATAATCAATAGAAAATTAAACTGAATATAGGCTAAATAAATGGATAGTCCTGCAGTACGGATTTTTATTGCAGATAATAACAAATAAATAATTATTGATAGGCCCACTTGGGCTTTGTGTTTCATTTATTTGGCTATAGTCTACTGCCATCTGTCAATGAAAAAAAAAGAAGAATGAACGAATTAATTAAAACGAATTAAATTAATAAATAAATAATAATATTGACGCAAATGCTTTTCTGTCTCATTATTGCAACATCTCTCTCTATAACTGCTGCATTAATAACTGCATAAAGCCGGGGACACACTAAGGCCGGTTATGTAATTTGATACTTATGACTGATCATGTCCAAACGCGTGTTCAGCGCGTTCAGTCTGTGTTCAAAGTCGTGTTTAAAATCTGCTGCTGCGATGAAAACAGTCAGAGAATGTGTCAGCTAGTCGTGTGTCCCAGCATTAGTCTGCTATCAGTGGCTCAAACCTCCGTTACTAACTCTAAAATGACGTTTTGGAATTAGCAACGGAGGCATTGGACTAGATGCGTAAGAAATTAGTCCTACATACAAGAGCGTTTTAATGACAAAACTTTACAAACGTCTTGAAATACATAATCTGAACAATGTTTCGAGGTGTGGTAACTGTAGTATAAGCGGAATAATTGACTTCAGGCCGTTGAATTATTAGAAAAATAATGCACACCGAGGTGTAACGGCCACTCCGCTTCGCGTCGTGACCGCATTACCACCTCGGGTGTGCATTATTTTTCTAATAATTCAACGGCCTGTCGTCAATTATTCCTTACTTAATACATTCTGAAACAAATGTATTGCTCAGTGTTAGTTAATATTAGTAAATGCATTAACTAACCTTAACTAATGGAACCTTTTTGTAAAGTGTGACCAAAATAGTCATAATAAAGAATGAACAGATGTGTCCATGATTGAAAGAGTAAAAAAAATAATAATAATTATGGTGTGAGGAAAAGCATATTTCACCTGAAGAGTTCCTTAGTATTTAATGCATTTTAGATGGTTCTTGAAATAATGGTGACTCATTTTTGCCTGTGAATCACTTTGGGGAGGATGCCTGAAGGAACCGTACTTGTCTGTGTGACTGTGTTTTTGGTGACCAATTCTGAGACCTTTGCAGGTGACAACTAATAAATCTCCAAGTCCGTCAATGAAGAATTCTGTATATAATTGAAAAAAAAAAATAATAATAATAATTCAAACAGATTCTTGTTTCTTAAACTAAAGGTTATTTATTGGCATTGATGGTTCCATAAAGAACCTTCAACATTCATCTAACCTTTACATTCCACAGAAGGTTCGAAAACAACATTTATTTTTAAAGGTGCTGTTGATCACATGCGTATTATTTCAGCTGGTATGTCCATAGATTGTTCACCATGGATCATGAATGAACTAAATTCTCATTTAACATAAGATATGTCAATTTCTGAGTCATAAACGGGTTTTGTTCCTGGTAAGTAAATCCAGATTGCCTGCGTTGTTTATACTATGTCCATGTTTTAAATCACCTATGACCTAAACCATGTAAACATTAAAGGTATAATTCACCCAAAACTGAAAATTCTGTCATTAATTACTTCCCTCATGTCGTTCCAAACCCGTAAGACTTTCGTTCATCTTCAGAACACAAATGAAAATCTTTTTGATGAAATCTGAGAGATTTCAGTCCCTCCATTGACAGCTACGCAACTACTACGTTGACGCTTCAAAAAGTTCATAAAGAGATCGTAAAAATAATCCATTTAAATTGAGTGCTTTAGTCCAAATTCTGAAGAGACTTGATCGCTTTATATGACGAACAGATTTAACTTAGGCTTTTATTCACATTTAAACATTGATCAGCGAACATAAACTGAAGCTCAACTGAACCTGCTTGACGTGTGAGAACAAACCTCATTGGTTCTTGCTGAAGCTCAAATGTGATGCGTAACACAAGAATGAACGACATGAGGGAGTAATTAATGACGGAATTTTCATTTTTCACTTTGCAGGTCTATTAGGAAATAATTAAACAACAGACCTCATCCAGAACGCATCGTGTGACTTCATTTGAAGTTGATGTTTTCAATCAACACTTAAAAGTCCACCTACCAGTGTGAGCCACTCTTTTGAGGAACGGGTCAAAGCCGACCCTTCGCACAGCATCCGTCCGGCCCAAGAAGAAGTTGACAACTCCATCCACGAAGAAGCAGCCATCAAAACCTGGCAGAGGCGCGTGGGTACGACTTGATACCCGCGTGATACAGCCGCCTTCCTCGCTGCTCCCTTCCTCATATTCAAGCTTAAAGAAGAACTGATTTCCTTCTACCTCACCACCAACCTGATGGAGAGAGACAGAATGAATGAATAATAGCCTAACTACAAAAAAGATGACTGGAGTATTGATCACAGGAATAAATTACATTTGAAAAAATATTCTAATAGAAAACAGTTCTTTAAAACTTAAAAAAAAAAAATCCATAAAATTACTGTTTTTACTACTGTACTGTTTTTGATCATATGAATGCAGCCTTGGTGAGCAGAAGAGATCTTACTGACCCCAACTTTTATATGTATTTGAGGTCATCAAGATGATATAATTGACATAATTACCACATCTAGTTCAGGAACGGCTTCCATAATGTTCACAAAGCTCTCAATACGCGTCTCATTCAGGAACAAAAAGTCATCATCCACCCACAGGAAGTACTTAGTGGTGACCTGTGACACTGCCAGATTTCTGCCTGCAAACCAGCCCTGAAAGGCCAAACAATATATATATAAACTTTTATACTTCAAGCAAATTACAATAACATTCAGTTTAAACAACCTGATGTTTGTACCTGTGCAGGGGGCATTACATAGTGTTCTATATTGTCACCGACCACCTTCTCTGGTGTCAGACTGTCATCAGCAATAATGATCTTTATTTTTGGGTAGAGCTGACGGATACTATTGATGAGGACATTTAGTTCTTTATATCTCAAAAATGCTTTAATTAGTACAGTCACCTGGGAGTTTACGTCTAGAGAGAGAGAGAGAGAGAGAGAGAGAGAGAATCATGTGCCCATTACAGGTCAATGTGGTGATTGTGTTCACATAATAAAGAATCTGTGATTAGATCTGTCATTTGTTCAGAAGCAGTGTTGTTACAAGCAATGTTTCCATCCAAAGGTGCAAATTTAACTGCGCAAAATTGGAATATTGCATAAAACATTTGCGATAAAGCACCATTTCCATCTCATGTGTTCCAGAGAACAAAATCGTCACTTTCTGGGAAACTGGCACAAAAAAATCTGAAATAAAAATGGAAGTTGCTGCAATCAGGGAAGTCACTGTTTTCATATATTATAAATGTATTGCATTTCAGAGTGTAAATCATAGGTGTGTAAGAGCTGTGCATGTAAACCTCACTCCCCTGGCCTCAAGAGGCTGGATCCAGCTTGGAGCGGGCCGAGTAGAACCAGTTTATTGGTGCCGTGACTCGGATGGGATTGAGGTTTAGGTGGTGAGTGTAACGGATGTAGGCCAGTACGAGCTGTGTGTGTAAACCTCACTCCCCTGGCCTCAAGAGGCGCTAGCGGCTGATGCTAGAGGCTGCGGTCTTTAGCGTTCTTGTTAGCGTGCACCTCCAATGCCAGAGACCCCGGTTCGAATCCCGCTCGAAGTGGGTCGAGTACCACCGGTTACATTTGGTAAGTATGAGTTTTTTGTTGAGTATCGAGGGATTTATTCAGCAAATGTGTTTCCACCGTGGTTTATGCGCATGTCTTCTTATCGGATAATTTTTTTTTCTTTTTTCTTTATGCAATATTGCAAAAGGTAGATGGAAACATAGCTACTGTTAATTAAAACTAAATATGTTAAAAATCATTAATTGAAATAAAGCTGAAGTAAAATAAAATAAAAATATTAAATGAAAAACACAAACTTAAAAAACCTGAAAAAAAAAATAGAAATGTTGTTTGGAATCTTAAAGTTTAAGCTGAAGTACTAAAATGACTAAAACTAAAACATAAAAATAAATAAAAGCTAAATAGAAATATTAAAATACAAATGACAAAAGCTGACAAAAATGACTAAAACTTAAAATAAAATTAAAAATAACTAAAATAAAACTGTTCAGAAGCGTAAGTATATTAAATAATGTGTTAACACTTGAGCTGACCTTTTCCCACGTCAAACAGAACAGGAACTGACAGACGTCTGATCTCAATTGGGAATATGACCTCATGGTTCTCAAAAGAGAAGTACGCTAAAGACATGAAAACATGTATAAAATTAATGTTTGTACATATAACTGGTAATAAGCAAGTCAGTACATTCAGATTAGTTTTAAGTTTAAAAAAAACTTTTAAAAAAAGTATCCTCAAAGTGGTCCATATGACTCTGACTGGCACTATATTCCATGTCATTCAAAAAACTTTCTGTTTTTTTAGTCCATACAATAAAAGTCGATGGGGTCTAATGTTTTTTGGACCCCAATATTTATCAGAACATCTCCTTTTGTGTTCAGCAGAAGAAAGAAAGTCAAGCAGGTTTAGAATGACATGCGGGTATGATGACTAAATGTAAGTGAACTATCCCTTTAGGTTACGTACCGAGGTCTTGGGTCTTGATGTGGTAGACGGTGCTGGTGTAGGCCACTCTGCTCAGAAGATCATTGAGCTGTTGAAGGTTGCTGGATGAGATGCTCAGATGTTTATCATTTTGGCCGTCCACCTGCTCACCCTCCTGAACATCCAGCACTGAGAGCAGCCCTTTCTCCACCCTGAGAGACACCTGGAGACGTTTCAGATCCTATGAGCTCATTTTATTCTCTTTAACATCATGACTTCTTTTAAAAAATCCACTCACATTTAAAAGATTTTGATCAAAAGTGCACAAAGCATTGATTGAAAGGAGGAAAAACGCAGTAGACCCCCATACAGAGACCGTCTGAAACAAACCAATGACTGAGGTATAAAAAACCCACCACCATTAGACACAAAAGAAAAACATTTTCAGCCGAACAAACCTTGTAAACTGCTCTGCTTTGTGTTTGCAGCGCTAGACCTTTAATAATGAAACATGTCTTTAATTAAAATAGATAGAAATGCTTTAATGTTATATTACTTTTTTATATTTAACAAAAATAGCACTACCTAAATAAACACACATTTTTATTTATATATTCTGTACACTAATGGTAAACATTTTGCAGTAATTAGGATTTTCAATAAGTCTCTTCTGCTCACAAAGGCTGCATTCAATTGATCAAATTACATTAAAAAAGTAATATCGTGAAATATTATTACAATTACAAAATAGAATGTAATTTATTTCTGTAAAACGTCATTTATTCCTGTGATCAAAGCTGAATTTTCAGCATCATTACTCCAGTCTTCAGTGTCACATGATCCTTCAGAAATCATGCTGATTTGATGCTCAACTATGCTTAATTATTAGTAGTGCTCAAATATTAATAATGCATGGATCTTATTATTAGCAATGTAGAAAACAGTTGTGCTTCTTGCTTTTTTTTCAAACCATGATATTTTTTTCAGGATTTTTTAATGAGTAGAAACTTTTAAAGAATAGCATTAGCATATTTACTGTAATTTTAATCAAAAATAAATGGAGCCTTGGTGAGCAGAAGAGACTTTGACTGGTAGTCTATGTCTCTCGGTAACCTGACGTGTTTGAGAAAGCTGAGATCATCTGAAATCAAATGAAGGATCAGCAGAAATCAGACTTACCAGGAATGAGTGTTTTATTCATGGGAGTCACTCTGAATCCTCTGATTGGATACTGGAGTGGGGTGTTGGCAGGGGCGAGAATAAGAACATTGTTTTCTTTCCCTGTCCTGGGAGACACATGCCACTATTTTTGTTAACCCTCACTTTGGGTAATTTATAAATTATGCTAAGAAATTAGCATTTAAAAGACAATGGGCCTAATAATGTTCAACCCCCCCAAAAAATGTAATAATTTCATATGACATTGCCCTATGGAAGCTTAGTAATTTTATTGTTTAAAGGAGAAGTTCACTTTTAAAATGAAAATTCTGTCATCATATAATCACCCTCATGTTGTTTCAAACCTGTATGAATTTCTTTCTTCTGCTGAACAGAAAGGAAGATATTTAGAAGAATGTCAGTAACCAGACAGTTTTTGGGTCCCATTGACTTCCATAGTATATTTTTTTCCTACTATGGAAGTCAATGGGACCCAAAAACTGCCTGGTTACTGATATTCTTCTAAATATCTTCCTTTCTGTTCAGCAGAAGAAAGAAATTCATACAGGCTTGAAACAACATGAGGGTGATTATATGATGACAGAATTTTCATTTTAAAAGTGAACTTCTCCTTTAATAAAAAAAATTAAAAGATAATTGCGACTTTTTTTCTCGAAATTGCAACTATATTTCAGAATTCTGACTTTTTAACTCACATTCGGGAGTTTATATCTCACAATTCTGACTTGATAACTCGCAATTGCGACTTTATATCACGCAATTTGGACATTATAACTCACAATTACGTATTTATATCTCACAATTCTGACTTTTTCTCGCAATTATGACTTTTCTCACAATTGCGATTTTATATCTTGCAATTCTGACTTTTAATTCTGACTTTTTTGCAATTGTGATTTTATAACTCGCAATTCTGACTTTTTCTCGCAATTGCAAATTTATATCTTGCAATTCTGACTTTTTCTCGAAATTGTGATTTTATAACTCGCAGTTGTGCAATTCTGAAAAAAATGTCAGAATTCCGAGATGTAAACTCGCAATTTTGAGAAAAAAGGTCGAATTGTGAGATAAAAAGTCTCAATTACCTTTTTTTACTTCTTATTCTCTGGTGAAAACAAGCTTCTGTATATCGCTTTCAGATAATAAAATTAAAATCTTTTTGCCATGTGCTTGACATTTTTGGAAACAAGGAAGTGAAGGAGACATTAGGAGTGTTCGAGTTAAAGGGTAACTCTCGCCAAAATGCAACCTAGGGTCTTTTTGTGAATCTACCCGAGGCAAACATTAATTTAAAAGCATAATTAGAATGGAAACGCCACTTTTAAGTTGGACCGTATTTTCGTTTTCGGTCAAATTGCCTTTTGAATGGGAGTGCTAGGAGCACTACCTATGATAACATCAAAAATCGCTATTTTTAAAACACTAAGAAGGCTCGACACAACATGAAACTTTGCTGGAAGTATCACCAGGGGTTCTACACATGAACTCCAGCATTGAAAACATTGTTTGTGTACACAGAGTTTACTAAAAAGAAAGATTTCGAACAACACTGGATCAGCTATTCAGGAGGGAAATGGCTCTTGGAAAAAAGCTGTTGAGATGGCGTGATCGCCCTATACCTTCTTCCTGAGGGAAGCAGCCTAAAAATGTCACTTGCTGGATGAGACTGATCAGCAGTGATTTTAGCTGCCCTCTTCTTGACTCTGGCCTCATACAGGTCATTGATTGACAGCTGCCTCTGTCCAGTCAGCCTCTCTGCTGTGCGCACAATGCGCTGCAGTCTGTTCTTCGCCTGGGCCGATGCTGAGGCAAACCATACAGTAATAGATGTTGAAAGAAGGCTTTCCACAGTGGCTTTGTAAAACCTAGACCGAACAGAGCACTGCCTAGGAAAAACATTCCACTGTGAGCCCTCTTAATAATGGAGGAACTGTTTTCCTCCCATTTCAGGTTGTTTGTGATGACAGTGCCTAGGAATTTGAATGACTCCACCTCCTTAACAACAGAGCTCTTGATGGTTAGGGGTGGAAGAGAGGCGGGGACTCTGTGAAAATCTATCACCATTTCCACTGTCTTTTGTTAGTTAAGCTCCAGATTGTTCTTATCACACCACGCAACCAGATGAGACACTTCTTGCCTATAAGAAGACTCGTCGTTGCCCTTAATAAGGCCGACCAAGGTGGTATCATCTGCAAATTTAATCAGCTTGATGGAACGGTTGTTGGAAGTGCAATCATTGGTATACAGTGAGTAGAGAAATGGTGACAGCACGCACCCCTGAGGTGCTCCAATGTTGGTGGTCCGAGGATCAGACATGTGCTGGCCAAGCCGCACATGCTGTTGTCTGTTGCTGAGAAAATCCATAATCCAGCGGCAGATAGAGGGTTCCACCCCCATCAGTGACAGCTTCTTCCGCAGCCGTTCGGATAGAATGGTATTAAAGGCGGCACTGAAATCTACAAACAACATCCTTACATAGGAGCCAGGAGAGTCGAGATGGTCCAGAGCATAATGCAGGCCTAAGTTGACTGCATCATCCACTGAGCGGTTTGCCCTGTAAGCAAACTGCAGTGGATCAAGATGGGGAGCTGTGATGGGTTTGAGATGGAACAGAACCAACCACTCAAGACATTTCATGATGTAAGGGCCACCGGTCTGTAGTCATTCAGGCCCACGGCATTGTTTTTCTTCGGTACTGGAATAATGGTTGATGACTTAAAACAACCTGGAACCTTACATAAGACAATTGACTGATTAAAAATATCTGTAAAAACTGAGCGAGCTGACTAGCAGCTCCAGTGACTGGCAGGCGAAATCCCATCGGGGCCACCTGCTTTCCTTACATTCTGCCGGCTAAATAGCCGGTACACATCCTTCTCCTCAATATCAAAGGGGACTTGATCTTGAGGGGCAATGTTCTCCTCCTTCCTGAGTGGGACTTCATGATTATGAGCCAGATCCCACCTGGAAGGGCAAGGGGTGGGCAGGGAGATCTCTCAAATCTGGTATAAAATACATTGAACTCATTGGCCAGTTTAGCAGATGGAGTGACTTGCTGTATTTTATTTTTATAGCCTGTCAAGTTCTTCAGTGACCTCCAGGCTGAAGAGGAGTCATTAGTGCCAAATTGTTCCTCCATCCTCACCTTATAGGCAGCTTTTGCTTTCCTAATGGCTTTATTTAACTTTTGTCTGGCGAGCCTGTATTCATCTCCATTTCCTTCCCTGTAGGCCTGCTCTTTGGTCTTCCTGAGCAGCCTGAGGGATTTTGTGAACCAGGATTTGTTGTTATTATATTTCACCACAGTTTTGGTGGGAATACAGGTTTGCTCACAAAAGGAAATATATGAACACACAGTGTCTGTATATGAGTCCATGGAGTCACAAGAGGCACGCATGGATTCCCAATCAGTGGTGTTTAAACAGTCTTGTAACAGTCAATTGCCTCTGTCGTCCATCTTTTAGATGTATACTGAACTGCTTTGGCTAGTTTTAGTTTTTGTTTGTAGGTGGGGACCATCTGAATTAAACAATGATCAGAGTTCCCGAGGGGGGCACGGGGAAGTGAACGATATGCTGCTTTGTGGACAGAATAAAAATGATCCAGTATATTTTCTCCACGAGTCGGACAGCTGACTAGTTGTTTGTATTTGGGCTGGCAGGCATTGTTCCATAATGTTCATAAGCATATCCCGATTGTAGCTAAACAGCATATTAAAAAAAAAAAAAACAGCAAACAACAACGAAACAAACAAACACACACACAGCACTGAAACGCCGCAACTGCGCTGCATAGTGGGAGGCGCCACTCTTCCTCTTGGCATTGTTAATGCACTGAAGAGGTGAGTTATTTTTGGCTCCTGTTAATCCTAATTAATCTTTATTTTAATTGTTGCTTTTATGTCTATATCTTCACTGCAATTTATGTGTAGTGTTATTTTACTTACCTGTGTGGTTATTTTTGTCATTTTACCCTATTTAAGTTATATTTTTGTCTTTGGCCTATGAAAAGATGAAAGCACGTGGTGATTAAATGTACATCACATCTGTTTTATAGAGCAATATAAGGGCGATTCACTCAGAGGCTGCTTTTATTTGTTTTGTGTGTCAGATAAAAAGATCCAGCAAAACTGCCGCCTGTTGTCCTTTGTGCGTCTTCTACAGCGCTACACAACGCAGACAAGTGTTTTTATAACTGGTGTGGAGAGCCACTGGTTACACAGACACACACACACACACACACATTTATTTGCATTTAAAGGGCCAGACACAAAACGGTTCGTTTTTGCTAACCCTCAACCCCCAACTCTTTAACATGCTATTGTGAGATTTTATTTTGTGATTATTTTGTATGTAAATTGGGTAATTAGATTTGCTGTTCATGGGTGATGCAATGGTGACATTATGAATACGTATGGGGAATTGGCGCGTTGACATGCGCAGTTAATTGTTGTTATGTGTAAAGAAAAGGACATGCCCAGAAAAAGTGTGTGCGCGGGTGAAGCTATAGATGGCGGCAGTGTGTGTCTCACGAGATGAGCTCTGATAAATAAAAGAAGTCTGTAGAGTCCATTATTTCCGTGTATGCCTGCATCAATATGTTGAACCCATTCACGAGACTGGAGCTTCCTCTTATGTTCCATAGCCTTCTCTTACATTTCATAAAAATATCTGTGGGGTATTTTGAGCAAAAACTTCACACACACACTCAAAAAAAAAGAAAAAGATCCTAGGTTGCATTTTGGCGAGAGTTACCCTTTAAACTATTCTAGGCTTCGACCGATGGGTGAGATCTGCCAGTTGCAGGCAGAGAGGAGTTTAAAGATGGAACCGTCAAGCAATTTTCTGCTTCTTGTTTCAGACGTCTTTGAATTTGAATGTGTGAGAAGTTTCAGACAATTTGCCAAAAATTATTTACCCTAATAGGACAAAGTCATTTATAAATGACGGCACCCTAACCTTAACCCTTGTACTGTAAAATAAAGTGCAACCACTTTAGTCTTATGTAAAATGTTAAGTAATTTATTTTCTTTTAGCTGTGAAAAGATCAGATAAATTGTGAGAAACCTGATCTGGTGTTGTCTGAACTCTTCTGCCCGCCGTTTCTGCAAGTCATCCAGCTCATCTTCTGGCACAAACCTGTTTGCAGGATCAGTCTTTTGGCAGGTACAGGGCATTGGATTCTCATTGTGAAAAGACCCTATACTGAGACATGCACACACACACAAAAAATTCATTAAAAAACTAAAACAAGGAAGATACAGGTTCTGGGTTGCACAAATAAGTTAAATTAATCTACTCACTTTATTTTGGGAAAGTCTGGAATCTCTGTATCCTTGAGACCTTGAGAACTGGAAAAACTTGTATGAGTGGATACGAAAAATAAATATTTGAGTACAGTTTGCATATAACCAAATAAAACTGAAGCAGGAATGATTGTATCAAATTTCTTCCTAAACCACTTTTGGGATTACCTATAAGAGATAACTATCATACATTTTTTATTTGTAACGTGGTTGGTTCATTCATGAATATGTCAGGTAACCTCAAGCAGTGGTTTTCGAATTTGCGAGAATAAAAAAGACAAAATGTATTTATTTATTTTTTATATATTTAAAAAAAAATAAAAAAATTATTGCAAGTTAACAAAACATAGCTTATACAAGGTAAAAGATCAATGACATACCGGTATACACACATACAGAAGAGAGAAAGACATAAACAGAACACAAAAAAAAGAGAAAACAGCTAAAAATAAATATATCGATATAGTGATGTATGCAGGTTCATTGGTAAGTTTAAGCAATGGGATATTGTAGTGATATAGATAGAGGCAATTTGAGACAATCATAGTAATAGTAATAGAGTTGTAGTAGAAGTAGTATTCATACTAATAATAATAATAATAACAACAATAATATATTGTTAGTAGTAGTGGTAGTAGTAGTAACAACTATAATATTCATGATAATAATAGAGGAGTAGTGGCAGCATTGTAATTTATAATAATAGTAATAATAATAATAATAATACATTTATACCAGTCAATAAAATTATTGTAGATATACACTATTCTCTAGGCCTGGGAGCCGCTCTAGCACTGCCAGTGAGCACAACCGATAGACCCAACCCTCGCAGTTAAGCCTCTATGTTTCACTGAGTCTTCCGCCACAAAGTATGCTGGGGAACCATAACAGGCCCCTCCAAACCAAGCTCACCTAGTCTGGTTGTGACCTGACAGAACAAAAGTCACGTTTGTTTGCCCCTTTTTTTGTTTTTTGATAATCTGTGGCTTGGACCCTGGTGTGCACCGGTTAGCTCCCCAGCCAGAGACACCACATCCAGCCCAGATATCCATCCAACACATTTACTTTACATGAGGTGGTAAAGGTGGTAAAAGGGAGGGGCCAGTAAACCCAAAAGCCGAGTTCGTAATGACCATGCCGACAGGACGTGCCGGTCGCACCCACCGACAGCACCTAGAACACTCGCCTGACCCAGATCATTTATAATTAATAAAATATAGTATACAAATTATAAATATTTAAATGTAATGTTTTCTGAAATGTTGTTTATATAGTAGAAGAGAGGGAATAGTACAAATATTTTTATAATATCAATACCAATACCACCATCCCTACTACCACCATCACCAACAACAATAAATAGCAATAATATGCAGCTTTGCATATATAAAAAATTAAAAGGAGTATAGCTTATAGAACTGTAATATATATACATGCATAAAAGACCTCAATCCACAAATAATTGTAGAATGATATATACTCAGAACTTAATTTTAAAGAAATCTGATTGTTTATTAGCGACATCTATCCAGAACTGATTAACCGGTGGGCATAGCCAGAGTGCATGAAGGTAAGTGTCCAGTGTATTTAAACTGCAGTTAGTACATCTATCAGAAGTTACTAATCCCATTTTAAACATATTGCGCTGTGTTATGTGTTCTGTGTACAATTTTATACTGGATGTATATGTTTGTACTTAAGATAAAAGTGTTTCTGCAAACTGTTTTCCAAAATTCACCTACATTCACCTTTTTACCAACTGTTGAAAGTTAATAGATTTGTTCAGGGGAATCAATGGGGCATCTTCCTTCAGTGAGATTTATCTTATTTATTTATTTGTTACGTAATGTTTTTTTGCTTTTAATAACCCACAAATGAAAGGTTGATAACTGCAAGTAATTAATAATGAACATAATTCCTTGTTTGCATAGCATACACAGATATTAAGTATTTTATATTATTTAAACCTTTTCAGTGTGACAACATTTTCTACCTCAAGTTTATTGGGAAGTTTAACTTCAACTACTTCACTTAGATTTTCTTCTATTGATGTTTGATATTTGAAAAGCCTGGCCTTTTGATATCCAAAAAGATTAGGCAAGGCAAGTTTATTTATATAGCACATTTCATACACTATGGCAATTTAAAGTGCTTGACAGAAAGGAATTAAAATAATCACAAAATAAAAGCAAGGAAAATTAAAACGGTTATAAAATAAATTAAAAGAGATATATGGTACAGTTAAATGAATTAAGAGTAAAAAGATGATAAAAACACTTCATCTATTTACAAAACACCGGTGTATCATATTTTTCACAACTCCCAGTTTTACTCTGAGATTTTCCCATGGTGATTACACTGTGTTTTACTTATTCTTATTACATAAATCATTAACATCCCGATGAAGTGAAAGCAATATCTGTTAGGAGCAGGAAATAGGCATTTTATTGACATGATCATAGGCTTACGAAAACTAGCTGGGTAAAGACTGCATTTAATTTGTTGCATTTTGAGGACTTTTGCATTTTCCTATTTCTAATATTTTATTACAGTAAATGTTTTATCATTGTCACCGCAGTTTTCATTAGGGGGGAAACAGAAACACTCTTTATGGTCAACATGAAAATATTTCTGTCTAACATTTCAGTAGCCCAATATAAGGGCATTGTCATTATCATATCAGACACGTTCAAAACGTTTTAAGATCCCTGATTTAAAAATGTACTTCATGAGGTAACGTCAAAACTAAAGTCAAAAATATTATTTCATTTGACTAAATCAATCGGAACACATTAGGAACGCTACAAAAATCATTTTAAGGGACATTTCAGGTACAGAGTGATGTAGGAAAGACAATAAAGTGACACATACCTTAATACCTGTGCTGAAATTTTACTCCAAACCTTCCCGTCAAAATAAAAGAACATCAGCAAACCCATTAAAAGAACGATGACGAATACAGTTTTGGTGACTCCGTGCATGATTAAATCTGTCAAGATTCAATCATGATTATAGGCTATATATTTATGCATAAAAAGTTTTATATCAAAAGGAATCGTTAAAACCACAAATCACGCCATCTAAGCGTCAAAATAAAACCAAGATTCCCCGAGGTGTTGTTACCTGGTGCAGGTGAATAGGGGAGTGGCAGCTCCAGAGGCAGGGATGTGGCCGTTTGGAGAGACAATGCAGCTGCGAATTATTTCAAGATTTTCACGGATAATTTTCCAAGACTATCTGTCATTGCTCAAATGGCTTTCGCGCGTCTCCATTGAATATCTTTAAAACATTTTCCCTAAAAGTGTTTGTAATAGCCTATATTTAGCTATAATTTGACCGGACTGAACGTTTCTAGTTTGCATGACATTCGTCCTCAATAAATCCTTATCTTGAGGATCATACAAAATCATTTTATTATAGAAGACGTTTGTACTACGTTATAACGAGTCATTAATGTATTTAATGTATTTTAAATTATATGTTTCATATACTAGTATTTAACCGAAGCTATACATTGTGAAATTAAACATTTCTCGTTGTTAGTGTTTTTTAGTTAGCGTAGATAATAGCATAGCATACAGCTAACGTTATCCGATTTTTAGCTAACTAAAAAACACACTAACAACGAGAAACAAACGTCTTCTATAATAAAATGATTTTGTATGATTTGTAACCAGGCACTAAAGCGATTACCCATAAAACGTGCTTTGAACCAATCGGATTGCTTGGGTCCTAAGCCCAGACTCATCACACCAAAGTGACCGGATCATTCACCACACCGGTGTCAGAAGAAATAGCGGTGCTGTGTGTTAATATATTTCACGACACTAGCAATGGGTACAGACATGTATTTTGAGCTAGCTATCACAAAATGGACTCGGAGGTTTTGCTAACTTTAAGAAGAGAACCACGAAGCACTTTTGGCAGATTTTGACACATTGGTAAAACAAAAATCTATTTCAGTGACTGCAGCACTGCGTCGGTTACTACACTAACCATCATGTTAACGATCAGCCTAACAGTATTTGATTTGGTACAATTCATTCATATCAAACATTAAGAAGTGACGAGTGCATAGAAGTGTATGCCTTTATGGACCAAGGCAGCTCTGCCAAGGCACTAGGAAGACGGTTGGATGTCCAGGGTAAGCACCATTGCCTCAAGGAAACGAGTGGAAAGTTATGTGCACACTGACTTGGAAGTGAGTGGATTGGAAGAGAACAACTTAATTGAACTTTCCAAAGTGTTAACACAGAAGGTCATACCAGTGCCAATGGAAATCGTTCCACAACAACACGACGTTGTGGAAGTGAAGTTGCCTCACATTGACGCTGGAGTGGAGATCCTCATAGGGAACAAGGAGTTCAAGCTTCTGGAACCATGCAGAGTAATAAATAGCAATATGCAGTAAAGACTGGCCTTGGATGGATTTTGAACGGACCTTTTAGAGATCCGGTTGAAAACAGCATGCATGGCTATGCACAAACAAGTGTTACAGTCAACAGAATCTCCATTGAGAGTGTGGAACAGATGCTGATACAACAGTACAACCACGATTTTCCTGCAAGAAATTGTGATGACAAAGCTGAATTGTTGCAGATAAATCACCAGTTTTTTTAGTCTGTATCTAATTCAGTGCAATTTTCTGATGGTCACTACTACACATTGACCTCCCAATCAAGAAAACGGTTGTCCAAATGCCTAACAATCGAAGTGCAGCTGTCCAGCGAACACTAAATCTCAAAAGGAAATTCCACACAAAAAAATCGCTCCTTTCATGAAGAGTACAAAAACTTCATGACATGCTAAGCAAAGGTTACACAGTCAAGGTGCCTACATCACAATTAAGTTGTCAAGATGGTCAAATTTGGTATATACCTCACAATGAGGTGTACCGTCCACAGAAGAAGAAACTGAGAGAGGTGACTGTGCTGCAAGTTTCCAAGGGATGTCTTTGAATAATGAGCTCCTACAAGGTCCAGACATGACAAATTCCCTCATTGGAGTGCTCACTCGCTTCAGACAAGAGTCAGTTGCCATGATGGCAGATGTTGAAGCTATGTACTACCAGGTGAGAGTTCCTGAAAAAGACAGTGACATGCTCTGCTTCCTATGGTGGCAAGATGGAGATGTAAATCAGAATTTGGATGAGTACAAGATGGTTGCTCATCTCTTTGGAGCAAAAACGTTCCCCAACTAAGATCTTTGGGGTGGTACTCCGTGTGTTTCAACCGCAGTAACCAGGGTCTAAATGAAGTTCTGTGTAAAAAATGTCCCCCTCTGAAAGTCCCTGCTTGCGAGGTAGAACGTTTTCAAATTTCAGGAACTTTCAGGGTTGGGACTTGGGCGCTGAACATGCTGGTTGGTTATTTACTTTTTTACCACCCCAATAAAATCACTGGGTCTTACCTGGCCACCCCTGAAAAAAGTTCTGGCAACGCCCCGCAAGGGAATACGGATAAAATGTAGCCTATGCTAAATATGCCTGAGTAAAAAAAATGTTCTTGTGCCTGGCTGTTCTGGTGCTCAGTGATCTGTAGTGTTGACCAGATGGCAACAGGGGAAGTGGCCTGGATGTGTGTTATTTATTAACACACATAAAGTGTTATTTATTATCTGGAATGTGAGTGAAAGATTTCTTCACCCAGATTTCCCATCAGGTTCAGCTGCTCATGCGAATTCGCCACGTTGGACAACAGGCAGCTGTTGGATGTGAAAATGACTTCTGTGTGAGGTGTGAAAGCCTATTAACTTATCGTTTATTGAATTGTTGTATAAAATCGATATCACATTTGCAAATGTGCTGATATTCGGAAAAACTGCACTTTTGCTTGTGTGATATTTCTCATGATCTTGGTTTTTGGAAGCATTTTTTTAAATTAATTTTGGTGGCAATTTTGCCCCAAGCCTGTTATTTCCTGACCCTGGTGTGTGTGTGTGTGTGTGTGTGCTGCGTGATGGTGGGGCTTTTTTTCGAGTAAGCGGAGGCTTCTTCTGTGGCAAGACCTGTTTCAAGTGAATAAGAATGTTGCAGAACCAGGCTTCATCAGGGGAGTTAGTCATAGATCTTACGTTAGGCCTAACCCTTCTGTAGAATTTAAGTTCTTCTAATTTCCCCCAAAGCACTTTGAGGTCTCGTGGAAATAAAAAGGTGACTCCAGAACTGAATATAAAGTGTTTAAAGGATCCCGTAATTCCTGCAAGAACTGCAAAGACTGTCGATGGTTCCACCAGTAATCCTATTATCAAAACAAAAGAGGACCTTAAAAAACAGTTTTGAAGTTCAAGTACTCGACAGGATATAAGAATGATTTTACACCTTTCTCTAGTTCCCGTCATCATTAACCTGACAGACCTGTTTCTACTATGTGTCGAAATGGAGCAAAATGCTTCCCAAACTACTTACCGCCTACAGCTTTGGGATTGTGTAAAATACACAGCAGTAAAATCAACAGGAAAATGATGCATTTCGGCTGTTGTTCAGCTGAAGTCAGTTCAGTGTTGATTCCGTTCCATTGTAAAGATAATCAATTGTTTAATTATTGAATGAGTTCATTTCATAAAGCAGTTGTCAAAAAAAATTGTCAAATGACAGCTTACAAAACATTAAAAATCACAGTCACCAGTAAATCATGTTTGTATGCGCTAGTGTATACACACAGAATAATGAGGGCGTGTCACTGTAGGTAGTTACAGGTGTTATTGTTTCTCATGAATAGTACCTTCACTCAGTCTTTACAGTCAACATGATTGCTTAATATGTTTGATATATAGAGAAACTGACATGTATTCAAAGAGATCTTGACTCAAGAACAGATTTGACACAAATATCCCTTTGGGGATATAGGGGCAGACTGGGTATGGTTGTAACACTTTTTGCTTTAGCCTCTGTAACTAACTGAATCTTTGAGCAAGAATGCTCAAACTTGTACAAAGCACCCACATTTGTTTTCTACAAAAGCCATTTCAAACCTCTGTAAGAATATCACAGCCCTTATGAGTTAATATTAAATACATGGTGTGCCTTTACAATCCCACAACCAGGTTGTAACACTACTTACAACTTACTTTAGTTGCCAAATGGCTCAATATATACAATTTCATGGTCTGAGGTCTCATAATGTAAGGAGATGGTTATAACACTTTTTAAAGGTGTTACAACCCACCACACCTCTGTCAGCCAGTGTATAGCCATATAAGCATAATGGTTTGAAATTAGTTTAAAAAGAAAAGAAAATACTATTTAATCTAATATACAAATAACAAAATATAGTTTTGGTGAAAAAAGTTATATTATCTCAAAATCAAATTTTTCTTAGTAAAATCTGCATGCACCTATTTCCAGCCTTCACAGCCTTTCAGATGGGATCAGGTATAAATTGGGTAAATAAACACTTAAATGGTCATAGGACTCCTATCGTATCCCTGATTGGTGGAATTGATGGTGTTACAACTCTCCCCATGTTACAACCACACTGGGGTCCCAACTATACAAGGTTATGAGCAGATTTAACCTGCATTTACAAAATTTAACCAGAATGAGGTGCTGGAACACAACTTTTGCAGTGCTCTCAGGGCCTAATACTACAAAAGTGTGGATTTTTAAACTAATTAAGCCATTTAAATGAACTGAAATGCAAATTCTAAGACCTTTTTAACAACTAACAAATTCCATCAATGAAAGACTGAAAAACACATGATGGTATTATCTTATTTAATTTGATATAGGCCTAACTCATTTTTATTTTATAATCTTATTATTATTATTTTTTAAATTGCACACTCTATCCATCCATCAGTGTGAGAAACAGCCGTCAAAACCCGGGATGGGCGCGTGAGTAGGCAACCTCTGATACGAGTGATAAAGCCGCCTTTCTTGATATCCCTTCTTCCAACTCTGAAAAAAAAAAAAACCTGATTTCATTATCTAGACACTTATTTAAAGACTATAGCTAATATATAGTCTCGAATATATACTATATTTAATAGAATAGCCTAGACTTGTAGTCAAGACCGCCTAAACCGAGACCAAGACACTACCAAGACCAGAGGGTATCGAGACCAAGACAAGACCAAGACCAAGACCAAGACAGACCAAGTCAAGACCAAGACCAAGACCAAGTCGAGACCAAGACCGAGACCAAGTCGAGACCGGAGGGAAAAAAAAAAACAGACTAGTGTTGAAGCTAAGCAATAACTTGTATGAATTCAAGAACAGCAGCATACTAGGGTTCAGCCGCAGTTTACATTCAATACATATTAGATGGTATTACTTCAACTACACAGCCAGAACAATACAGAGACAGACCATGTCATGTGTGTGACTGTGAGCTCACTGTAAGTGTTTTTGTAGACTGGGTGAGATCAACTATGTGTAGCAATCGCATGACGGCTGTTACTGCACTATTAGAGGATTGAGACTCCCTTAACTACTGTTGAGAACTGACATGACTGGTACTGACTGGTTCATCTGACAAAACATCAAACACCTCCAACACCATCTTGCTCCTCCAACAACTGTCTAAAGAATGAGAAATATGTAACCAATTGAAATTATACTTAATGTGTAGATGAA
Organism: Abramis brama; assembly: GCF_963993115.1. Lineage (NCBI taxonomy): Eukaryota > Metazoa > Chordata > Actinopteri > Cypriniformes > Leuciscidae > Abramis > Abramis brama. The sequence continues at coordinate 29,003,766 of NC_139982.1, forward strand.
ATCGTAACATCAAATTAAAGATACAAAATTATAAATTTGGATTAGGCCTAATGTTTAGTCAACACAACGGAGATATGCATATGATATTTGAAAGACCATTTATTTAGTCTAACACCATCTTAAATACAATACTGTAATCAAACAACACACACACACACACACACAGAGAGAGAGATATCAAAGACACAAATTCATCTAAGCAAATGCCTGCCTATCTCTGCCGATTTCGGAGTCTCCAAATGAATCCATTCTGCAACTTTTAAATACATAATTACATTTTTAAAAACAAAATTATAGGTTTAAGTGCAGGATCCTAAAGTTGGTCGTTTTGTCGCTATGGTTACACACACACACACACAGTGTGTAGTTGGCGGTGCGCTCAAAGTCATCTGTCAGTTCTGCAGTTGCCCAAAATCTCCTGAATGAAGTTAAAACCCATCATGTCACTGATATGTGTTTTTTAAATCAAGTGATCAAAGTGCTCGTTGCCGCTGCGATCAGTGGCGCGGATAAAGTGTTTTCTCGTATTGGGCGCACACGCCGCACTGTCTTCACTCGGACGCGCGCTTCAATCCGTTCCGTTGCGGATAATAATGTTGCATTATCGAACGTTGTGTCGTCGTGGATATTGTAGTATTGTATTGCTAAATCCCCCGACCACTATGTCGGTCTGAGACAGCGAGACCTAGACAAGACCGAGAGGTCCGAGACCAAGACAAGACCAAGACCAAAGACCGTCAAGGCCGTGACAAGACCGAGACCACGTAAAAGTGGTCTCGAGACCAAGACCGGTCTCGAGACATACATCACTAGAATAGCCTACAATGAAAACATGTGGTTTTGTGAACGTCTGTGATCTCATTGCATTTACACAGTTTTGACCAGCAGGTGTCACCACCGTGCTGAGTTTCACGCGATTCGAAACAACTAGTTTTGTAATGTTGTCAGGTCCAAATAACCACACACTCACTCAAATTTCCTTGTGCAATTGTTATGTATTTTATATACATTAAGTGAAGAATGAGAATCATCCAGTTTTATTTGCCAGAATCCTTGATTAGCGTCCAGGACTGAGAATATCTTTGCATTTGGCATGCTGGAGACCACTTCTTCCACCGTCATTACGCTTTATTGCTTTATTAAGGTTTTCTGGATCCACATAGCCTACCTTTTGTTCTGTTTCACCACTGTTACTATGCTGTTCACAAACTCTGTTGGTTCTGTTTATGCTTTCAATTCCATCTCTTCAACTATTTTGTCCTACAGGAACTTTTCTTGGTGGATGAATCACTGGGGGCCGTTTTGATGTGATGCCCAATTGGCAAGCAACCAAGGCTAGAAAACAGGTCGTCAAACAAAGTCGTTTAATGTGTCATCTTTAGTCTTTATTTCATTTAGGTAGGCTACTCTTCTTATCATCCCTTTTTCACAGGTTGCGCGTCCAAGAATTGCAGGTAGGCTTCGTTGCCGTCAACCATTTGAAATTGAATATTGTGCTTTTGGTTTCTGTAGGTGAAGGTAAGTTGAACTTGTCCCACAGGTGACATCTTGTGGCCAGAATATGTAGTTAAAGTGAAAGGTGATTTTTTTTTTTTTTTTTTTTTTTTCAGTCTCTAGTGACTTGAACACATTGGGTATTACATTACATGCATCCCTTGTGTCTAATTTAAATATAACGCTCTTGTTGTTCATTTTCAGGCTTTCAGGCCATTTGTCTGTTTCACTTTGTTTCAGTGTTTGCACGTTTTTCATTGTTTGTGCTGTTTGCATATCAGTGGTTCCAACAAAGAAATCATCTGTGTTCCCCTTGTTTTATTGCCTGTATTTTCTTGGTGGAGACCTGCATTTTTCACAAAAGTGGTTTCATTTGTTGAATGCCTTACAAGTTTGTCCATTAGCGGGGCACTTTTTATATTCATGTTGGTAACCACATCTTGAACATTTCACATATGCACATCAAGTGACTTTCCATTGCATGCGGTTTACTTTTTTTTTTCTCACTTCACACTATTTTGCCTCCTCTTGTCTGTGTGTTTTTGACACTGCTTATTTTGTTCACATCTTCTTCAACTCTTTATCCGATTTGACATTTTTCTAATACGGGGTCTGCCTCTCACAGCAATCTTCAGGGCCGTGCACAGATATTTTGAGGGGCAGTGGCCCAAACCAAAAAAAAGGGCTCTATAAGGGGGTTGACTCTGAGGCACTATCATCTTAATATATAGAAAATGAATGACAAACCTTTTACAATCATATTGTACCTGTCTAATTCAATTTATGTAGTCGTGTGTCCACCTTAGAGATAATCCCATTTATAATGAAACCATCATGATATTAATCATATCAAATAATAAAATATCATATTTATTTGTTACTACTGTAAACCTATTGTAAATTATTATGGGATCTCATTCAGTGCTTTCAGAATCTTGCTTTTTTACTTTTACTTTTTTTATATAATTTTGTTTCTGTATTTTTTTAAAAATGTGTTACACATGCGTTTTCTTTCTCAACTGTTTACGTTCACTTAAACATAACTGACTGTGTTGTCTTGTATTTTAATGACAGTAGGCCTATATTTATTGAATAAAAGTAATTATTTAATTCATCAAAATAAACCAAAAATAGTATAAACTTTGCTAAAGTGATTGTTTTGAACAAGCATCAACTTAGACATTATTAAAAACATATTATTCTAGCTGAAGTATTTGTGTCTTTTGCCCCGTGTCTGCGTTTTTAAACAATTTTTTTTAACACAAAATCTGTTGCTCCATCAATGTTCAATAAAAGCATATATTTTTCTGCAATCATGGGAGTAAAAAGTAAATTTTTCTTAGCGTGTGCCTTTAGCCCCCTAGTGGGCCTACCATATTCTATACTAAGATACTACTGGAAAATTTATAGTACCTTTTTTTTATTATTATGTATAGCCTATGATCTAAATAAAATATTATAAATATGATGTATGTTATAGATACTGTTAGGGGTTAACAGTTTAGGACCCAAGGACCAGATGTTTGAAAGAAGACCCGGAGTCAGAATTATAATAAATTGAAGAAATGTTTTACTGAAGATAGTTTTCAGTTTCATCAGCAGAAGTCAGCTTCAAGACTCACACAGGAGTTCGTAGGCCGGCCCGCTTACAGTTACAGAGATCACAGCAGTTATACCACACACACACACACACACACACACACACACACACACACACACACACACACACACACACACACACACACACACACACACACACACACACACACACACACACACACACACACACACACACACACACACACACACACAGCTATACCCTACACCAAGGTCTAAGCTACGTCCTTGCTTCAGGTTGCAGTTTCTGATTGGCTAAGAAATTGATAAACATAGTAATTTTACACACATATACAGATGGACTGAAGCATTTCTCCATTGATTATGCAGCTGACACTCTGACCCTGAAGTTTTCCAGATTTGGGTTGCTGGGCGCCAGCATGTCCAGAACAATAACTCAGTCAATCTCCAATAATGCCAGTGGTTCCTTAACCTGTAACCAAGAAGACTAACACACTGACACACAGCTTTTCCAAGGTTGGATTTGGCCAGGCTCTAACTATAAACAGGAGAGTCGTCTCAAAACATCAAGATAATGCATTCTTTCTCTCATGGAGAGCTACACTTGTGTAGTCTAACTGGAAAGTAAGGCTTTAACAAAGAAATGTTCCCTTAAACTATTGGCTTCAATGACCCCTATACGTTTTAACACGTTGAAGACCTTTCTCAAACACAAAACAAGTCCATATTTCATTTCTGGAAGCCGGGAAGCTAAATAAGCAAGCACTGTTATCATTTCGCAGCAGCTTCACAATAGTAACAAATTAAAAAATCGCCTTGGCCAACAAGCCAATAGTGTCAATATTCAGTTAATAGTCACTTCAGTGTTGATTCAGTTCAGTTCAATAACTGTAATATTCATCAAACATACTGTATAGTATATACAGTGTATTTGTGCACATACATGTACGTGTGACAAACTCATATACACTCCACTGCACACTGAACAATCAAAAGACACAAGATAGTGTTTTACATAATTCATATCTGTGTGTAGTTTGGTGTGTATGTGGGCTAATCATTTTATGTTTGTGTGTAGAGTTACTACGCAAAAACTAAAGTTAAAATAGTTTTGAATGTTGACAATACACATTAACATTTTGTAGTGTGGATCATTCATTGCAATATTTATCCTCATTCTCATGATTAAGAATCTGTTATCTGCTCGATAAATCATTTATGCTACTGCTGCCCACTAACACGCTTTTAAAGCTATTGTCATCCAATTTTCTGGTCTTCAAACACCTTAAAATACACATATGTAGGTCCAAGAAATCCAAATTTTCTCAGGGGAGCATGCGCCCCAACCCCCCTAAGTTACCCAACTACCCAGCCTGGTGTTTTTGAAACAAACGCCCCTGCCTGCAGCACTATAGCACAGAAAATAAACACATTGTTGTGTTCTGTACTACTGTCTTTGATTGTTTGCGATAACAATGAATCATTCTTTCGGATATTAAATTTATATTTAATTGACCTATCGGTAAGCCACGGCCTCCTTAGTTACTGTTGCTATCTCAGACAAACAATGGGGGACCTGTGCCCCAGTAGAGCTTTATGTCTAACAACGCCCCTCTAGCTCATCAATGTCAAAATGATTGGTAAAATGTAAGTAGATAAACTTTTAATATTTGACTGCTTTACAATAGAAATGTTCAACTACCGACAGTATCCGGTGACGCAAATTACACAACTTGTTTTATTTATTTATTAAATTTTGCCTTTTTGAAGTGAAAATATGCTATAATTTCCTTGATTCATTTAGAGAGAATGCATGCATAATTAAAAAAATAAAATATTATTTGCAAATAGTTAAAATTATTTCAATAAGGCTTTCTTTTTCTTTATTCAGTTATTCCTTTAAATAAAAATACCCAGTTTTATTTTGGTCTAAAGCCCTGAATATCCGACCTAAGAACCGCCCCTGAATGATACCAGTTACGTTTAACTAGAGTTGGGGTACTCGAACTCGGACTCGGACTCGAGTCCAATTTTGAATGAACTCGGACTTGTCACGCACTCGGGTGAATTTGTACTCGGACTTGTCACGGACTCGGACATTTTAGACTCGGAAAATTTGCCGAGTACAGTCGAGTCCGGCCACTGGAGGACACAATATTTTATTATTCAAAAACGAAACGAAGCTAACGTAGTGTTGTTTCAGCGTTGAGCATTGTAGCCAATCACAGACATGTATATTACGCGCAGGAACGCAGTGGCAAATCAGAGGCGTTTTAGTCACCATGCGGAGAATTCACTCAAAATGTTCAGAATCAGCGCGAGCTTTATCCTTTCGCAAAAATCTCCTTATAAACAACAAAGTCTAGACGCGATGTAAATAAGAGATTCACTGCAGTGCGGACAACTTCAGTGTTTATGATGAGAGTTTCAGTGAGAGTGAAGAACGCGGTGAGTAGCCTAAGTGATGGCTTAAAGGGAGCGCTATTGACGATCTAAATAATAGTTTTGTTTTTCATGCTTCTAGAGGACCAGTGGTTACATTCACACTGTAAAGTTTGAGGAGTGATAACAGCATTTAAATGTGCGAGTGAACCCGCTAAATTATAGTCCTGTGAGTCATGAAATTGCGATGATTTGACATAGTAACCATAGCAACATGAGAACGTGATAACCATTGCAACATTTTGGGGTCTAATAATGTTATGATTTTTGTTACATTATACTTTAGTAATAAGTTTACATACACCTTGCAGAACCTCTAAAATGTTATTTTATTTATTTTTTAATAATACGGATCATAAAAACTTTTTATTTTATTTTATTTTTTTATAGGCCTACTGCCCTGAAAAAGCTTTTTCACATTACAGATGTTTAAGTAGCCTAGGCTATAGCCTAGTCCACAAGACAAAATACAAACACAAATTACAAGACAAATTACATAAGCTTGATTTTTAATACTGTGTGTCATTGCCTGAATGATCCACAACTGTTTTTTTTTTTTGTTTTTTTTTGTAATGGTTGTTCATGAATCCCTTTGTCCCGAACAGTTAAACTGCCCAATGGTCTTCAGAAAAATCCTCCAGCTCCTGCACATTCTTTGCTTTTCCAGCATCTTCTGTATATTTGACTCTTTACTAGCAGTGATTGTATGATTTTGAGATCCATCTTTTCACACTGGGATTCATACACAACTACTGGTATTACAAACACTGAAAACATTCAGTGATGCTCAAGAAGGAAACATCCATTCAGAGCCAGGGCGTGTAAATTGGTGTAAATTGTTCATATTTTGTTTAAAAATTCATTAATTAATTTAATACTGCCCTTCAGAGGCTAAATACGATATTAACATAAAAGAAAATAAGAAAAATGTACATATCACTATCTTCTTGATCAAACGTTTACCCCTGGTTCTTAATGCATCGTGTTGCATATTCTTGAGCATTACCTTGCAGATTCTGAATAATGTGACCAATCATAAAGCAGATATCCACCATTTTTGTCTGACAAACAAACCAAATCAAAACTAAAAGGTGTGTATTGACATCTTTTTGCATTTCTAATGTTCATTCATGTTTAAATCGTGCTATAACTAAAATAGATGATCAGTTCACATGCTGCTTGAACTAAGGCACTATACAGTAAAGCGCCACAAAATGGTATTCATTGTCTGAATTTCACAAAATTACTCAATTTTAAAGCTGAGACTTTATTTTATACCAAAAGGACCCTGCTCTGTCTTGTCTGTTGGCGCATTGTCAGTATCCTCTTTGCGCCGCAATAAATTTTTCACTGTGTGAGAACACTGTGTGGATTGAGAGCAGAATGGCTTGTCAGACGTAGCAACAGTAACTAAGAGGGGCGGGTCTTTGTGAAAGGTCAATTTCAAATCATTGAAATCTTTGTGGACTCGGCCGGACTCCCCATAAGAAATTTTACCATGATGTACTATAGTACATACCATGGTATACCATAGTAGTACCATGGTAGTACCATGGTACCTTACATATAACCATGGTACATACTATATAGTACTTCAGATATTATCATGGTACCATGGCACATTGCATGGTACTGTAGATGTTACTATGGTACATAGTATGGTACCTCAGATTTACCATGGTGCATACCATAGTACCTCAGATATAACCATGGTACATACTTTATAGTACTTCAGATATTATCATGGTACCATGATAATATCTGAAGTACTATATACACTGTATATACTGTACAGTACAGTACTATGTTACTATGGTACATAGTATGGTACCTCAGATTTACCATGGTACATGCCCTAGTACCTCAGATATAACCATGGTACATTCTGCCGTACAGATATTACCATGGTACATACTACCTCAGATATAACCATGGTACCTCAAATATTACCATGGTACTTTGCATGGTCGCATGGTACAGACATCTTTTTACTTTAAGCCCGGGGTAAGAGGAATTAACACTTTAGGCTTATACTTTAGCAAAAAATAAAAATAACTAATGAATAATAACTAAGCCAAATATTTTTTTTTTTTTTTTTTTATTATTGTGAGTGACTGCAGTAGTGTGGGCATAGGCCATTTGGTCTATGAATAGATCTCCAAAATCAGTTTTAAATTCATAATTTAATATTAATGAGATTTTTATTTAAGTAATGTTCTAATTCTAGATGTTTGTAAATGCTGCATGATTTTGACGTGGTTTAATCAATGGCCGTGCGCGTGAACTTTGAACTTTCATGTCGCTTTCAAACACTGGAACGGCCGCGGCTCAGAGTTGCCATGGAAACGGCGCTGGACCACTGCGACTGGTAAGCAGGAAAACGTACTCGGTTACTAACGTAACCTCGGTTCTCTCTAGAAGAGGGAACGAGTACTGCGTCTTAGCTAAGACGCTGCGGGAAAAGTCTCTTTTCACGAAATACTGAAGCAAAAAATTATCCTTAATTTTGTAATATTGTAAAGCGCATTTGCAGCAGCATACAGCCATAGGCGAGACGGCTCGCTCGCTCATTGGCTGCTCTGCGGCAACTGCATAAGCCTATCGAGCGAGGGCTGATGCAACATCAGACCAATGAGGGCGCTTCGCGCCCTCCTTGCCACTTCCCGCCGAAACGGGCGTGGCCTAGCCTTATAAAGGTAGCTCGAAAAGGCTGACTCACTTGATTTATTTCATCGCCGAAGCGAACCAGAGTGAATCGTACGCACGGCGGGGAACGCAGTACTCGTTCCCTCTTCTAGAGAGAACCGAGGTTACGTTAGTAACCGAGTACGTTCTCTTACGAGAGTTCTCTCGTACTGCGTCTTAGCTAAGACGCTGCGGGAACCCAATGTAAAACGCCGTGCGTGCAGGGATGAAACACCAATAAACCTGGAAGCGAAGCCCAGGATTTACAGTGCACAATCACTAGAGGGACTCACAGAGAGTCCTAGAACAGGAGGGGGAACCCTCCGTCCCCATATATAGCAGCGTCCGCAGACGCGATAATATGACATCACATAGTCAAGGCAAGAGCCTGACTAATGTGGGAATGTGGGTCTTACGCAATACTGCCCATATGACAGTCGGCAGCGCGCTGCGCTTGCGATCTCAGTGTTCCAATCAGACTACTGATTCAGCTACACCGACAACAGCTTAGCCTGTAAGGCGGGAACCTCTAGGTTATAAAACCTGATAAATGTAGACGGCGAGGCCCAACCTGCCGCCATACATATATCCTGTAAGGATATCCCACTAGACCAGGCCCACGACGAGGCAACGCCTCTCGTGGAGTGCGCTCTGACACCCAGTGGGCACTGAAGACCCCTGGAAGTGTAAGCTAACGCTATGGCGTCAACTATCCATCTGGATAGGCTTTGTTTCGAAACAGCCATTCCCTTGGAACGTCCACTGAACGAGACAAACAGCTGCTCAGTCTGTCTGAAGACAGCAGAGCGAGACACATAAGCTCTTAAAGCCCTAACAGGGCAAAGAGAACTTAAGTCTCCTTCCTCTTCCGACACCGGCAGGGCAGACAGGGAAATAACCTGAGCCCGAAACGGTGTGTTGAGGTTTGAGTATGACTCCTGAGTCATTAGGCCCAAACTCCAAGCACGTCGGGCTCACCGAGAGCGCGTGCAGGTCACCTATGCGCTTCACTGAAGCGAGAGCCAGCAAGAACACTGTCTTAAATGACAGATGTTTGAGGCTAATCGTCTGGATGGGCTCGAAAGGGGAACCTTTCATGGCCTCCAAAACCGTAGAGAGGTCCCATACAGGGACTGAGGGAGGTCTGGGAGGATTCAGCCTCCTAGCTCCCCTGAAGAAGCGGATGACCAAATCGTTCCTTCCTATTGACTGACCATGCGTTGTTTCAGAGAACGCTGCGATAGCCGCCACATAAACTTTGAGCGTGGAGGGGGCTCTGCCCTTATCCAACAGCTCCTGTAGGAAGGAGAGAACCTCCGTCACCTCACAATCGAGGGGTGAACATCCCTGAGCTGTGCACCAGCTGGAGAATACCGACCACTTTGAAGCATAGAGCCGTCGAGTCGACGGAGCTCTAGCCTGAGTGATAGTATTTAGCACTCCCACTGAGAGATCAGCGGGTAACCGTTGAGCGCCCACACGTGGAGGGACCACAACTCTGGTCGAGGGTGCCAAATCGAGCCCCTGGCCTGCGAGAGGGGGTCCCTCCTCAACGGCACTGGCCACGGGGCAGTGTCTGCTAACTGCATCAAATCTGGAAACCATGGTTGGTTCTTCCAAAGTGGTGCTACAAGCAGCACTGAGCATTTCGTTTCCCTCACCCGTTCTATCACCTGAGGAAGGAGGGAGACGGGGGGAAAAGCATAGAGCGGACAGCGAGGCCACCTTTGGGACAGCGCGCTTTCGTTCTTGGAAAAGAACACGGGGCAGTGAGCGTTTTCGTGGGACGCGAAGAGGTCCACTTCCGCTCTGCCAAATCTCTCCCACAGCAGCTGGACTGTTTGTGGGTGTAAAGACCATTCGCTCGTGGGAATGTTGTTTCTGGACAGTCTGTCTGGACCCAGATTCTGTAGCCCAGGCACATGAACTGCTCTCAGCGAGCGCAAGTTGTGCTGAGCCCAAACCAGGAGGCGTTCCGCCAACCTGTACAGGTCTCGGGATCTGAGACCGCCCTGGTGATTTATGTAGGACACCACAGACATGTTGTCCGAACGGACTAAGACGTGATGGTCCTTGATTCGGGGACGAAAGCGCGTCAGCGCGTTTTCCACTGCCAGCATTTCCAGACAGTTGATATGTCGGAGCTTTTCTCGTTCTGACCACAGGCCAAAGAACGGTCTGCCCTCGAGCAGCGCTCCCCATCCCGAGGTGGAGGCGTCCGTCGACACCACTTTCACTCTCGAGGAAGTCCCCAGGCTTACACCTGATTGGTACCAGTCGTTCGCTGTCCAAGGTTTTAGAGCTGTAACACAGCTCTGATTGACCTTGAGACGCAGCCGACCGGATACCCACGCTCTGCACGGTACCCGCGCTTTCAGCCAGAACTGCAAGGGGCGCATGCGGAGCAGGCCTAACTGAAGAACTGGTGATGCTGAGGCCATGAGACCTAGCATCTTCTGAAATTCCCTGAGCGGGAAGGTCGCGCCGCAGCGGAGAGAGCTCGCTGCGCGCTGAATGTCCAGCGCGCGCTGTGGCAACCGCCGCGCCATCATAGACTGTGAGTCCAGAACTATACCCAAAAACGGGATCGTTTGACTGGGGTTCAGTGAACTCTTCGTCCAGTTGACTCTGAGACCAAGTTTCTCGAGGTGATCGAGTAAAATGGCCCTGTGCTCCACGAGCTCTGATCGTGATTGAGCCAGAATCAGCCAGTCGTCCAAATAGTTCAGCACTCGCATGCCTCTGAGTCTGAGAGGAGCGAGCGCTGCGTCCATGCACCTCGTAAATGTACGAGGCGCCAGGGACAGGCCGAACGGCAGGACTGTTATACTGGTATGTCTGGCCCTCGAAGGCGAATCTCAAGTATTGCCTGTGACATGACGCTATCTGTATTTGAAAATACGCGTCCTTCAGATCTATTGACATGAACCAGCCTCCTCTGCGAATATGCGCGAGGATTTTCCTGGTTGTAAGCATTCTGAAACTGCGTTTCGCTAATGCTTCGTTCAGCTGTCTTAGATCCAGTATGGGTCTGAAACCCCCGTCTTTCTTGCCAGACAGTATCTGCTGTATAGCCCCCCTTCGCTTTGAGCTTGAGATACAGGCTCTATAGCCCCTTTGCTCATCAGTTTTGATATTTCGGCACGAAGTAGGTGTGCTACTTCTGAATTCACCGTAGTTTCGACGCGCGCTGTGAAGCGGGGAGGGCGTCGACAAAACTGTAGCGAGTAGCCTCTCTTATAATGTCTAGCACCCATTCCGAAACCTCTGGGCGACAGAGGTGCTTCGGGCGTGCTGTAACGTAGGCGTTATGCCTGTGACATTCGAGGCGGGGAGCGCGCTGATCACAGCGGGCAGAGCGCTCGTCCTCGACCCCACTACGGTGCTTAACCGAGAGAGGGAGGGCTGAGCGAGTCTCGTGGGACTCGTTGTCTGTGAGTAAGTGTGGGCGGGAAGCGGGCACATTTACTGCTTTTGACGCGCTGTCTGCCTGAGCAGAGCGAGTGTGCACAGGTTTCGTTTTACAGAAACCACGTGACACGTGTGACATAGTGTTTGTGGCACTGGGGAATGTGCACATTTACTATGTTGGGTGCGCGATCGACCTGAGTCGAATTTATGGGCGCAAGCCCCGTGTGAGGGGCTGTGCTTGTGTGTAGCGATGGGCACTGGGCAGTGGGCATCAGCACTACATTTATAGCACCATCGGCCGTGGCCGGGACACCAGAAAATACATCCATATGGGATATTTCTGGGTAGCCGTAAAACGGCTTTTGTGTGCAGGCAAACAGGCATGGGTTGTACCACGTGGTCGTCAGCTGCAAAATACATATCTGCAGTCGCCTCTCAGGGCACTGGCAGAGCGATTTGTATTTGGCGGCATAAAAACTTTTTGCCGTCAGACCTGGGAATCGAACCCGGGTCGCCCGCGCGAAAGATTTAGAATCTACCACTGGACCACAGTGGAAGACACATTGACTTTCAAGCAAGCATTTGCAAGCATGCGGGTAGCATAACATGCAATATCGACATTTTCAGACGCACTCGACTTCGCCACGGTGTTTAACCGAGTGAGGGAGGGCTGGGCGAGTCCCGTAGGACATGTAATGTCTGTGAGTGAATGTGGGCTCGGAAGAGCGGACACATTTACTGCATTGAGCGCACTGTCTGCCTGAGCAGAGCGAATGCGGACAGGCTTCTTTTATAGAAAAACCATGAGGCATGCAAAAACAGTGTTTGTGGGCACCCAATGGAATTTTTCTAGGTAGCCGTAGAACGGCTTTCGTGTGCAGACAAGCGGGCACGGGTTGTACCATGTGCTCGTCGGCTGCAAAAATTCACATCTGCAGTCGCCTTTCAGGGGACTGATAGAGCGAATTGTATGTGACGGCATAAATTTTTCTGCCGTCGGACCTGGGAATCGAACCCGGGTCGACTGCGCGAAAGGCTATGAATCTACCACTGGACCACAGAGCGTTTGTTGCAGGCATGTGTGTAGTACAACATGCAATACTGACATTTTCAGACGCCTGAAAAGTGTCAGAATGTGAGAAGAGTGGATATCGCCCGGTTTCAGCGGGGCTAAAACACTCCATTCTCTTTTCGCCAGTGACGCACGGGAACCGTAGAAACGGTGTTCGGTTGCAGGCAAGCGGGTACTACGCGCTTGCTGGCTGCAAAAATACACCTCTGCAGTCGCCCCCGGGGGACTGACAGAGCGGAGCATTGGCGGCATAAATATATGCCGCAAGACCGGGAAACGAACTCCGGTCTCCCATGCGTTAAAACCTATCATTCCACCACTGAGCCACAGGGGGATACAGGCTTTTGGTATGCGTTGAGCGTCAACATGTATTCTTCGGCGTTTGCTGGCAGGCGTGCGCTTGCTGCAAATGACATTTCCAGTCGCCGACAGGGAACTGGGAAATGTAAGAGAAAAGGGGCCAGTAACTACGAACACACTTTTCTCCTTTCGCCGGTGAATGACGCGCAGAGGCAGGGTAGTTTTTCTTGTAACGTAAAGAAAAACTAACCCCGACCGTCCGCTTCCAGGAGGAGCAGCCTCGGAGAAGGATGCCAGGTGAGTCCTCAGAGTCACCATAGGCAATCGGCTCGGAGTGAGGGCGGTCGCCGTCAGCGAGCGCGAGAGCTGCGAGATCCTCTAGGAAAGGGGGGCGTCTTGAAAAAGACGCCCGGCTCTTTTAGTGTAAAATGTACATACATAATACACATTATACACAGAAAATATATAGAAGGATATAGGCGCCGGAATGCGCAGCAGGTACGGCAGTGGAAGGCGGCGCTGGCCAGCGGCTTCAAGTGGCTCGTCCCGCTGAATTGCTTCTCAGACGACGCGTTGCTTCTCTCGTGATCCAACGATGCGTGAGCTTCGCTGAAGAGATGAAAAATCAAGTGAGTCAGCCTTTTCGAGCTACCTTTATAAGGCTAGGCCACGCCCGTTTCGGCGGGAAGTTGGTTCTGATGTTGATGTTGCATCAGCCCTCGCTCGATAGGCTTATGCAGTTGCCGCAGAGCAGCCAATGAGCGAGCGAGCCGTCTCGCCTATGGCTGTATGCTGCTGCAAATGCGCTTTACAATATTACAAAATTAAGGATAATTTTTTGCTTCAGTATTTCGTGAAAAGAGACTTTTCCCGCAGCGTCTTAGCTAAGACGCAGTACGAGAGAACTCTCGTAAGAGAACTCCCTCTCTCGCTGTTGTTTTCACTACTTTCAGGTGATATTAGTCTCTAAAATCACAAGAATAATACACACAACTGTTCTTGACACTTCTCTTACTTGTACAGTAATTGATACGCTTCTGTTGAATATTTACTTTTATAGACATGGTTTTGTGTCTTCGGAAAAATTCCGTTAGCATCTCAACCGTTTTCAGAAGAGGTAAACTAACGTTAAGTTAACGTTAACTCGGTTGAGCTTTTGTTTATGAAAGTTTGGGCTTTTAATCACCTCTTATGTGTATATGTTTTCCTTGGAAGTGAGCTAATTTATTTTACACAAAGTAACTTTAAACATAACGTATGTTATCGGTGACGTCACTTACATTTAGTGAGAAAATTGGTTGAAACTACGTTAGCTCAGTGGTAAACAAATATTGATTAAAAAAATGTTCTGTGATTTCAGCAGCAACAAAATAACCCATAACAGAGGGAAAGCTCCACGACTTCAACATTTCTGAAGAAAGCTGCTGCTGGAGAAGTAGGAAATACTGGTAGGAAATCCAAAACTAAAGAATTCATTATTGATTTTAGGAAACAGAGCCCCCCTCTTTCCCTCACTATCATTGATGGCCAACCTATTGAGATAGTACAAGAATACAAGTACCTTGGCACAATAATTGATAGTAAGCTATGTTTTGAATCACACACTGTATACTATTTATTTAATTGTCAGAGCGTTTAATTTATAATCAGTCCTCTTCTATCATGCCAACAAAGACATCGACAGCGTGGCAGCATTTTTTTTAAATAGTAAACGGGGAAAAAGTCAAATGCAAATTTATATTTGATATGATATTGTGCAGGTGCACGTGATGCAACGCTGTCAGAAATTTCAGGACTTCAGTCGACCAAGATTTTCTTATGTTGATTACAGCCCTACTGTTTTGTCTGTCTGTCTTCTTGTTGGTTTCTTGTGAGTAGGCTAACATACTGTACATTCTTCTGTGCTTTTTAAATGCTGTATGCAGTCTTCCAGAACACAGCTGCCTGTGGATGACCGTTCTGTCTGTCTGGTAAGTTATATTCACTAATAACAGAAGTGTACTATAAAATGGGACCAGGGAACTTCTGCAAATAGAAATCTGAGATAAATAGGAAGATAACAAAATTATTTTAGTTGTCCCCTTTGAACCCCAACACGACTATTTCATAACAAGCTTTTGGTAATATGACCCAATGTGATACCAATTTATGTTCTTAGGATATTCCACAGGCAATCAGGGACCGCTGCAACAAGGTCACAGCAGCCAAATATACAAACGATCTGATGCATGGCCTGTACACCACTGCATTCATGGCATCTCACAGTGTGACTGGGCTTGGGTTATCATGCAAGGGGGAGACACGACCATCACTCCCCACTGAAGATGTTTAAAAGATTGTTGGTAAGTATTTGTTCTTCAGTGACAGTCAGTAATGTACCGTCCGTAAAGAGTGACAAATGCCTGCCGCACTGTGTAGTGTAGTGTTGTATCATTTCACAACATTAGAAAACATTGAGTAAGCCATACAGACTTAAGAAATTAAGGTAACCAGGTATTTTGCAAAGCAGGCGTGGGTATGTGTTGCCCTTACTGTTACTCTTTCACTCTCAATAGTTTGTCATTGTATCTGTAATATCTGTGTATGTATATGTACCTATTTGTACTTAATGTCTATGTATCTATCTGTAACGTGTCTGTTCTCCTTTCCTTTCCTTCCCTTCTTTTCTCTCTTTAGGTGAAGTTAAATCTGTCTTCCCAGAAAAGTCAGATGCTGAAATTAAGGGATTCATTCGCCAGAAGTTGTCAAATGCGGCCAAGATCATAAAAAGACAATCATGCTAAATCTATGGAAAAAATAAAATAAAATGGAAAAAACATTTTTTTGTTTACTGTCTTTTTATTTGCCTGAGCTAAATATTTAAATTCATGTACATTTGACAGTTGTAGATATGGTACAAATACCATGGTACACGTCCCATTGTACTCTTAAAAATACCATGGTTTATGTACCATGGTGCCATCAATATTACCATGGTACATGTACCATGGTACTGTCAAAAATACCGGGGTACTAGTACCATGGTATTTGTACCATGGTACTACCATGGTACAAATACCATGGTAAAATTTCTTATGGGTCGACTCGGACTCGGATGTTAAGGACTCGGACTCAAGTCCGACTCGGGCCCATTTGTACTCGGACTTGGACTCGGACTTGATTGGTAAGGACTTGGACTCGACTCGGACTCGACAAAGGTGGACTCGGACCAAACACTACGTTTAACAATCATCTAGGAATAATAAGATATTCATTGTGGAAATACAAAAACAAACTAGCCTACCAAATTACTAATTCCGCGAATCACCCACTTTCTGTAATGTGGATTGTAGTTTGTAATCTACTGTCCTGTTCAGAGAGCGAGCCCAGACTGCGAGTGATGCTGCGGAGCGAGCGGGAAAACACGGAGCGGATTAGTGGAATCAGTGGATCTTTAGCGGACGATAACAGAACACTTTTATGGGAATCATCTTGGGGGTGAGGGAAGGGGGCGAGAGGGGCACCTCAGCCGATGAGGGAAGAGGGGCAGTTCCTCAAACCACTATGTTTAGCAAACTTGCGACCATAATTTGCTAAACAATGCGTTTGGGAAATGCAATTGTGTTTAAGATCTGTGAGGTAGGCTATGCATAATTTTTTTCTTCGGAGCTTTGTGCTCTCTTAAAAAATACATATGGCGAATGTACGTCAGATTCTTTCTGGGCTCACAATATTCTTTGAATTTAATAATAACAACAACAACAAAAGTTTTATTATAGCGCCTTTCCAGTGCTCAAGGACACAAAATGTACATGCAACAAAAAAGGGATAATTTCCCCTCAATATTCAGTGCATCAATTTTATTCCTGTAAAGGGGAGAATATTAAGGTTTCCCTATAGTCCTCAATGTCAAGAACACGCAATCATTTTGATTATTTGTCAAATTGGAAATTGTTGACAATGTTGGCCATAAGAATTATGAAAGTTTAAGAGATCTCTTTATAGGCTACCTAAAAGAACACATAAAGCCGTAAAACCAAGAGATAATTGGTCTAGACTATTTGGCCATCCAAATTATTGTCAAATTTGTATTAAAACTAAGGAAAAACTGTTAATATTAGAATTTGATGGGTTTGACCATCCCAAGACCGTACTCTGATGACGGTGGGGGATGATGTAACTATTATTAATATTATTATATTATATACTATTATTAACTATTAAGAATATTTCATCAAGAACAGGACAGGAGATGGTAGTAGAGATCAGCCAAATGCTTTTAAGTGGGAAGACCCAGAGTACATTGATGATTTTTCTGATGAAAAATGCATATCTAAACGAGACAGGTCATATAACTACTTTGCCATTAAAAACAAAACCGAGCTATTTTAATGGCTGCAAAAAAGCTGTTTAATGTGGAGGTATAAAAAAAGAAAAGAAAAACAGGCTCCAGTCGGACTTGGGCAGAGAATTCTGTTAACATTTCTTGCCTGTCTGTCACCCCATTTGAGTTTGCATACTGCTGATAACAAGTTTTGTTCCTGTTTGAGACAGTTCTTGTCTGTGTGACTTTCAGCACATCGCTCAAAAATGTCAAAGTGCAATATCCAGTTTTTTTCAATTAGTATAAATATGTTCTATGTATCCGGAGGGCATTGTGGAAGGCTATCATTGAATAAAAAATGATTTATCCTGTAAGCTCGCCCTCGATCGGCCCAAAACCGGCATCCGATCAGCGCGGAAGGTCTCTACGTGTTTCTGTCTTTTCTCGAGGCAAAGTATTTTTTGATTAAATGCAATACATTTGAATATGGATTTTCTCGTTATTTCATAAATGAAAAGGTTTTAATGATATCTGTGCATCATTAAATGTGAGCAAATGTTTGACTATTCCTTTTAACTCTTTAATGAAAATAATGTGAAAGTCAGTTAGAATAATCAAATGTAACAATTTATTATGTCAGGTAAATGCTCTGGAATAAAGAGAAGAGATGCGAACCCAACATTATACATGAAACTGAGAGTCTTACTCTCAGCCATACACACGCTAATCTGAAATACAGAAAGGCCCCGAACCCTTTGCTGCATTCCATTATATAGACAGAACCTCTTTCACATGGAAACATGTGCTAACAATGGAAATTTGCATTCAGAGGTTACACCTTTTAGGGGTATGAGACCATTTGCCAGGAGACCACCTTCCTTTGTGTGCCAGTTTTCTCTAAACTCTTAAAAACCTTATTACCTGTTGTTTTACTTATTTGGAAATGAGACATTTGCACCAGTCGCACTGAGACATTTCAAATGATACTAAATATGTATAATACTCGATGATAACCATTCACGTTAAACCATATATTTTCTTGGGTGAATTGAGGGGGTGAGGGATGAGGGAATGAAATGTAGATTAGGATAACTCGGAGGTGAGACTTTTGTCTCTAATGGTGAGTTTAAATGGTAATTTCCTAATTTCTCAAGTCTTACACAGGCATTATGTGTTTTGAACTAATTGTAGGACAAAACATCTTGCTTTTGGGAAATATAGCTTGAGAGACCAATATGAACAAAGACCCAAGAGTCAAAGTTGAGCTGAAATCAATTGAGAGAGAAACATTTTATTGGACAAAGTGTTTGTTCACAACAATGCCAAAAGCAATAGTCTGTGAGACAGGTTACAACATAGAGCAAACCTATAGGACATTAGACATTTGCAAAATCAATACAAGATGTCATTTTACATATTTCTGATGTCAAAACAATAAGAATGCAATTAAAAAAAGTTTTTAATAATGACTGATAAGATGCATAGATAGATATCATCAGTCTTTTATCATGGCATCAGTAATGGTGGCATCTTCCTCGAGGTCCACAGTGATTTTCTTGCCAACCAGTTTGAAGATGTTCTCTGGTCTCATGCCGTGCGGTTCGGCCACTTTTACTGTCAGCATGTCGAGAGTTAATGTCTCACCCTTCTTCAGTGATTTCCGTGCCACCACTGACTTACCCAACTGCAAGAAAGAACATAACCATTGGTTGAATGACGTTTGATCATTTTTTGGTTTTATAATCTGTCAGGATGAGCGTTTTATCTGACCTTGCTGTGACAGGAAGCCTCACAGGGCAGCATCTGTTTGACCGGCGAACCCATTGCCGTCTCAACCGTCCTGATGGCTTTCACCAGCTCCGCCAGCTCCGCCGGCTCCAGTGATGCTGCGTGGTCACTGCCTTTCCAGCTCTTATCCAGGGACACATGACGCTCCAGGACCTTTGCCCCGAGTGCCACAGCGGCCACAGACACATGGATGCCCGCCTCATGTCCAGAGTAGCCGATGGGAATGTCCGGAAACTCCTTCTGGAACTCCTGCGTAGGAAAAAGGAAACCGAAAGATTCTAAGCCAAACCGAAACTACTCAGCTAAAAATGCCTTCATAAACAATCATTTTATGGAGTTTATGAAGATGCGAGTGATTATGTCTTACAGGGATCAGGCTGAGGTTGACGTGCTCTATTGGCAGCGGATAAGCGCTGGTACACTGCAGGAACGTGAAATTGGGATTGTGCTGCTTGACGGTTTGGTAAACACAGCGCATGGTCTCCATAGACTGCATTCCACTAGAAATCACCATGGGACGACCTACACAAATACACCAAAACATCAGCTTCAAGACATGGCAGCTTCTGGGAGAAAATCAGGTCAAAGTTTTAGTCATTATCACATTACACACATGCCAAATTCTCTAGACTCAAAGCCAGCAACATGAAACTCCAGAAAATCCACACCAGGATTTCTAGGTTTCATTGGCTCTGCTCTCTGGCCAATCAGCACTGTCAATACCTAATTTCTCAATGCTCCAGAATAACTGACTTCAAGTGCACAAGAGAAGCTTCTCAGATTCAGTTCTCGGTTGGGCTTGTACTTTTCTCATTTGCGAGTCACTGGATAGTGTCTGATAAATGTTGTGTAAATAGAGGAACATTGTGACCTTGGCAGTGAATCTGACAAATACATAGAACGAGTTTTCAGCAACAACACTTTAAAGTTAATGTAACGACAGCTTCTGGACTTTTCATTTGAAATGTGTGTCAACGTCAGTGAGTTTTACCTTTTTTGGCGGTTTTCTCCAGGTAAGGGATATTGTTGGTGTCAGCTGAGGCAACTTTAAAAAACGGCACATTGATTTCATGAAGAAATTCTACAGCCATCTGATTGAGGTAGGCAGAGGAAAAATTATGAAATGCATTTCAATCTACTGGGTTTAATATGCACATATTCTCTTGATATATAATAACCCTTACGAATAAGTTTATTCAAGTGTTCTATTAGTTGTTTCTTTTAAACAAAAAATAAAAAAGTATACTTTCAGTCTACATTTTATATACTTCTCAAAAATATACTTATAATTCAATGTACTTGACTTCTACTGAGAGAAAAGTCCAAGTATATTTGGCCTGTACTTGTAGCCTACTCAATCTTTTGATCAATATATATATTTAAAAGTATAATTAAGTATTCAAAGTATACTTGGCTTGTAGTTGCGTTAACTGTTTTGATCGAGTAGCCTTTTAAATATACTTTTTTTTACATTGTAAGTTTCATAAGACATATGAAAAACTTTATTTGAAAATATTGATTAGAATATTGATATAAAACAGATATGTTTCTAATTCTGCGTATCTGAATTTTTGTGTAGGCTAGTCCACTGGTAGTGTACATAGGAATTTACTTTACTCTTTCCCCACCATTGACTAAATTTACCAGCTATCCATGTTTTCACTGTTATACGGTAGGGGGCGCTATGACATCTTTTAGTACAGAATCTCTGGATCAAAATACAGGAGAAGGAGCTGAAACAAGTGATAGAAGATTGCTCACTCAAATGTAAAATAACGTGATCATCAAACATTAAACAGTGAGTAAATCAAAACTGCTTAATATTACCAAATGAAAGGAAGCGTAACTTACAAGTATACTTGCAGTAAAACTATAACTAGTAGTTTACTGAGAGTAGGCCTACACTTAAGTGTGTACTTTCATAAACTAAAAAATTTACTACTTGTATTAAAATAGTAAACTAAGTAGTTTACTATACTCTTACACTTATAGTACACTTAAACGTATACTTTTATATACTAAAAGTGGGCCAAGCAGTATTGAAATAGTACATTTACAAGTACACATTGATATTAGTATACTTACTACAAAAAAGTATACTTAAAAATATACTTGAACATTACTTAAGTAGCCTATACTTCATAAAATGAACTTGAAGTATACTACTTTTTCGTAAGGGAAACGTTGAGACCCTCTTTCATCTGTTCACCTCATCCATCCCTGATGCAGTAAAGAAGATGCCAACTTCACTGGCGAACTGTTGCAGCTCTCTGTACTGCTGGTGACTGAACTCCAGATGGTGTTTATGAGCCCCGTAGGTCGGGCCCCAGGCGTGAGGGGACGTATAGAGACGCTCCAGAGCGAGCTTGGTGAATCTGTGTTCGATCTCGCTCTTTTGAAACTTGGCACAATCAGCTCCACAGTCCTGTGTGGAGTTAAAGTAGGAAGCAGAAGTGGATTTGGTTGACAACAAAAATGACTTTTACCATATAAGAAATCTAAAAGTTAATTTAATATGATACAATGTGTGAGTTTTAGCTCAGGAGCTGTATTATAAAAACGTCCCCTCTTAATTATTGACCTGATATTTGAAAAAAATCTATTTCTGGAGTGAAATTACCATGGTTACTAAAGAGATAGGGTTCGAAGTTTGGGCCGGTTCACACAGAACATGTTTTTGTGGTTAAAAACGCTGCAAATGGTCAAACATGTCCGTCGTGTTTAAATAAAAAAACAAAGGGAAAGTAGCTCAGTGGAATGGAAAACTTGTTCTGTGTGAACGGCCCTCAGGATGTTTCTCTATCCTGTTTCCAGTCATTTCTTCTGTTTAGAAAAAAAGTTATTAATACATTTTTTTTTTTTTTTTACTATTTTCTCAAATTTTAATTAATTTGTATTTTTTTCTATATGCAAACCTTGGTTTTGGGGTTTCTCTGCTCTCACTAACGTTGATATCTATACCCCCCCATCCCATGAAAACAACTGACATCAACACGGTATCAAACTTCATATCTGATAAAGCTGTACTTTACCTTTGCCATTCGGATCATTTTTTTGGCGATTTCTAAGTCTCCCTGATGGTTCTGTCCAATCTCAGCGATGATAAAACAGGGGTTGGAGCCCCCGATTTTTCTTCCAGGACAAAGTTCAAACTCTGCAGACATTTTATAGACTAATTGTTTAACAGATTAATGATTAAGAGGCTGGAGATGTGATCACTAGCGTTCTGGCATCAAGCAAAGGGGCCGGAGAGAAGGTCACACTGCCATTTAAAGAAAAGAGCTCCACCCTAACAGTTGCCAACTCCCACCCACAAAACGCATATCTCAAATAGCCTATATATATTTATACATTTATATAGATGTTAAGCCGGATTAAGAAGGATATAAAGAGACATTATTAGAAGAATACAAAAAGTAGGCCTACACAAGGTTTTTAAATATTGCTGCTTCAAACTGTTTTCAATAATGGTAATTAGGCTATTTATAGTCCTACTTTAAACTGTAAATAGGCATGTGACGGTATCAAATCTCCATTTAATGATAATTGAACATTTTTTTAATGAAAGCTTTTATCACTGTATAAGGTATTATCACGTATTGAATTAGGTTAGAATAAAGTGTTGTCCTCCTAACAAGTTTAATAACTTTTTTCTTAAAATAAAAAGAACTCTGAACCTTTAAATGTACAATAAAACAACACACACACAAATGTATAAAGCAAATTAGTGTGACAAACTAATTAAAGAACTATAAAGAACAATAGGTAATACAATTAGGTCCCATTAGTTAACGTTAGTTAATGCATTAAGTAGATTTACATCAACAATGGGCAATAGCCACATTTGATAGTTATTATTATAAGTTAATTAATAAAAATACAACTGTTCATTGTTAGCTCAAGTCCATTAATATTAGCATATTTAAATTTAGATTTTAATAATGTACAATAAAAAAATATCGCAAAACTCTGAAAGTAACCGCAGCTGCTGTCTTTATCAATGTTTTTCCATAACCAAATTGAAAACTGAAATTGAAATAAGATGCTTGTTATCTACCATTTTAGATGTTCAAGAAGTTTTATTCGCACTCATGCTCCTAAATACATTTTACAGTTCGCACACATCTATTTTTAGTCTCAAATGCAAGGGAAATGCTCACACTGTTGAGCCTTGTTAGTACACCCAAAAATGAAAATTGTCATTAATTTATTACTCATGTCATTCCAAACCCGTCAAATCTTCAGAACACAGTGAAGATCTTTTTCATTCTCCTGTTACTCAGCACATTTGAACTTCAGCAAGAACCAATGAGGTTCATTCTTGTGTTACGCAGCACGTTTGAACTGTAGTACTGTATTAATATTAGCCATAAGCACCTGTTGAGAGTAAAGTAATAATAATTTGTTAAAATTATATAATGCTTTTCTAGGTACTCAATCTCACAACCACCACCAATGTGCAGCATCCACCTATTTGATTCGCCAGAATGCACACCACACACCAGCTTATTGGTGGAGAGGAGACAGAGTGATGAAGCCAATCAGTATATATGGGGATGATTTAGGAGGCCATGATGGACAGAGGCCAATGAGCTATTTTTAGAATTTAGAATTTTTAGAATTTCTAGAATTAATAATCTAGATTTTAATAATCTATGTATCATAAAGCTTCGATCTAGAGCATTTTGCAGTGTTTTACACTGGAAGACACGGGAACGTCCAAACGAATGTGTAAATAAACCTGGAACCAGATACAAAATATTTTTTTATTGAGCAGTCTGTGATGTTTTCCCTCACAGGTTCAGAAGCTGAAGACGTAGAGATCCTGTCTCAGGTGGGGCTGAATGGCGTCCCATGTGACGCACCTGTGGCAGATCTCATCGCAGCGAAATACACCTGTCAGAGACCCGCCGGCCACGGAGCCGTTCGAGAGTTTGCCGAGTACATTCTGACGATGAAGAAAAAGAGCTTATCACACGTGAACCAGGATCGCATTGACAGGGCTCATTTTTAGAACGTATTTCAGTTTCAATTTTAAACAGTCAGTTTGTGTTTAACATGACATTGGGGCCAGTTTCACAAAGATAGACTTTGACTATGGCTTAGATATAGATAGTCAGACTTCAGATAGACATCTAAATCAGACCGTTGCACAAAGCACTTAAGACTCTGACTATCTTAAGTAGGACTACACTGCAATGCATTCTGGGTAAAATAAGACACTTTTCAAAACAAAAAACATGGCGGATCGAGTAAGCGCATTCAACCGCTCAGTGCAGTTTACCCCAGTGGAAAATATGTGTTTGTTGGAGGAGTATAGCAGTTACAAGGACATTTTACTTGGGAAATTTAGTGGAGAATGCACTCTGGGGTCAAGATGTTAGGTCTGGCAACTCACCATAGACACGGCTCAATCCGAGGGGCGGGATAAACGGCTGTCTTTCAAATTCCCTCTGCACGCAATAGGACAGCGCTTCAACCAACCAGAGCGTTTTCCCAACAGCGGAGCTAACGTTAGTTGATAGATTCAACTTTTGAATCTGGCCGGCAAAACTACGAACACATCTTCCTTTTTTAAGAATGACTTCAGTGCCGTTCTTTGCTCTTTTCTCAAAGAAAAACCTAACTCCAAGTCCTCCAGAGTCGCGGCCAAAGCCGATTCGAAAGACTGTTCGCCAGCATCAGCCATTCTTTGTTTTCAAGTAGCAGGGACCGTCGCAACTCTGTCGTCATTATGTTAAGCCCGCCCCGCCTACTCTACACGATGTGATTGGCCTGACCCAATTTAGGTTTTTACAGCTCCGAAAGTCAACAGAGAGTTGCTAGACTACCCTGGCTGCAAAATAAATTTAGCTGCCACTAGGAGAATGTAGTAACATGAAGAAATTTTTCATTTGGAAAAAGATTGCTATGACAGTTAACAGCGTTAATCCGATTGTTGAGCGGAGCGTTAAAGGCATATAGAAAAGATACAAAAACATGGTACAAGATACCCTGTATAACGTTACCACCCGTGACACAGAAGCTTTGCTGAGACCCACTGTGTTTAACAGCATTCAGAAAAGTTCCTGTTGCATAAAATATCAACGCAGTGCAAACCGGCGGCGCCATTCGGCGTCTGTCCGCGGCGCCCAGCAATGGCTCAGGACCTTGTTCAAAATCCTGCTGCGCCACAGAGCGTCATTTACATTTTTGTCTCAAATCGTCGAACTGTATATACTGACTTCACCCTGTCCCGCAATATACATTTAGTTTTACATTCATTTACAGAAATCAGCTGCGTGGATGAAAACTGCTGATGTTATCGGATTTTCAGGTGATATTCTCAATTCATTCAGTTAACGGACGCTCTGAGGTAAAGTGTTCAGACTGCAGACTTTAGTTTGCAACGATTGTATTTAATTGTACAGTACAATCATAGCATACAGACATTATCTTAATTCCATAATGTCCTTAAACATATGTAATGGGGCAAT
Source organism: Abramis brama (assembly GCF_963993115.1). NCBI lineage: Eukaryota > Metazoa > Chordata > Actinopteri > Cypriniformes > Leuciscidae > Abramis > Abramis brama. The sequence continues at coordinate 29,029,315 of NC_139982.1, forward strand.
AGGGGTGCTTGTAACTGCTCTTGACTACGCCACTCCAATATTGGTTGGGTAGGAGATCCCAAATCACTATGGGGTTCCCCGCTAGGCTATCCAATTAAATGAATAAACTTAAGTCAAAAGTGACAAAAAAAGTTTACTCAAAACAAAGCAATCAAGCAAAAACTAAACTATAGGAAGTTCGTCTTCAGGCTTGACCTCGATGACTGATGACTGGAATTCCTTGACCACTGTTTTCCCACATTTCAAAACACAAAAAAACTACACAAAAGAAATATAGGCCCAGACAGTCATAAAGCAAATCAAAACAAAGAAAATAATCACAATAAAGCCTTTAAGGAATCCTGCCGCCTACGCCAAATGTGATGGGGCAATAAGGGTGCTTGTAACTGCTCTTGACTACGCCACTCCAATTTTGGTTGGGTAGGAGATCCCAAATCACTACGGGGTTCCCCGCTAGGCTATCGAATTAAATGAATAAACTTAAGGCAAAAGTGACGATCAAATCAAAACATAGTTTTTATTAAATACATGAATTCTGGTCTCATTTGATTCCACTCAAAAGCTGGCCACACTTACTTAGCACAGGAGGGTAACAACACTTCATAAAGAAAATATACACAACCAATATATAAATACAATAACCCCAAAAGAAATCAAGTTTCCTACACAGCAAACTTAATGCACCATTACACACAAAAACTCTTTCCACATCACACTTGGTGAATCAAAGTGAGTATCTTCCCCCCTTAGTTACAATAATGGAACATGTAAATAACGACCTAGCTTTAATTCACAAAATAAACCTTATGAAAAATATAAATACAAACCAATTAATGTCTGGGCCAAAAAAACAAAGAAATAAAGATAAATCACAAAACCATAAAAAACAAAATAAAGGCAGGGAAAACAGCGATCAGTTGCACAGGACGAATCAAATTCTACAAAGAAAAGACAATAGTAAATAAAGCAAAAATACACACATTAAAACAACTGTAATTATTATATCTACACATAACATTGAAAACTAACACCACATCATAATATTAGTTCCAACTAGAAACCACTGTCCATATATTTAATACAAATCAACAACGTTAAAATATGCTAGCTATTCCAGCATTACATCAATAAAAATAAATACCTTAGTTGCCTTTTGGCTGATTTCAAAAGCCACAGGAAGTACAACAGTCTTTAGTATCCATCGCTCATCCAGTCAAACCTTACCAGCATTAGGGCATTTAGACCACACGTCTAAAACAAACCAACTACATAAAGACAACAACTTGATTACCCACACCTGGACCATTTGAATCAACATAGTCACTAAAAAAACACATCAAGATGATCACAAAACATCATAAATGAGCATTAAAACACTCTTCTCATAACACTATTAAAATAAACTACCAGAGCTTGTTCTTCCAGCGACCATGCTAAACAATTCCATAGACAGTATATAAACTGGACACAGCGACCCCATTGGATTCAACGGAGAAAAGTGAAGTCAATTAGAAGCACTCACTTCCTGATGGCTGAGCGTACTGCGCAGACTCAAACTGAGCTTGACGACGTAGATGTGACGTGAGCAACCCGTCTGTCTTCTAGTAGCTGTGCCAAGAGAAATCTGAATCATTCCCTTCCGAAACTTGCAGAGACGGAGAGCGTGAGTAGGAGCTGTCCATGAGCTAGGAGCAGGATAAACTTTTGCAAAGTATTCTGATTAATTATTTTGTCATTTTGCCTCCACGTCCCCCCGATTACGTGCGAGCTTCTCCTCCTGTCCATACGGTAATCTCTCTTCTGTGCGACAGAGAGTCGCGTGGTTATGACACAATCGTTAGCCTATTTTTACAAAAACTGCATCTACGGGGCCATAACGTAAGATACAAGGTAATGGAGCCTTTTATACATTTTCGTGTTTCTTTAGAAATAAATAATGGACAAATGGAGTCTTTAAACGCCTCAGATATAAAGTTATTCGCTGTCAAAGTGACGCCAAAATGAATGGGAGTCAATGGGATGCTAACAGCAGGTGATGGTCCGCTAATCAATGGCGGCGCCCGGGGAAACTTCAAAATAATATGAAACCCTGCCCCCCTGAACAATTCAGGCACTGCAACCATTCCACTCATAGGAAGTGGCATATTTAAAGGGAAATTACACCCTCTGCAGATACCCTCTACAGCGCCCCCTATTGACTTGGCTACACATAACAATATTACTGGCCATAAACTGAGAAAATGCGCGTCCGGTATGCGATACCTCGAGTTGTCCTAGACGCGACGCGGCGCTTCTCGTCCGGTGTGCGACCCCCTTTAGACCTAAGTTAGCCTGGGGGTAAGGTGTCTAATTTTTTTGGTCTAAATTAAGTCAGTCTTTATTTTTGTGAAACAGTCTAACTTGCATTAGACTAGTCTATGAGCAAATTTTAGACATGTCTAACACTATAGATCGGTCTAAAATAGCTTTGTGAAACCGGCCCCGGATCTAATTTGAATTAATAAAACACCTGTGCGTGTCTGTGAGCAAAAAGTTGTGTTCTACTTTACCTTTTTACTTGATCTCTCTCTATATATATATTTACTCATTTCTTCAAATTCAATATTCATTTACTTATTGCATATCATTTTATGGTTTCATGTAATCTTCTGCTATGTGATAAGGAAATGTCCTGTCAATGTTATCAAGGAGAGTGTTGTGCAGACATACAGTTTTAAGTCACTTATAAGTTATTAGTTATTAGCCATGTGGAATCCACGTGTACCAGATCCTGGCCAACACTATGATCCCTGTTCCCAGAGGCTACACGACAAGCAAATGTTCTACTTCTAATCAAACACACCTAATTATTGTCTCAAACTTAGGGAAACATTGGATATTTGTACTATGGCTGTGTCATTTATTGTTGCTGTGGGTGGGCAAACATTGCAGCAAAAAATGGCTGCCCACTGTTCTGGATGTGTGTGTGTTCACTACTCACTGCACCGAGTGTGTGTGCACTCATTTGGATGGATTAAATGCAGAGAACAATTTCTGAGTATGGGTTACCACACTTGGCCTTCACATGACGTTATGAGTAGCCTACTGTGAAATAAAAGTACAAAAGAAACTGAAACTTAATTAAAACCATTAAATTTAGAATATGTAACTAAATTATCTTACATTTGAAACAGAAACCCTTTTAAATTCTAAAAATAACAGATCTCCCCCTAATGATCTTGTGCAAAAACTATAATATAAAAAAAAACACATAATTTCAAAAATTTTACCCTCCTTACAGAGTTAAGCAATGCATGCTGGGAAATAGAAATCTGTTGTAACACACATGTTTGAGTTATAATTAACATAATCAGTTATTGAGTGCACAGCTCAAGTATACTAATAATATCATCATACTTCCCCAGTTGATTGATTGCATTAAGAATTGCAAAACATTTTTCTGAAATGTTACATTTAAATGTGCAGATGCGCATTCATTTGCACTAATTTGCATACTTTCCAAAACAGAAATCTGAATGTTGGATAAAGCCAGGTTCAAAATTTTGTTGATACTAAGGTTTTTACAGAAGGTATTTTTATATCTCTTTTGATATCACTTCGTAAATCAGAAAATTCTGTCAACAGCCCGTAGAGGAAAAAAAAACATTTTAATGAATAAAATGTTTAACCCTAAAACAGGCAACGTGACTCAGGAGTCACATAGTTTTTATTGTCTTTTTTGGGGCATAAGAATGATTTCTTCATGAAATCCTTTTATCATTTATCACAGCGTGGTCTGTCTTGAGTATGCTGGTCACATGATTTGCTTCAATTTTTGTGTGATAAATTAGTCAGCCTGACCTAAATCCAACATGGCTACTGGTGGTGGAGGACATTCAGATTTTGAGGAAAGTAAATATATTTAGGTTAAACTTATCTTCTGGAAAAATAATAATAATACTGCTAATATTAATTGTGAACATTGTCTTAAGGTGCTGAAGAAGAAAATGTATTAATATGTTGTTCATGTTGTTATTTAGCACGTTTTGAAATATATGTGACTCCTGAGTCACGTTGCCTGTTTAGGGTATAAAAAAGGGATTAACCCTAATTTTGACCATCTTTGTATTTTTAATTTTTAATTCACTATATTACAATTAAATCCTAATCTAATAATGACAAACTAAATATCGTTGGAAAGGTCTAAGACTCCTAAATAGATATTATAGCACTGTTTTTTGTTACAAATTATGTAGGAACAGTAATAGATGAATTTATGACAAGAGTGGAGTGCACCTCAAAAAATTTACATCATAACAGGAGTTCTGGCGTTTGTCACAAAAAGTCGATGCACACACTTTTAATAATTTAAACTTTGGTTTTCATGCTAAAAGTTCATAATAAAACATAAACTAGTATGTCAATAAAAAATGATAAAATAATATTATCCTCTAAAAAGTATAATATATATATATATATTATCCTCTAAAATATAATATTATCTTTTTTATCGCCTTTTTATTACATCACATATTTTAGTAGTTATCGTAAATTAGGTATCATTTGAAAGTTTACAAACTCAGAATTCATCCTGTGAAAACCGTTTTGAAATTGGACGTTATGTTACCATAGAAACGGTATTCTAAATTCTTTTATCTGACTCCACCTCTTTTGGGCGTAATCATGTTTCATAATTTATGATCAAAACCTTTTCTAATATTGACAAAATATTGTCAGAAAGGTCTGAGTCTCAAGGTTTGATATTTTGTGACAGAAGTGATATTTGGACAGAAATTGATTAATTTGTTACGGCAGAATGCATACAATTAAATTCAATGCAATGTATGTCACCCGGTGGCTATTTCTGGTATTACGCCTAAACAAAATCTCATGGGAACTTCAAGTTTTGTGATATCAACTTCAAATTTGGAACACAACTTGGTTAGATATATGGCTTTGATTTTATATCAATTTTAGAGTAAACAATATTTTGTAAAATAGATATTTTATATAAAAGAATATTAAGTACAGTATATTTGATTTACTGTAAATTTAAACTTCCATAACTTTTTCATATTTTAATTTTTTTTAAGTGCTTTCACTTCAGCAATAATCTGATGAGTATCTTCTTTTAAACAAGACCAAACCCAAAAGCATTCTCGAATTACAACCATTTAAGTTTGAATAGTGCATTTTAATGTCCATTCTCAAAAAGGGGGTGACAGTTAAGGGGTTAAAGTACCATTTTTTATATCCGATTTCAAAACAGTTTTCACAGGCTGAATCTTGAGTTTGTAAGCTTTTGAATGATATATAATTTGTCAACATTAGATCAGAAGAAGTATAGGATATAATTGTTTTAAATTTGTTTTGCATTTGTTTATGCAGTGGCAAGTGGGCCAGTAACAGTTAACAGATTAATGACTTGGTCCTTTTTTTATACCCTAATCAGGCAACGTGACCTGGGAGTCACAACTCATAAAATCCAAAATATATCAAATATTTCAAAAATTATTTTGAATATGTTTTACTTAAGTCCAGATGATATAAACAATTACATGAAATTATTTTTTGCTTATCATTTTCTACTCTTACCTGTTTAAGGGTTAAAATTGAACAAATGATATATGAACAAACCCATTTTTTTTTTAAATGGAGCAATAGGAATAAAAATGTATGTAAGTGCTGCTGAAGTGGATTTATGGTTCAGTGCAAAAGAAAAACTCATTTTGAGAAAACGGCTTTTAAAGATATGTACACTGTAAAGAAAAATAAATAAATAAATAAAGCAACTACAAAATCTTTTGAGTTTCAAATACTAAGCATTTTTTTTTTAAACTACATAAAAACCTTTTTGCCTGTAGTGTTTTGTCTTGTACTCATAACGTCATGTGAAGGCCAAGTGTGGTAACCCATACTCAGAAATTGTTCTCTGCATTTAATCCATCCAAATGAGTGCACACACACAAGGCGCAGTGAGTAGAGAACACACACACATCCGGAACAGTGGGCCGCAATTTTTTGCTGCAGTGTTTGCCCACCCTGTTCCTGGTGACACAGCAATAGTACAAATATCCAATGTTTCCCTAAGTTTGAGACAATAAATTAGGTGTGTTTGATTAGAAGTAGAACATTTGCATGTCGTGTAGCCTCTGGGAACAGGGATCATAGTGTTGGCCAGGATCTGGTACACGTGGATTCCACACGGCTAACAACTAAAAACTTATAAGTGACTCAAAACTATATGTCTGCACAACACTCTCCTTGATAACATTGACAGGACATTTCCTTATCACATAGCAGAAGATTAAACATTAAACCATAAAATGATATGCAATAAGCAAATGAATATTGAATTTGAAGAAATGAGTAAATATATATAGAGAGAGATCAAGTAAAAAGGTCAAGTAGAACACAACTGTTTTATTGCTCACAGACACACACAGGTGTTTTATTAATTCAAATTAGATCAAATGTCATGTTAAACACAAACTGACTGTTTAAAATTGAAACTGAAATACGTTCTAAAAATGAGCCCTGTCATTGCGATCCTGGTTCACGTGTGACGAGCTCTTTTTCTTCATTGTCAGAATGTACTCGGCAAACTCTCGAACGGCTCCGTGGCCGGCGGGTCTCTGACAGGTGTATTTCGCTGCGATGAGATCTGCCACAGGTGCGTCACATGGGACGCCATTCAGCCCCACCTGAGACAGGATCTCTACGTCTTCAGCTTCTGAACCTGTGAGGGAAAACATCACAGACTGCTCAATAAAAAAATATTATTTTGCATGTGGTTCCAGGTTTATTTACACATTCGTTTGGACGTTCCCGTGTCTTCCAGTGTAAAACACTGTAAAATGCTCTAGATCGAAGCTTTATGATACATAGATTATTAAAATCTAGATTATTAATTAATAAAGAGCTACAATTTATTTTAGTAATTTCACATGTAAATATTACCATAGTTATACCATACAATACAAGGCAGAGTAAAATGCATTTATTTATTTTTTAGATTACGTCTTGAGGTCTTTTGAATATACAGGAGCTCATAATGAAAATAAATTATACAATACATCTGTTATGGAAATTTTATATTTTACTCTTTCCCATTTACTTCTCAGATATTGTGTGGGTTTTCCTTTGATTTAGATTGTGATTCTCTCTCAGTGTGCATGTATGTCACCTGGCATGAACGAGTTCCTATTCAGGAAAGACAGAGAGGGTTGAAGAACCATTGTCTCGATCTGGTTTTACGGGGGGAGCAGGAAAATTACAGGAGAAGAGACTGTATAAAAGACTGTCTGGTTTCTGTGTGATTAGGTCTTGTTCCTACCACGAGGTAGCTGTCGCGGTATTTTTGTGAACAAACCTCTTAAAGAGAATAAACCTTTTCCTCTTTAATACAATTTGACTCTGAATGTTTCTTATGCCTTGATGCTGTTTGTTAACTATTGATTTTGCCACATCACATCTAATATAGTCAGAGTTAAAATCTTGCCTTAAAAATCAATTTTAATAAATGATGTTCAATAAAAATAAGAATTGTATATTTGATTTCATGATAACTTTGATGGATTTTGCAACATCGACATTGAACTGAACTGAATCAACATTAAACTGAGTTGAATAATGACACTATTGTCTTTCTAGCACAATTTGAATTTGTCTAATATTTGATGAAGTCTTCCTCATTAATTCTGTTTTTTTCCTGTTTATTACTGTGAAGCTGCTTTGAAACAATCTGTATTGCATATAAAGTGCTATATAAATAAATGTTACTTGACCTGCTTAAAACTGGTTTCGCTGGATTTTGAACATGACACTCACCCATGAAGGCCACTTCATCCCAGCGCAGTTTCTTCTCTTTCATCAGCCGCTCCACATCAAACCCTTTCTGCTGTTCTGCAATCCTGAGGCCACATCCGGCCTGCTGGGACACTTTCTCCAGGAGACCCCTGGACATCGGCTCATTCACGCTGGATATGAGGATCACCTGATGAAAGTTAGGAAACATGAAATCAAAATGATCCCTGTTTACTTTCTTAATACATATTCTTCTGCTCTTAACGTTGCATGCTACTGACAATAATAGATGTATGAACAAATGAAATGGTTTGTGAATTGCCATAGGTGTAATAGCAGATGTGGTTGCCAGAACTTTTTTTTTTTTTTTCAGTGTATGGTATCCCATTTATGCATATCACTGATAAAAATAGGTGGATGGAAACATGGCTACTGTAAATTATAAGATAATTTTTTTTATGTTTTTACATCCAAAGTCTGTTCATGTTAAAGTATTTTAATGTAAAATTATACTTAAAATGTCCTGTTATATTTACAGTTTTTACTATAGTAAGGGAACTTCCCATTAATAAATGATCAGGTGTTTACCATAGTATTTTTACAGTATTATACTACTAAAATGATTATTTTTTTTTACAGTGTAAAGGTACTATGCCCCATCATTTGTCCTAGCCTTCACAACTGTACCTCTATATCTTCTCTCTTTAGCATCTGTACGCCTGCCACGTCTCGAGCATTAAAGGCCACAAGATCCTCTCCAGAAACCGACATGTATATCTGACTGCTCGTCAAACAGCCAGACACTTTACACAGGAACAGCCTGACCGCCGCTTTCTCCTCTCGGCCGAAGTAGCCAAACCTGCAGAACAGGGCAGCATTTATATCTGCATTATTGTGTTTTGTCACAAACAGAGTTTGATGAAATACTCACCTCAGAACTCTCTGCTCAGCGACAGGCCAGTCGATGTCCACGTCGATATCAACGCTGTGCTCAGGCAGCATTTCATAGTAAGCGATCTTGCCCAGCTAAAACACAGAACAGATCAAAATAACCGAAGCAGAGCGATTGAGGTCATGAGCTCTCATGGAGAGGTTTCACACATGTTGACTTTTTCTCCCATTAAAGCTGATGCCAAGTATCATTATCAGTAAATAATGATAAGGATTATGATTATATATTATTGATATTACTGTTGTGTTTGTAAAACTGTGATTAAACAATATGCTAGGATATGGTTATATTTTATATATGATGTGATTATTATAAATATCAGGACATATTTGAATGTTTACAATAATGAGGATTATCATATAGCATTATTGTGGTTATTGAGACAGCATAATGTAACTGTAAGAAAATATAATATCAAATAAATATTATCAAAACAAATGATTATTAATTTAACTGTTAATGGCAGCGGCTATATGGGGTAATATATGGGAAGGAATTGGGGGTTGGAGCAAATAAGTTATACTTCTTTACACTCCCTTTCGAGCAACTATTATTAGTGTAAATAATGTATGTGGAAATGTGTATCAAAATTGTAATGTGTGTGTGTGTGTGTGTGTGTACAGGTACACATGTGTATGTGTGTGTATATATGTGTATGTGTATAGTTATTATTTGTAATGTATATGTGTATATATATATGTATGTGTATATACTGTATATATGTATGTGTGTATATGTATGTATATGGGAGATAAACTGCTGTTTTTTTTATATTGTGTTAATATACATGTATGTATATATATATATATATATATATATATTCTTTTCTTTTTTATTGCTCGAAATAAACTTCAATCAAATCAAATCAAAGTATTTATGATAATTGTGTTGTACGTCACACGCATCACACACATGACCAGCGTCGTCCAACAGTGAGCCTACGTGGTGACGTACAAACCAGAAGCGCTGCGCTGTTACACTACATGAACTCATTCAGGCCCACACAGACGAAAATGAATAATTGAATAAAGTCGTTGTTTTTTATGCGCAAAAAGTATTCTCGTCGCTTGATAAACTTGTGGTGGAGCCACTGTAGTCACTTGGACTATTTTAACAATGTCTTTACTAACTTTTCTGGGCCGGCAAGATTCGATCCCATAGAAGCCTATGGAGGAGTGAGCCAGCTCTCAGATTTCATCAAATATCATAATTTGTGTTCCGAAGATGAACGAAAGTGTTACGGGGTTGGAACAACATGAGGGTGAGTGATTACTGACAGAATTTTCATTTTCGGGTGAACTAACCCTTTAACACTCGTGCCACCGGCCTCACCCCATCCCCATGGCTCACGCCCTGCTCTTCACCGTAACATTAAAATGACAGTAATTTGGAAAAAAAAAAAAAGTTTTTTTTTTTTTTTTTCGGTAGTCTTGCACATCCCTAGACAGGACTAACCTGAGTAAATGCTCTTCCATTGTTTCTATGTAGTATCCATTCATCACCTAACAAAGAAACTGGGCTGAGTCCTCTCAAAGATCATCACAGGTTGACCAATGTCATTGCCAGACACAGATCTTGCTGAGGCAGATTGTCTCCAGAGGGGGGACATGGAAATGGTATTGTGCCAGGGTAAATGATTTACATTGAGAAATGGCAGCATACAGTACAAGTTTAAAACCAATATGGAATGGGTAGTTTTATTAGTCACCCCTTCAGCTGAAAAAGCTGTAAGATTGTTAGGCAACACTAAATGGACACATATTAGTCATTGTAAATAAGCTCACACTCCCAAACCTTAGATACATTTAATGCGAAGGGAAAAATTCATGGGAAGAACCTTGTCTTTTAGTGACTCGGGGGTCAACCCAATGGTGAAGATATGGCAGGTGGGAGCTAATGGGTAGCTTACACCACCTGGAGTTTAGTCGCCACACGGTCTATATCTCTATAAGGGAGTCTGTTTTTCGTTCTCTCTGTCGACGGCCTTCAAGAAGTTCACTGAGAATACAAGCAAGCCTTATACCGAGGACACTCTGTGGCAACAACACTGGCAATCTGAATAACAAAAACTTCAGAGAGACAAAACTTCACAATATTCAATTTCAAGATGGTTCTTATGGAAGAACTATGGACTTAACAGGCTATGGAGACATTTTTAAGAACAGAGACATTCTGGGCTTTAAGGTCACAATTAGAGACACTGGAATTTTTGTCATATGACAGAGCTATGAAAGCAATGGGCTTTACATCCGTTTAGGATGATTTATGGGTACATCACCCTGAAGATCGACTACGTTAGACTCTAACCAAGGTTATTATAGTTTTGTATTTTTAAATTAGTTTTTATTTTAATATTATTTTCAAATTTCCTATAAATTTCAGTTTAGTTTTAGTTAGTTTCATTAATGGTTTTGTTAGTTTTAGTTTAGTTTTTATTTTGTGAACGCATTTCTATTTAGTTTTTATATATTTAGTTTTAGTAATTATAGTTTAGCAGAGTTAACAGAACACTTCCAGTTAAAGACAGCAAAGTTAAATGTTTGCAGTTTACAGTTAACTCTTGTGAAAACCTCTTAATAATAAAAATAAAATAATTGTTTGAAGAACCAAAGAACCAAACAAATGCAACTAAAAATTATTCAATGTCTTATTAAACGTGGTGTATAAGAAAAAGATATGATTATTCTTTAAGGTTATTTCTATGATTAATCCTTTCAAACAATATTCTTGGATTGATCCATTTATGCTTTTTGTCTATTGCATCGTTTAAAATCATACTCATATTCAAATGTTCTATTCAGACCAGACATTTAGTTTACGTCTACTCTGACAAATGTACGTCTATTTCTGGGCTATAGACATGCTATTTATTTGTTTTTTCCGTTTTCTGCTCAGTGTGGTATCTTGTCTAATATGTGTGGTATTTTGTTAAGTTTCACATGAGATGGTTATATTACCTGGAATTAAGGTACAGCTATATTTGCATAAGGTCTAGACATGATGGAAATACTTATTTGTCCATTTCTGCTTCTTAGGGCTGGTTCACACAGAAAGCGGTTTTGCTTTGAAAAATGGAAAAAAGACGCGGGCAGAGGAATCGAGAAAAGGTCTCGATACATACACGTCTTTTAAAAGTTTAACTTATTTTAACTTGAGTGTTTTTAGAACATTGTGTCATGCCCGTGATGCAAGACGAGACTCGAGCGTAACGGTCATTGAAAAATAAAGTAGCGCAGTGGAATGGAAAAAAGTGATTTTCCGGTACGGGATGAGAGCTTATTAATTACGAAAACAATTATTTATTTTTGCTAATTGTTATTTTGTTTCAGTTAGTTTTTCAGTAACTGTTGTTAGATTCGTTTAATTTTAGTATTTCATTTATGTTGAAATTTTTATTTTATTTCAGTTTACGAAAATGTTTTTTGACCAATAGTTTTAGTCTTAGTTTCAGTTTTCGTTTACGAAAATAACCTTGACTCTAACAATGTGTACTCAGTACAGAGGTACTAAAGTTCAAATCACATAGCTGTCATAAAGGGTTTAAGCCTGAATATACAGGGTGGGCCATTTATATGGATACACCGTAATAACATGGGAATGGTTGGTGATATTAAAGTCCTGTTTGTGGCACATTAGTATATGTGAGGGGGCAAACTCCTCAAGATGGGTGGTGTGTACTAATATATACTAATGTGCCACAAACAGGACTTTAATATCACCAACCATTCCCATGTTATTACGGTGTATCCATATAAATGGCCCACCCTGTAGATTAAAGCCAGGTCTAATTCTGGTTAACTATCTCACTAACTGGTTGCCTAACATATTGCCATGATGCTTTATTGTGTTGGTTCCTTACTGATTGATTACTTAGATTCCTTATTCCATCCATGGTTGGAATCTCACAATGGTATGCCAAGTAGGGCTGGGTATTGCTCAAAAATGTTCGATATCAATATTGATACCTTGACTTCGATACCGGTTCCTGAACGATTTTTTTCCCGATATCAATATTATGAAATTCGTTTTAACAAGATTACATTACATATTACATATTTAAAAAACTTTGGTTTTATTTTTCCAGTTTTTTTTATATTTTTTTTACAGACTCAATGACACATATAGGCCACTGGGGGCAGAATATGCCTCACGCTCAAGCGCATACATAAACAATATAGGCTGTGTTTCCCATACAACAACGATAAACTAAAAGAAATGAATGAAATTTGACATAGATTGTATTGAACATCAGCTTGTTGAACTTTGCTGATAACGAAGGAACTTGTTACCATAGTTGGCTAACAATGCTTTTGGGAAACACATTGAATGATTTGTGCATCTCAAACTGACAATTCTAGCATCAAAATGATAAACAAATTGTCAAGGGTATTCTATGACAATAAATGTTAACGAATAGATTTTCACAATGACTTTTGGAAATTCCAGTTGTATTAAATCACAGGGTAAAACTGGTTCCAAATGCACAATTTTGAACCACTGACAATATCAAATCCTTACAGAGGCGTTTTTAAGGTAGTTGATTATTCTTAGGACAACAAACAGCTGTTCACGATTAGTGTACTGTATGTCACTAGAATAGAAATGATTCTCATTAACTTTATAGTTCATGGCATATGCCTACATACAACAGTACTGATTCTATCAGGAATTCTTCCTGGTGAATTTTCCAGATTTGATAAAATTCTTCTAACAATGAGAATTTGTTGTTCTAATGGCACACACTTGGTAACAAAGCTTATCTATTGTTTTCTAAGGGATGGAAAGGTAGATGTTACTTTGCTTATCTATTACTGGCAGTGTGAGTAGTAGTGGATAGGATTGTGACACAGACTAAGAATTCAATCTCTGAAACTGTATGTAATGTGGAAGGTTGTTTTACAAAAATGGTATACTGTTAGCCGCCCAGTGAGGAACATGCAAAGTGATTGCAACTGAGTGTTGTTCATTTATCCCAGACAGCTCTGGAAGAGCAGCTACAATTTAGCTAAAGTTCTGCATGAACAGGTATAGCTATACTTATCGGAGTACGTTTTGATAATGATCAAAGCTTTGCTTGCATTTAATCAATCTATGTAATCAAATGTTTTCATAAATGATTAAGAGGGGAGAATGAAGGATCTAAGGGTTTTCAATATCAACCTGTTTTACTTTATGAAAGCAACCATACATTGGTGTTTTATTTTCTTTATTATTTCAAAGATTATGTTCTTTGTTTTTATATTTAACTTCATAACCATTTATAAACATTAGTCATTTACATAGTTGTCATTTGATTTATCATCAATTCATTTTATTATTATTTGATTTACATAATTTATTCATTTTATCATTTGACCATTTTGTAATTATTATTATTCACTTATGTCATTTTAGGTTTTTATATTTTATATTACTTATTTTAATTATTTCCTTGCCCCTGCAATGCTTGCTATTGTTGTTAAATCTTACGATTGTGTGGTTTAAAGGGGTGTTTGTCTTCACGGGTAGGAGATAAGAGAATGTCTCCATTTCAAGGTTTTTAACGTCACAGGACGATGTTGTGAAGCAGTAATTTCCCATGGTTCCCATAATTTCCCATGGCCAAAATAAAGCAGGTGCAACACCAAGGTAACATGGCGTAAGGACGTATTGATTTTAATAAAGTTTTTATATCGCCGAGGCGCCCAAGTTTCATGTCGTATTTTATGATAACCTGGCGGTCTCCCAGTATGGTTTAGGAGAGGTAAGACAGCAGTACCTGCCACTCTGCCGCTACCTGCTGCCATCTTTGTTTTGTGGCATTCATCCCATTGATGCCATTGTGGTAACATCTAGATGAAGTTAGAGCATTGAGTAGTGTAATATCTAGATGAAGTTAGAGCATTGAGTAGTGTAACATCTAGATGAAGTCCGAGCATTGAGTAGTGTAACATTGAGTAGTGTAACATCTAGATGAAGTCAGACCATTGAGTAGTGTAACATTGAGTAGTGTAACATCTAGATGAAGTCCGAGCATTGAGTAGTGTAACATTGAGTAGTGTAACATCTAGATGAAGTCAGAGCAGGTGTGTGCGCTGGCTGAATTAACATCACTTTTATTCATATCTTTCACATCTACTGCAGTCAGATTCACCGTGTTCACTCTGAAGGAATCACTCACATTGGCTGTGCACTTGTAATGACACATCAAGGATGTTAAGAGCAGTGTTTGGAATAACGCCGTTTAAAAGAACGGCGTTAGGTAACGACGTTATTTTTTCAGTAACGGGGTAATCTAACTAATTACTTTTCCCGTCGTTACAACGCCGTTAACATTACTGGACTTTAAAGTCGTTGCGTTACTATGCATTGATTGAATAAACTGTGTAATCCGAACGCACCCCTGGCTCGCACAGCTAGTGAGGAGGTGGGTTAATAACGAGTTAAGCGATTATGATTGGCTAAGGCAGAGTCATGTGTTTCATGGTAGCCAATCAGAGCCAGTGTTTTTACACACATGGCAGCACACGCGCCACAGAGAGAGAGAGAGAGAGAGAGAGAGGCGCGGGCGCTGGCGCGATCGAAAAGGCGCAAAGTGTTTACATTTGTTGAGTGCATGCGTGCGTGTGAGGTGCGGACGCGATCGAACAGTGGAAACATAAAAACATACTCCGTAATTTTGTTTACGGATATTCAAACTGCAAAGTGTTTAAGTTACTGCTAATTAAAATTTTAAGGAAAACAAATATAACGTTATTAATCTGAAATGTAGCAAATTAATTTTCAATTCATTCAGGTACAATTACCAAACATATCTCAAGGTCTTTTTGTCTTTTTATTAATTTAATTAATGAACTAATTATATAAAACTATTGTCAGTGCACTACAAATAAACTGGTTCTATGCCTTTACTTTATTAATAAAACTTTTAATAAAAAGTTGAGAGCGGTTGATTTAATTTGCTAGAGTTAAATTTATATGGTGTAACTGTATACTTTTCTTACAAAGATAATGCTTGAAGTGCAGGATAAACCTCTTGCTGTCTGTCGACATGCAATAAATATCGAAAGTTATGTACAAACACCTGTCTGTGCTACTCATTTCAACTGACTTGTGAAAACTCCTAAAAAATAATCAAAATTCTTTGACATATAGCAACTTTTTTTTTTAACAGTAACGCAAATAGTTACTTTCTCTGGTAACGAGTTACTTTTATTTGATAGTAATTCAGTTACTAACTCAGTTACTTTTTGGAACAAGTAGTGAGTAACTATAACTAATTACTTTTTTAAAGTAATGTTCCCAACACTGGTTAAGAGGCTAAAAGCAGGTTTAAAACTTGCCCCATTGATGTCAACAGGGTGCAAATTTTAAAAAGAGGATAACACGGTGTAGGCAACACCGATTTTTGTCGTTTTTCTCTGTACTGACAGCACTCCAAATTTACAAAAAAAAGTTCTCCTTTAACATTCCAAAAAAAGGGATGCACTGATATTAAAATTTTGGCTGATCGGAGGCAATAACCGATCATTTTCTTTATATTTGAAAGCTGATAACCGATATATAGGCTGGTAAATCTAAATCCAAATTTTTATTTCATTTTTGAGAGCCTGATTACAAAAACAAAAGGCTCACCATTAAAAGCCACGTCTTAAGCACTTCCACTTCACTTCAACATAAATCATACACATACAATACAGTTTGTTATAGTTATTAATATGTAGCGATGATCACTAGTGCGCTTTACAAACGCATTAATTCTTAACCAAACGCATCCTATATGAGATAGGTCATGTACATATATATATATATATATATATATATATATATATATATATATATATATATATATATATATATATATATCAGAGAACTACACTAACCTTTTCCACTGGTGGCACTTGCGCTACTAACTTTTTCAGTTACTGGCGCAAAACATGATTTGGTCGCACAAATTATTTATAGTAAGCCGCTCTGGATAATAATGAACAATAATGAAACTATATTGCATACAGATGTGCTTTTTATTTTACTTGCCATCTTTTAAACCACATGCCTTGTTGTTTTTGTTTTTTTTTAACATTGGTTGGGATAGATTTACTGCAATAGAAAATACAGTAGGCCTACACAATAAAGTGCAAAATGGATTTCAACATGCTATGGTTGGCACAGATGAGCAGACTCCTGAACTCTTAAGTAGTGATGCACCGATGTGAAAATTGTGGCCGATACCGATAATAAACGATATTAATATTGCTGTTATGGCCGATACCGATATCTCTGTATAGAAAACAAATTTACTGATAATCAATTAAAGAGATAATTTCCAAAACACTTTTTTTTTTTTTTTTACTTTAGAAATGACTGATATTGGGCACCTTTACCTGTGTGCAAAATATGTCACACATAGGACACACATGCATTATATTGCATTGCATTGCATTTAATGTGTGCTGGTCAACTTGTCTAAACTTAAGAAACCCCTAGAAAACAGTAAAAAACAAAACAAAAACAAAAAACAGGAACATTGTGTACAATTAAGATAGGCTACTTAATTTATTATTCCAATATCCAAATATGATACCGGGAAAAGGGCTTCTATTTGTGACGTGCTGTCTTTGCGTTTGAACATTGCACATTTTAAACAGGACACGCATTAGCTGAATAAATGTCATGCATAAATGTTAGCCAATACAAACATATTTATAGAAAACAGTTGACAATGAATAGACAGGAGTCCAATAATAGCATAACGAATCACTTATTCTAAAAATAATATCAAGTATAAGTTATACGAATCCGACATATAACGAGGGCCGTGTTAACAGTAGCCTACGTCCGTCATTTAACGAATTTTAAAAACGATGGATGGATAATACAAAATGCTTTCTGACATTTTGACAGAAAAAAACAAGCAAGAACAACATTTAAACTATAGCCCGTCAATTTTCATTTTACAATTATCTTCTCTCTCTGTGTGCGCGCGTCCGTGTTTTGAGAGAGAGAGCGCGCTCGCGCAGCACTGATACATTGGTACGTTTTAATCTAAGTAACGGTCGCGGTGCTGAAGCCAACTTGATGTGTTGAATGCTCAGAGCACGTTATAAAACGTATTCTTAAAATACACATTTCTGTTTTAATGAATGCTCATAGTAAATCATAGCATATTGCCTAAAACATAGGTACAAAAATAATCAGTGATACATTTGCGACCCATTAAAAATTAGGGTCGCAATGGCATTTCAAAAGGTCGCATATGCGACCATTTTGGTCGCAGTGTAGTTCCCTGTATATATATATATATATATATATATATATATATATATATATATATATATATAAAATAAACATAATATTACAATTTACAATTGCACAAAACAAGAGGCTGTGAATGCACAAGCCAACGTATAGTCATGATGAAGGTGTAACTTCATTGTGGATGCGCTCTTCCCGTAACTACGTGCTAAAACATAGGGGTATAAAGAATTCACAACATTATTTTACAGTATTGTTTTAATTATTATTTTATGTAGCCTATATGACAGACTTGCACTGCAAATGTTCCTTTTCGAAGTGATTCCAATCATATTTCAAGCAATTCAAACCATCATGGCAAACAGCGCGCATCTGAAGTGTCTCAGCTGAAGGAAATTATTTATCGGCTTTAATATAGTGGCCAAATTATCTTATTGGGTCGATAACTATAACATTAGAAATGATCATATATCGGCCGATACAGATATACTGATATATTTCTAAAAAAAGGTAATAAAAATGAACAAATAAATAACTGTAAATGTCATAAGTGGTGTACCAAATGAAAGGGGACAAGGGGCTTTTCAGGCACTAATAATTAAAAAACATGTACAATTTATATGATGTCGTTACATGGTGTTTCAAGGCTAATTAAAATCTTTTCCATGCCAGAGAAGAACAACTACCCACCTGTTTAAGGCCGTTTTCCAGGTCCTTTCTCTTATAAATGTAGAAAGAGCCATTTTCATAGAGTTCCCCAGGCCAGTCTTGGCGTCGAGGTCTGTGCGCCACATCGATGTTCGGAGAAGTCGGATTCTTACCCTCTAATTACAATGAAAGATAGTGAAGAACGAGTAAACCTTCAGATGTAGTTCAAGCTTTTATTATGACTGTCACTAAACATTTTCATAGAAACAGGGTTAGGGGACATAGAGATATAATATGATATCAAAGTATATTTAATGTGACACTTTACATGTGTAAAAAGAGTGATCATAAAGGATTGTGCATAAACATCAAATGGAATGTCCTTATTTGCCTTATATTCATACAAAGCAATAATCTGTAATTGTCTCCTTATTGGAGTTTGTGAGATGTTTTCGTGATACTGTACCTTTCTCGTCCACCTCCAGCCACCGAAACTGGTGTCTGCGCACCACTGAAAACACATAATCACACCCCTGTCCCGTGATCATCTGTAGGGCTTCTCTGATATGATGAGGGTGCAGACATGGAGACGTAGCCTGAATATGACAGACGATGTCCACCTCTAAAACACAGCGACAAAACAGTTTTCAATAAGGGCAAACCCTTCAATATTTTACATATTTTAACTGTTTGTAATTGCTCTATATTTCAGTTCTTCCTCTTTAAGTTCCACAAATTCATGCTGCTTATGAAATATCTCATAATTTCAACAATGTTTCTTTATTAAATATAATTTTCTCTGCAAATTATAATTTTTGCTTCCTAAAAATATTTTTTTAGAAAAATACAAACAAAAAAAACTTAAAAAATAAAATAAATTAATAAAGCATTTTAATATTCTTTTTTTGTTAAAATTACAAAAACTATGAATTTCTACTTGCCTCACTAACATTTTCACTGGCCCCAACACACAAACACACACACACACACACACACACACACACACACACACACACACACACACAAACACACACACGCACACACAAACACACACACAAACACACACACACACACGTACACACACTCACACGCACACACACACACACACACACACACACACACACACACACACACACACGTACACACACACACACCCGTACACACAAATCAAAAGATCATGTTTGAAAGGTTTCTAGGCACATTTTTCGTTTTGTTGTCAACATTTTAATAACTTCAACCATAAAGGTCAACAACAGATCTTTTACTGCAACTTGATCATCCATAATTGCGATGTGCAAAATGTGTTTTACTATAAATCTATAGATCAATTTCGAAAGGTTTATAGCTTAGGCACATTTTTGTTGCTGTTTCAAATGATAAAAAATGAAAAATGTATTGAATGATTTTTGTTTTATTAATAATTTAATTATATATTTAATAAATTAAATATTTCAACATTTATTTAATGCTCATTTTGAGCAATTTGACCCTCCATAATTATTTTACACGTGACATTTTTATTTCAAAATGATACAATTTGTTGAATTATACATTCTTCACACATGCAGTATTTTATTTATTTTTTAAATTATTTTAAAAATCTATGTTATTCGTGGTGCTTAAGAAAGGGAAGCATTACTATTACTATCTCACATGCTTCTGTTTTCTGTACAAATTTCAGCACCTAAATCATGGGGGGGGGAGTTCCATAGTTATTATGGATTATTATTATATATGGGTTATTATTTTGTAATATTTCCATGAATTAGATGTACATTTCAGACATCTTTGCTAAATTAAATGAGTGAAATCATTCAATTTGATTTCACAGTGTTTATATTATGACATATCTTCATACAAATTAATTCTTAAAATTGGGCAATTAAATATATGTAAAGAGTAATTTTACCTTTCAGACAAATCTCTTTTACTGAGATTCTGCTTTGTCTGCCACTGGTTATTCAATAATTATCAGCTAAATTGTCAAAATAAAATTTTATATAAAATAGTTGATTTAGTATTTTACATTAATGAGACTTTTAGAAAAATATAGGTTTATTTTATATAATAAGAATTATATCAAAAGTAATTTATACATTCTGTCAAAGTTTATTTAGGGGGTGCTTCTTAGGCCATCTTACCCCTCTTTTACTATTTTACATTTTGTGCTATAACAACTAAATTAGCAAATATTTCTATTTATTACCTATAATAACACATTGGCTGAGGCATCATTTTCCAGCAAATACTAAACTTATAATACCTATGTCACAGTTTAAAAGTAAATCCACATTGTTCTTAAGGGGCATCTTCCTCCATGTTAGATGGCATTTCAAAACCTCATATGTCAGCAAGTTAGATCATTTTTTAGGCATAAAATGAAAGTAAGGTCTGTCTCACCGGGTCTATGTCGGATGAACTCCTGGATGGTCGCCAGAGAGCTGGAAACATCTTTGGAAACTTCAGGACTGCGACGATGAACTTTCGCACCCCAGACTTTTGCGACACGCTCAATTTCATCATGATCTGTGGAAACCCACACACTGCCACACATAACATCAGCCATTAAAATAATAAATAACTCAATTTTACTTACAAAAGACAAATTAAGACTAAAAGGCTATTTTTATCTTAGTTAAAAGACTAAATTTAAAACAAGCGTAAATAAACGTGGCCAATAGCCCATTTCATTTATTTACCAGTTTAATTTTAGTTTGTTTCATAGGCCTACAAAATAATTAAAAAGTATAATGAACTCCAAAAATCATATTAAAGCCATAATATTAAAATAGTTAAGAAGAGCTCAAATGTAGTTGCCTGTCAACGACTCCTGAGTCCAAGGCAGCTCTCAGCACCCATCCGATGAGAGGAACACCGGCCAGATTCTTGATGTTCTTCAGAGGGATTCCTTTACTGCCACCCCGGGCCAGAATCAGAGCCGCCCGGTGAGGGAGTCCAGAGGACGGGGGACCGACACCCGAACTCACCTGAGCCTGAGCCTGAGCGAACCCGTGGCTCTCCATCGCCCTGAGACGCAGTGAGGGAACTGAGAAGTGAGATTCACGGGATGCAGATTGGCAATAGCCTAATAATATTTTTATATATTCACTAGATTATTAGTTTGATATTTTTAAAACCATATGCTTAACGATGAGAGTTGTTTTACAGGGCTTCCTCTCTGACAAACAGATCGTCTTTAGGCTATCTGCCAGAGCGACCGGTGCTACTTTCACATCTCTCGTATCACTCCGCGATCTCTGATCGTTTTAAACGGAGACGTGGCTATACGTAGCCTACAACATGTCTTGTGTTTTAAAACTGTCACAGTGAACATAAAACTCCTGATAGATGTAGTCTATAGAAGTTGAAGAATATCCAGATAAAGCAAGAAAACAAAAAGCATCCCTAGGAAGAAAAACAAATCTGTAGCCTGTGACACAATGAGAGTGAACTTAAGATATAAGACAAGTAACTTAAATTGTTTAATAATCAACATTGTTACTAAATCTATTTTAATTGCTTAGTTAATTAATAATAATATAAACAAATATTGTAATTGTTGCAGTGTTGTAATGGACTATGTTTCTTAGCGGAAGCTTTAAGATTATAACCATGTAACGCCCCAGACATAGGCTATAATTGACAGAAATAGAACAGTTCGTTGAATATCTAAAAATCTTTTTTTTAAAACGTTTCCATTCCTGTTTTTTGTTAAGTAGACTAGGCCTATCATATTTCATTAGCTAGCCTACAAGGCCCATAGGATAGTGAGAATATTAAGCTCAAATTCCAGGAGGAAAAAAAATAGAACAACATTTTTATTCAGAGGCCCAAACTAAGCAAACATATTTAATGTGGTGCAACCATCGATATGGCCAAAAACCCTATCGAGAGAGGGAAATATATTTGTTTCACATCATAATTTATATTTCACACTCACCACACGAGAGCAGCATTGTCACAGTTTTTGCTTAATCAAAACAGAACAGTGTTTACGTGCTTGAAATAAAACAGATTTATATGATCAATTAACTTTGCTTTTGCCCTATTATTTTACTGTATTTCCTTAAAATTTGTGTATCATTATAATTTTTACTTTGACATTGAAACACCCTGCAGTTTTTGGTGGGTTATTAAAGTTATAAACGCATTGAGTTTTTGCTTTGCATGTTCACAATGTTTACAAAATCCTCTAATAGATGCATGCACTAATAACAGATGCAAATGTTTAATTATGAATCTCATCATACACATTTCGCACACTTTTGTTCACCATGTAAATCTATAACAACAGGTTTAAGTAAATACTCCTCTCGAATCCAGGTGTCATATCCATACTCTCAGAAAGCACAGAATATTAATGCTGCTAGTTTTAGTTATTGACTAAATAAAGGAGGCAGTTGAAAGACAGAGATCTGCTCTGATCTCCACATGAAGGACTGGAGCTCAGAGCTGTTTCTGATGGGAAAGAGAATCAGTTGAGTTCAGTGTCAGAGGCCGTGGCCTTCACCCTCTTCTCTGACGTAAACTTCAGGTAACAGCAACACCAGCTTTTTTTTTATCCTTCTGACTCTATCAAAACAAGTGTTTCTGACCATTCTCTCACTCTGTTACAAAACCAATCAGTTCCTCACGATGGTTCGTGATCCATTCTGTCCAAAGGTTGACATACAATCTCCTCTGGAGGAGGCTCGCATTGTTCTGTCCTGCCTCTTCACAAGATTTCACAAACACTCTTGGGGCCAAATCATGATGAATTTTATATACTAAACTAACATTCGAAAACAAAACGAAATTTTCAAACGTTAATAATTTATATTTCTTCACAATGTTACAGTAGTGGTACCACTACTGTATTTGAACAATGCGAGCCTCCTCCAGAGGAGATTGTTATGTCATCTTTAGGTCCTCTGACAGAATTGCTTCTCTGTGAAAGCTGCAGGAATGTGGAACTTGTTGCCATTTACTGTTCGAGAGAGTAGTACCTTGCAACAGTGTAAATGTAACCTGAAGAAGTGGTTGAAAGACGGTCAGATTTGCGATCATTAACACAAAACTGGTAAATTGGGGTATTGTTAAAAATGTAAGAAGGTAATATTCTTATTCTTATTTTATATGAAAAAAACTGGAAAAAAAAACTGTAATAATTGTAAATACTGCAAATATTGTAATTGCATGTTAGTTGAGGTGATCCTTTTGTAGGTGCTGTATCTGTATTTTATATTGTGAATGAACTCATCAGTAAGAATGCTCATTGTCCACTGTATAAACCTGCTGTCACTTTGCCTCTGCCCAGGGACTACAGATGAAAATCAGCTTGCAGCTATCTCTGGTCTGTGCAACACATTTGTTGTGCAATGTCCCTGTCAAATAAATAAATAAATAAATAAATAAATAAATAAATAAGACCTCCCAATCAAGAAAACGGTTGTCCAAATGCCTAACAATCGAAGTGCAGCTGTCCAGCGAACACTAAATCTCGAAAGGAAATTACACACAAAAAAAATCGCTCCTTTCATGAAGAGTACAAAAACTTCATGACATGCTAAGCAAAGGTTACACAGTCAAGGTGCCTACATCACAATTAAGTTGTCAAGATGGTCAAATTTGGTATATACCTCACAATGAGGTGTACCGTCCACAGAAGAAGAAACTGAGAGAGGTGTCTGACTGTGCTGCAAGTTTCCAAGGGATGTCTTTGAATAGTGAGCTCCTACAGGGTCCAGACTATTTTGTATTTTGTATTTTAAAGCCTTTGGAAAATATCAAATGTAATTTGTATTTAAATACATTTAAGATGAGTATTTTTGTATTTTCAAAATACATAAAATACTTTTTGCCAGTCAGCCTCTTTATCAGGGTATTGATTTTGTGCATCAACTAGTTCAAACATTCAGCAATGGATCAGTGATTTTTTCTTTTCTTTTTTTCTTTTTTATAAGGTGAGAATGTCATGATCAATTCTATTTGTTGATTAAAGTTAAAATAAAATTCACTTCAGTTAACATGAAAGAATAAAAGAGCACAGACAAGTGGGAAAATAGCGTAAGCCAATCAGTCTTGACCGGTTGTTGATTTTTATCTTGTCAAATATGTTTAAAACATTACTGCATGTTAGGGCTGGGTGATATGACACTACACATCATAGTGATGATATAAAGTTTGAATTGATGGAACTTTTTCTAAATCGTTTACATAGATGGGCCTATTTGTGGGGTAAGCAAATTTATCTGTGCAGCTTTTAGTGGGCAGGAATTATTGGAACGTTGGAGTGGAAAAACAAACACTGATGAATGATACACCATAGAAATCTTCAGCTTTTAGTTTTATTGTACAAAAAAAAAATGAAAAAAAAAAATGGGTAAATAGTGAGAATCTAAATTAATTCTAATTTTATATTTTAGATACACTTTCTAATTTTAATAAATTTATAGAAAAAAATAAACTTTACATAAAATAAACATAAAATTACTTTAAAAGTATTAGACTACCTGCAACAAAAACAAAAAAAACAATAAAAAACTGATATTGAGAATTGTGAAACCATGATATTGTTACTGTGAAGTAAAATTGAGATTTTGGTCATATCGCCCATCCATATTCTTTGCTAGATAGCAGAAAAGGTTCCCACAGTTTTACATACAGTATGAATTTTTTAATAGTGTTCACCACAAGTAATATATTCTACATTGTAACCAGAAATAAGTATATAAATGGCTGCAAAGTTTATTTGTAATTGCCAGAAAGAAAGAAAGAATGACAGAGAGGGCAGAGATGAGGTTAGGAATGAAAAGTCAGTACGCCTGTGTAGTTTCTTCATTCACTGTGACCTATACCTGCACTGGATGGCCAATTTCACATGCATTTTGTGTATTTTCAAAATACTAAATATTTGTATTTAAATACATTTTTTCACACAGTATTTTGTATTTGTATTTTAAATACATTTCCATGTATTTATGCCCATCTCTGAGTACAAGTTGGTTGTTCATCTCTTTGGAGCAAAGTCATTTCCAAAGCTGTGATTCCACCGCAAAAACGTTCCCCAGGAACAAGGATCTTTGGGGTGGTACTCCTTGTCTTTCGACCGCAGTAACCAGGGTCTAAATGTAAAAATGTCCCCCTGTGAAAGTCCCTGCTTGCGAGGTAGAACTTTTTCAAATTTCAGGAACTTTCAGGGTTGGGACTTGGGCGCTGAACATGCTGGTTGGTTGAGTTCACGCAGCATTTTGATTGGTTTTTTTTTTATTTACTTTTTTGCCACCCCAATGAAATCACTGGGTCTTACCTGGCCACCCCTGAAAATAATAGCCTAGGATAAAATGTAGCCTATGCTAAATATATATGAGTAGGCCTATAGTGTATAGGGTAATTTAACTGTTTATGAGGAAAAAAAATGTTCTTGTGCCTGGCTGTTCTGGTGCTCAGTGATCTGTAGTGTTGACCAGATGGCAACAAGGGAAGTGACCTGGATGTGTGTTATTTATTAACACACATAAAGTGTTATTTATTATCTGGAATGTGAGTGAAAGATTTCTCCACCCAGATTTCCCATCAGGTTCAGCTGCTCATGCGAATTCGCCACGTTGACCAACAGGCAGCTGTTGGATGTGAAAATGACTTCTGTGTGAGGTGTGAAAGCCTATTAACTTATCGTTTATTGAATTGTTGTATAAAATCAATATCAAATTTGCAAATGTGCTGATATTCAGGAAAACAGCACTTTTGCTCATGTGATATTTCTCATGATCTTGGTTTTTGGAAGCATTTTTTAAAATGAATTGGTGGCAATTTTGCCTGTTATTTCCTGACCCTGGTGTGTGTGCTGCATGATGGCGGGCAGTGGGGCTTTATTTCAAGTAAGCGGAGGCCCCTTCTGTGGCAAGACAGTGAAACGGGTGAAAGAGCGCTACTAGTTTTGGGTCCCAGAGATGTTGGCTGGTTATTATGTGGATGTTGCAGAACCAGGCTTCATCAGGGGAGTTAGTCAGATCTTACGATAGGCCTAACCCTTCTGTAGAATTTAAGTTCTTCTAATTTCCCCCAAAGCACTTTGAGGTCTCGTGGAAATAAAAAGGTGACTCCAGAACTGAATATAAAGTGTTTAAAGGATCCCATAATTCCTGCAAGAACTGCAAAGACTGTCGATGGTTCCACCAGTAATCCTATTATCAAACCACCGGCTCAGGAACTGGCACAGACACCACCGGCTCAGGAACTGGCACAGACACCACCGGCTCAGGAACTGGCACAGACACCACCGGCTCAGGAACTGGCACAGACACCACCGGCTCAGGAACTGGCACAGACACCACCGGCTCAGGAACTGGAACAGACACCACCGGCTCAGGAACTGGAACAGACACCACCGGCTCAGGAACTGGCACAGACACCACCGGCTCAGGAACTGGCACAGACACCACCGGCTCAGGAACAGACACCACCGGCTCAGGAACAGACACCACCGGCTCAGGAACAGACACCACCGGCTCAGGAACAGACACCACCGGCTCAGGAACAGACACCACCGGCTCAGGAACAGACACCACCGGCTCAGGAACAGACACCACCGGCTCAGGAACAGACACCACCGGCTCAGGAACAGACACCACCGGCTCAGGAACAGACACCACCGGCTCAGGAACAGACACCACCGGCTCAGGAACAGACACCACCGGCTCAGGAACAGACACCACCGGCACAGGAACTGGAACAGACACCACCGGCTCAGGAACAGACACCACCGGCTCAGGAACAGACACCACCGGCACAGGAACAGACACCACCGGCTCAGGAACAGACACCACCGGCTCAGGAACAGGAACAGACACCACCGGCTCAGGAACAGGAACAGACACCACCAGCTCAGGAACAGGAACAGACACCACCGGCTCAGGAACAGGAACAGACACCACCGGCTCAGGAACAGGAACAGACACCACCGGCTCAGGAACAGGCACCACCGGCTCAGGAACAGGAACAGACACCACCGGCTCAGGAACAGGAACAGACACCACCGGCTCAGGAACAGGAACAGACACCACCGGCTCAGGAACAGGAACAGACACCACCGGCTCAGGAACAGGAACAGACACCACCAGCTCAGGAACAGGAACAGACACCACCGGCTCAGGAACAGGAACAGACACGGAACTGGAACAGACACCACCGGCTCAGGAACTGGCACAGACACCACCGGCTCAGGAACTGGAACAGACACCACCGGCTCAGGAACTGGAACAGACACCACCGGCTCAGGAACTGGAACAGACACCACCGGCTCAGGAACAGACACCACCGGCTCAGGAACAGGAACAGACACCACCGGCTCAGGAACAGGAACAGACACCACCGGCTCAGGAACAGGCACCACCGGCTCAGGAACAGGAACAGACACCACCGGCTCAGGAACAGGAACAGACACCACCGGCTCAGGAACAGGAACAGACACCACCGGCTCAGGAACAGGAACAGACACGGAACTGGAACAGACACCACCGGCTCAGGAACTGGCACAGACACCACCGGCTCAGGAACTGGCACAGACACCACCGGCTCAGGAACTGGCACAGACACCACCGGCTCAGGAACTGGCACAGACACCACCGGCTCAGGAACTGGAACAGACACCACCGGCTCAGGAACAGGAACAGGCACCACCGGCTCAGGAACAGGAACAGACACCACCGGCTCAGGAACAGGAACAGACACCACCGGCTCAGGAACAGGAACAGACACCACCGGCTCAGGAACAGGAACAGACACCACCGGCTCAGGAACAGGAACAGACACCACCGGCTCAGGAACAGGAACAGACACCACCGGCTCAGGAACAGGAACAGACACGGAACTGGAACAGACACCACCGGCTCAGGAACTGGCACAGACACCACCGGCTCAGGAACTGGCACAGACACCACCGGCTCAGGAACTGGAACAGACACCACCGGCTCAGGAACTGGAACAGGCACCACCGGCTCAGGAACAGGAACAGACACCACCGGCTCAGGAACAGGAACAGACACCACCGGCTCAGGAACAGGAACAGACACCACCGGCTCAGGAACAGGAACAGACACCACCGGCTCAGGAACAGGAACAGACACCACCGGCTCAGGAACAGGAACAGACACCACCAGCTCAGGAACAGGAACAGACACCACCGGCTCAGGAACAGGAACAGACACGGAACTGGCACAGACACCACCGGCTCAGGAACTGGAACAGACACCACCGGCTCAGGAACTGGAACAGACACCACCGGCTCAGGAACTGGAACAGACACCACCGGCTCAGGAACTGGAACAGACACCACCGGCTCAGGAACTGGAACAGACACCACCGGCTCAGGAACAGACACCACCGGCTCAGGAACTGGAACAGACACCACCGGCTCAGGAACTGGAACAGACACCACCGGCTCAGGAACAGGCACCACCGGCTCAGGAACAGGAACAGGCACCACCGGCTCAGGAACAGGAACAGACACCACCAGCTCAGGAACAGGAACAGACACCACCGGCTCAGGAACAGGAACAGACACGGAACTGGCACAGACACCACCGGCTCAGGAACTGGCACAGACACCACCGGCTCAGGAACTGGAACAGACACCACCGGCTCAGGAACTGGAACAGACACCACCGGCTCAGGAACTGGAACAGACACCACCGGCTCAGGAACTGGAACAGACACCACCGGCTCAGGAACAGACACCACCGGCTCAGGAACAGGAACAGACACCACCGGCTCAGGAACTGGAACAGACACCACCGGCTCAGGAACAGGCACCACCGGCTCAGGAACAGGAACAGGCACCACCGGCTCAGGAACAGGAACAGACACCACCGGCTCAGGAACAGGAACAGACACCACCGGCTCAGGAACAGGAACAGACACCACCGGCTCAGGAACAGGAACAGACACCACCGGCTCAGGAACAGGAACAGACACGGAACTGGAACAGACACCACCGGCTCAGGAACTGGCACAGACACCACCGGCTCAGGAACTGGCACAGACACCACCGGCTCAGGAACAGGAACAGACACGGAACTGGAACAGACACCACCGGCTCAGGAACTGGCACAGACACCACCGGCTCAGGAACTGGCACAGACACCACCGGCTCAGGAACTGGCACAGACACCACCGGCTCAGGAACTGGCACAGACACCACCGGCTCAGGAACTGGCACAGACACCACCGGCTCAGGAACAGGCACCACCGGCTCAGGAACAGGAACAGACACCACCGGCTCAGGAACAGGCACCACCGGCTCAGGAACAGGAACAGACACCACCGGCTCAGGAACAGGAACAGACACCACCGGCTCAGGAACAGGAACAGACACCACCGGCTCAGGAACAGGAACAGACACCACCAGCTCAGGAACAGGAACAGACACCACCGGCTCAGGAACAGGAACAGACACGGAACAGGAACAGACACCACCGGCTCAGGAACAGGAACAGACACGGAACTGGAACAGACACCACCGGCTCAGGAACTGGCACAGACACCACCGGCTCAGGAACTGGCACAGACACCACCGGCTCAGGAACTGGCACAGACACCACCGGCTCAGGAACTGGAACAGACACCACCGGCTCAGGAACTGGAACAGACACCACCGGCTCAGGAACTGGAACAGACACCACCGGCTCAGGAACAGACACCACCGGCTCAGGAACAGGAACAGACACCACCGGCTCAGGAACTGGAACAGACACCACCGGCTCAGGAACAGGCACCACCGGCTCAGGAACAGGAACAGGCACCACCGGCTCAGGAACAGGAACAGGCACCACCGGCTCAGGAACTGGCACAGACACCACCGGCTCAGGAACTGGCACAGACACCACCGGCTCAGGAACAGGAACAGACACGGAACTGGAACAGACACCACCGGCTCAGGAACTGGCACAGACACCACCGGCTCAGGAACTGGCACAGACACCACCGGCTCAGGAACAGGAACAGACACGGAACTGGAACAGACACCACCGGCTCAGGAACTGGCACAGACACCACCGGCTCAGGAACTGGCACAGACACCACCGGCTCAGGAACTGGCACAGACACCACCGGCTCAGGAACTGGCACAGACACCACCGGCTCAGGAACTGGCACAGACACCACCGGCTCAGGAACAGGCACCACCGGCTCAGGAACAGGAACAGACACCACCGGCTCAGGAACAGGCACCACCGGCTCAGGAACAGGAACAGACACCACCGGCTCAGGAACAGGAACAGACACCACCGGCTCAGGAACAGGAACAGACACCACCGGCTCAGGAACAGGAACAGACACCACCGGCTCAGGAACAGGAACAGACACCACCGGCTCAGGAACAGGAACAGACACCACCAGCTCAGGAACAGGAACAGACACCACCGGCTCAGGAACAGGAACAGACACGGAACAGGAACAGACACCACCAGCTCAGGAACAGGAACAGACACGGAACTGGAACAGACACCACCGGCTCAGGAACTGGCACAGACACCACCGGCTCAGGAACTGGCACAGACACCACCGGCTCAGGAACTGGAACAGACACCACCGGCTCAGGAACTGGAACAGACACCACCGGCTCAGGAACTGGAACAGACACCACCGGCTCAGGAACAGACACCACCGGCTCAGGAACAGGAACAGACACCACCGGCTCAGGAACTGGAACAGACACCACCGGCTCAGGAACAGGCACCACCGGCTCAGGAACAGGAACAGGCACCACCGGCTCAGGAACAGGAACAGACACCACCGGCTCAGGAACAGGAACAGACACCACCGGCTCAGGAACAGGAACAGACACCACCGGCTCAGGAACAGGAACAGACACCACCGGCTCAGGAACAGGAACAGACACCACCGGCTCAGGAACAGGAACAGACACCACCGGCTCAGGAACAGGAACAGACACGGAACTGGAACAGACACCACCGGCTCAGGAACTGGCACAGACACCACCGGCTCAGGAACTGGCACAGACACCACCGGCTCAGGAACTGGAACAGACACCACCGGCTCAGGAACTGGAACAGACACCACCGGCTCAGGAACTGGAACAGACACCACCGGCTCAGGAACAGACACCACCGGCTCAGGAACTGGAACAGACACCACCGGCTCAGGAACTGGAACAGACACCACCGGCTCAGGAACTGGAACAGACACCACCGGCTCAGGAACTGGAACAGACACCACCGGCTCAGGAACTGGAACAGACACCACCGGCTCAGGAACAGGAACAGACACCACCGGCTCAGGAACAGGAACAGACACCACCGGCTCAGGAACAGGAACAGACACCACCGGCTCAGGAACAGGAACAGACACCACCGGCTCAGGAACAGGAACAGACACCACCGGCTCAGGAACAGGAACAGACACGGAACTGGAACAGACACCACCGGCTCAGGAACTGGCACAGACACCACCGGCTCAGGAACTGGAACAGACACCACCGGCTCAGGAACTGGAACAGACACCACCGGCTCAGGAACTGGAACAGACACCACCGGCTCAGGAACTGGAACAGACACCACCGGCTCAGGAACTGGAACAGACACCACCGGCTCAGGAACTGGAACAGACACCACCGGCTCAGGAACTGGAACAGACACCACCGGCTCAGGAACTGGAACAGACACCACCGGCTCAGGAACAGGAACAGACACCACCGGCTCAGGAACAGACACCACCGGCTCAGGAACAGACACCACCGGCTCAGGAACAGACACCACCGGCTCAGGAACAGACACCACCGGCTCAGGAACAGACACCACCGGCTCAGGAACTGGCACAGACACCACCGGCTCAGGAACTGGCACAGACACCACCGGCTCAGGAACTGGCACAGACACCACCGGCTCAGGAACAGACACCACCGGCTCAGGAACTGGAACAGACACCACCGGCTCAGGAACTGGCACAGACACCACCGGCTCAGGAACTGGCACAGACACCACCGGCTCAGGAACTGGCACAGACACCACCGGCTCAGGAACTGGCACAGACACCACCGGCTCAGGAACAGACACCACCGGCTCAGGAACTGGAACAGACACCACCGGCTCAGGAACTGGAACAGACACCACCGGCTCAGGAACAGACACCACCGGCTCAGGAACAGACACCACCGGCTCAGGAACTGGAACAGACACCACCGGCTCAGGAACAGGAACAGACACGGAACTGGAACAGACACCACCGGCTCAGGAACTGGCACAGACACCACCGGCTCAGGAACTGGCACAGACACCACCGGCTCAGGAACTGGAACAGACACCACCGGCTCAGGAACTGGAACAGACACCACCGGCTCAGGAACTGGAACAGACACCACCGGCTCAGGAACTGGAACAGACACCACCGGCTCAGGAACTGGAACAGACACCACCGGCTCAGGAACTGGAACAGACACCACCGGCTCAGGAACTGGAACAGACACCACCGGCTCAGGAACTGGAACAGACACCACCGGCTCAGGAACTGGAACAGACACCACCGGCTCAGGAACTGGAACAGACACCACCGGCTCAGGAACAGGAACAGACACCACCGGCTCAGGAACAGACACCACCGGCTCAGGAACAGACACCACCGGCTCAGGAACAGACACCACCGGCTCAGGAACAGACACCACCGGCTCAGGAACAGACACCACCGGCTCAGGAACTGGCACCACCGGCTCAGGAACTGGCACAGACACCACCGGCTCAGGAACAGACACCACCGGCTCAGGAACTGGAACAGACACCACCGGCTCAGGAACTGGCACAGACACCACCGGCTCAGGAACAGGAACAGACACCACCGGCTCAGGAACTGGCACAGACACCACCGGCTCAGGAACTGGAACAGACACCACCGGCTCAGGAACTGGCACAGACAGCACCGGCTCAGGAACTGGAACAGACACCACCGGCTCAGGAACTGGAACAGACACCACCGGCTCAGGAACTGGAACAGACACCACCGGCTCAGGAACAGACACCACCGGCTCAGGAACAGACACCACCGGCTCAGGAACAGACACCACCGGCTCAGGAACTGGAACAGACACCACCGGCTCAGGAACTGGCACAGACACCACCGGCTCAGGAACAGGAACAGACACCACCGGCTCAGGAACTGGCACAGACACCACCGGCTCAGGAACTGGAACAGACACCACCGGCTCAGGAACTGGAACAGACACCACCGGCTCAGGAACTGGCACAGACACCACCGGCTCAGGAACTGGAACAGACACCACCGGCTCAGGAACTGGAACAGACACCACCGGC
This sequence comes from Abramis brama, assembly GCF_963993115.1. Classification (NCBI taxonomy): domain Eukaryota; kingdom Metazoa; phylum Chordata; class Actinopteri; order Cypriniformes; family Leuciscidae; genus Abramis; species Abramis brama. The sequence continues at coordinate 29,063,233 of NC_139982.1, forward strand.
TCAGGAACAGACACCACCGGCTCAGGAACAGACACCACCGGCTCAGGAACAGACACCACCGGCTCAGGAACTGGAACAGACACCACCGGCTCAGGAACAGACACCACCGGCTCAGGAACAGACACCACCGGCTCAGGAACTGGAACAGACACCACCGGCTCAGGAACTGGAACAGACACCACCGGCTCAGGAACTGGAACAGACACCACCGGCTCAGGAACAGACACCACCGGCTCAGGAACAGACACCACCGGCTCAGGAACAGACACCACCGGCTCAGGAACAGACACCACCGGCTCAGGAACTGGCAGAGACACCACCGGCTCAGGAACAGGAACAGACACCACCGGCTCAGGAACAGGAACAGACACCACCGGCTCAGGAACAGATACGGACACCTGTTCAGGAACAGGAACAAACACCGGCTTCAGCGCAGTGTCCGGGGTTCCAACCGGACTGGAGGCTGCCATCTTGGTAGTGTGTGCAGCCCAGGCACGCCAGACAGCAACCAAATAAAAAGTGAAGACAGCCCTCTGGGCCGTGGCAGGGCTGACGGGTACAGCCTCCTGAACAGGAACAGTCTCTGGATCGGCAGACGTGACATGAACAGTCTCTGCATCGACAGACGTGACGTGAGCAGTCTCTGGATCGGCAGACGTGACGTGAGCAGTCTCTGGATCGGCAGACGTGACGTGAGCAGTCTCTGGATCGGCAGACGTGACGTGAGCAGTCTCTGGATCGGCAGACGTGACGTGAGCAGTCTCTGGATCGGCAGACGTGACGCGAGCAGTCTCTGGATCGGCAGACGTGACGCGAGCAGTCTCTGGATCGGCAGACGTGACGCGAGCAGTCTCTGGATCGGCAGACGTGACGCGAGCAGTCTCTGGATCGGCAGACGTGACGCGAGCAGTCTCTGGATCGGCAGACGTGACGCGAACAGTCTCTGGATCGGCAGACGTGACGTGAACAGATCGGCAGACGTGACGTGAACAGTCTCTGGATCGGCAGACGTGACGTGAACAGTCTCTGGATCAGCAGACTTGCTGTGTCTCTTCCACGCATGCAATACCGCCACTGCGTAAAAGAGAAAGACAACCCTCCTGGCCGTGGCAGGACTGATGGTGGGCAGCTCCGAGACAATCCTCTTGTCCGAAGACACAGGCTCGGTGGCGGCCATCTTGTCCGAAGACACAGGCTCGGCAGACGTGACGTGAACAGGCTCGGCGGCAACCATCTTGTCCGCAGACACGTTATCCGGCTCGGCAGCAGCCATCTTGTCCGAAGACACAGGCTCGGCGGCGGCCATCTTGTCCGAAGACACAGGCTCAGCAGACGTGCGTCTCTTACCCCCTCTCCGTCTGCGACGGTGGCTCCAATTCGTCCCTCACCATCCCAGAGTCGAAGGGGGGCCATGGTGGAGAGTGGTGTTGGACTCCCTCTCGACCCACCACTCCTCTGCGACCTCCCCGGGTCCCACGAAAAATGACTAGACGGGTTCCTTCAAAACCCTCTCTCCTCTCCCGCTCGATGGCTGGGGAAAAGACATTAAAAAACATTCCGCTGGATCCTTGTTGACGGAGTCCTTCTGTCACGAAACCACACACAAGAAACAGGGGTTAGATCCAAGTGCAGTATGAATTATTTATTTGGGGAATTCCATAAGCATAATCCAGTCCAGGCAATAGTCGATATCATAATCCATCCAAAACAAGAACATAAACAGGAACACAGAAGAAACAGAAGTGGCGTGATAAATACAAGGACTCCATGACACATACTAAAACAGACAGGGTATATATACACAGGGAAATGACAATGCTAATGGGGAACAGGCTGAGTGCAATGATCAGTGATAAGGGACAGCTGAGTGCAATGAAAAGACAAGGATCATGGGGGATGTAGTTCAAGAGTGTGATGGACAACGTGGGGAAGGAGGACATCTAGTGGTGACCCAAGGACAGTAACGTGCGGTGAAATCTTGTCATGGGTAGGCTGTGACCTATCAATGTGGCATATGTTCATATTCATTCAGTTAATGAAGCAACCCAAGTTCATATCAGGCATCATCACATCGCTGCCTGCATACAGCAAAGTCATATGTGAGGCTAATGCACAATCAAATCTAATAATCAAATTAATGGACACATCTAATGATAGATATATTATACAACAAACAAATGTTTTGTGCGGGACACAGTAAGAGAGGGAGGCGGCGCGGTGTCAGCGAACCGACAAGTAGCCTAGTCACTATTGTGCAGTTTGTATTAATGCCATGGTTCAAAAAATAATGTAAAGGTTAAATAATAATTCACTTAGACTTTATAAGAAGCAATTGCGACTTTATTTCACACAATTCTGACTTTATATCTCGCAATTCTGACTTTATAACACGCAATTGCGACTTTATTTCACGCAATTCTGAGAAATAATGACAGAATTGCGAGATGTAAACTCGCAATTATCTTTTAAAATGTTTTATTCTGTGGCGGAAACAAGCTTCCATACCTCCTGGCCTCTTCCTCCCATCCATCCTCCCTGACGCATAGCTACCGGGCCGGCCCAGCTATCGGTAGGCGCCGGCGGTGCTGCGGTAGTTACCTGAGAAAACGTTTTGGAAAAGACGGGCTATGGACCCAACCAACTCTATAGGAGGGGAGGGGAGAACTCCCTCACATGGTACAACCTATGCAGAGGCTGCGCGCTGCGGTGTCAGAATGCGGAACGCGTGTAGCCTAATATAACTAACGTGACAAATGTGAAAAAACAAAAATCCTCGACCGGCCCAAAAGTGAAGCGGCCCACCGGGAATTCTCCCGATTACCCACCCCGGGCCTGTTGACAGCCAACGCTAGGCGCCGCTAGATCGGGAAGTGCGGATTGAGTGAGAGCGAGTGGATCACGTGACATGAAGCAAGCTCGGTCTCTGCCTCAATGTTGATAATTCAAGACAGCATGAGAACTGACTGCGCATGCGCAAACCTACGTAAACTACGTTCTATGGACCAAAGAAGTACTGCTAACCTCTGTCTCAATGGCCATGGCCTTGAATTTCCTGCATGAAACAATGGTTTTAGGAGCAAACAATGGCAAAATGAGTATATTATATGTGTATTCCTGAAAATTATAGTTTTTAGAAAAATTAATATTTGGAATAAAATAAATGCAATTAATAATGCGGTGAATTAATAAAGTTCTTGGAATTAATAAATGTAATGTCAACATTTCCTTTGGTGAGGCACTGCCTACCCTGCCTACCCTGACCGCACGTCCCTGCCCAAGGAACATAAACCAGACACTGTGACAGTGTCAAAATGGAGCAAAAAAATGCTTCCCAAACTACTTACCGCCTACAGCTTTGGGATTGTGTAAAATACACAGCAGTAAAATCAACAGGAAAATGATGCATTTCGGCTGTTGTTCAGCTGAAGTCAGTTCAGTGTTGATTCAGTTCCATTGTAAAGATAATCAATTGTTTAATTATTGAATGAGTTCATTTCATAAAGCAGTTGTCAAAAAAAATTGTCAAATGACAGCTTACAAAACATTAAAAATCACAGTCACCAGTAAATCATGTTTGTATGCGCTAGTGTATACACACAGAATAATGAGGGCGTGTCACTGTAGGTAGTTACAGGTGTTATTGTTTCTCATGAATAGTACCTTCACTCAGTCTTTACAGTCAACATGATTGCTTAATATGTTTGATATATAGAGAAACTGTGTACTGACATGTATTCAAAGAGAGCTTGACTCAAGAACAGATTTGACACAAATATCCCTTTGGGGATATAGGGGCAGACTGGGTATGGTTGTAACACTTTTTGCTTTAGCCTCTGTAACTAACTGAATCTTTGAGCAAAAATGCTCAAACTTGTACAAAGCACCCACATTTGTTTTCTACAAAAGCCATTTCAAACCTCTGTAAGAATATCACAGCCCTTATGAGTTAATGTTAAATACATGGTGTGCCTTTACAATCCCACAACCAGGTTGTAACACTACTTACAACTTACTTTAGTTGCCAAATGGCTCAATATATACAATTTCATGGTCTGAGGTCTCATAATGTAAGGAGATGGTTATAACACTTTTTAAAGGTGTTACAACCCACCACACCTCTGTCAGCCAGTGTATAGCCATATAAGCATAATGGTTTGAAATTAGTTTAAAAAGAAAAGAAAATACTATTCAATCTAATATACAAATAACAAAATATAGTTTTGGTGAAAAAAGTTATTATCTCAAAATAATTTTTTTCTTCGTAAAATCTGCATGCACCTATTTCCAGCCTTCGCAGCCTTTCAGATGGGATCAGGTATAAATTGGGTAAATAAACACTTAAATGGTCATAGGACTCCTATCGTATCCCTGATTGGTGGAATTGATGGTGTTACAACTCTCCCCATGTTACAACCACACTGGGGTCCCAACCATACAAGGTTATGAGCAGATTTAACCTGCATTTACAAAATTTAACCAGAATGAGGTGCTGGAACACAACTTTTGCAGTGTTCTCAGGGCCTAATACTGCAAAAGTGGGGATTTTTAAACTAATTAAGCCATTTAAATGAACTGAAATGCAAATTCTAAGACCTTTTTAACAACTAACAAATTCCATCAATGAAAGACTGAAAAACACATGATGGTATTATCTTATTTAATTTGATATAGGCCTAACTCATTTTTATTTTATAATCTTATTATTTATTTATTTTTAAATTGCACACTCTATCCATCCATCAGTGTGAGAAACAGCCGTCAAAACCCGGGATGGGCGCGTGAGTAGGCAACCTCTGATACGAGTGATAAAGCCGCCTTTCTTGATATCCCTTCTTCCAACTCTGAAAAAAAAAACCTGATTTCATTATCTAGACACTTATTTAAAGACTATAGCTAATATATAGTCTCGAATATATACTATATTTAATAGAATAGCCTACACTGAAAACATGTGGTTTTGTGAACGTCTGTGATCTCATTGCATTTACACAGTTTTGACCAGCAGGTGTCACCACCGTGCTGAGTTTCACGCGATTCGAAACAACTAGTTTTGTAATGTTGTCAGGTCCAAATAACCACACACTCACTCAAATTTCCTTGTGCAATTGTTATGTATTTTATATACATTAAGTGAAGAATGAGAATCATCCAGTTTTATTTGCCAGAATCCTTGATTAGCGTCCAGGACTGAGAATATCTTTGCATTTGGCATGCTGGAGACCACTTCTTCCACCGTCATTAAAGGGTAATGTTCACGCTTTATTGCTTTATTAAGGTTTTCTGGATCCACATATAGCCTACGTAGCCTACCTTGTTCTGTTTCACCACTGTTACCATGCTGTTCACCCACTCTGTTGGTTCTGTTTATGCTTTCCATCGCTTCAACTATTTTGTCCTACAGGAACTTTTCTTGGTGGATGAATCACTGGGGGCCGTTTTGATGTGATGCTCAATTGGCAAGCAACCAAGGCTAGAAAACAGGTCTTCAAACAAAGTATTTTAATGTGTCATCTTTAGTCTTTATTTCATTTAGGTACTCTTCTCATCATCCCTAAATTTTCACAGGTTGCGCGTCCAAGAATCGCAGGTATCCTTCGTTGCCGTCAATACCAGTCTTTTTGAATTGAACATATGCTATAATTTCCTTGATTCATTTAGAGAGAATGCATTCATAATTAAAAAATAAAATATTATTTGCAAATAGTTAAAATTATTTCAATAAGCCTTTCTTTTTCTTTATTCCCTTAAATCGCTTTTATAATTAATTAATTCCTTTAAATAAAAATACCCAATTTTAGTTTGGGCTAAAGCCCCGAATATCCACTGACCATAGATCCGCCCCTGATGATACCAGTTACGTTTAACAGTCATATAGGGATAATAAGCTATTCATTGTGGAGAGTGCATGATGAAGTGTACGTCTTACATAAAAAAAAAAAAAAAAACGTTTCCCGATATCTTCGGATCGGAAATGCGTCCGTTGTTCAAATTTCCCACGATCAAAGAGGACACTAGAGATCGGTTCACGTGCCGCTTGGGATCTGTCACGTCATATTTACAAACGCCAAAACGGTATTTATTGTTTGAATTTCGTAATAAAATTGATAGAATCTGAGAGCTTAATTTTTTTTTATATTATAACTAACCTGCTCTGTCTAGTCTGTCGGTCTCCGTGTCCTCTTTGCGTCGCGATTTTTCTGTGTGTGAGAAAATGGTGTGGCGTGAGAGCGTGTGAAAAGTGTAAATTGCGTGAGTCTCACGGTGAATGCGTGAGAGTTGGCAGCTCTGCACTTGAAGTAGCCTATCTGAATTAATCTGGCTGCAAGTACCTACTTAGCGTAGACCTATTTTTTTTTTTTTTTTTTCACCAGGGCGGATACAACATAGCCTGAGTAGCAAAACAAAATGAACACGGCAAAAGATACAATGTTCGTTTATATAGGCTACTAGTATTATAAATTAAGCAATTAGAATCGATTATTAGAATCAATAATAATTATTAAACAATCCAAGTTAGCCTGCTTGTCTTAAGGGCGCTTTCACACTAGCACTTTTGGTGCGCACCCGGGTTCGAATGACGTCAGAGTTCGGTTCGTTTGGATGATGTGAACGCTGTTTTCCGAACTCGGGTGCGCACCCGCGAACCGTACTCGAGTCCGCTTAAAAAGGTGGTCTGGGGTACGGTTCATGTGAACTCGGGTACGGTTCGCTGTTGATATGAACGCAATCGTACCAAATCGCGGAAGTGAACCGCTATTGATGACATATAATGTGGTGCGTGCCTGCGTGCATGTGTTTAACAACTGTAAAAGGGTCTATATACACTTACCTTGACGAAAAGCGGGATTGACGCACTGCAAGCAGAGAGATGATTTCTGCTTGCCTCCACAAAAATTGTCTTCGGCGGACATCCCGCTGTCTTTGGAACGGTTTTAATACTTTTGCGGCAGACAGACGCAAGTGTGTTTCTGTATCTTTTCTTTGAAAACAAAACCAAAGGTTCAAAAAAAGAAGAAGAAATGTGAAGCGAGCAATTCTATCCATTTTGACGCTTTTTCATAGCGGTTACCAAGCAACACGTGTACGCGCCAGCTGCAGTTTGATGACGCAAGCGTACCGCGGTTCGGATACAAATAATATAATGTGAACACAGTCCATCGGGGGCTGGGGGAGGGGGGAAGCAATCGAACTCGGGTTCGGAACAGGCAATCGAACCAAGTGTGAAAGCACCCTGAGTCTCGCCGAGGCCAGACCAATCTCCCAAAAGCTTCTCAAACATTCCCCAGTCTTCTCAGGTGGCTGGAAATGCCTATATTGCAGTCAACGGGCCTGTTACAAAACACGCTCACCTGCAAACAAACGTTGTTTTTACGGCGACGCAGATAAAGCACAAAAAGAGCTCTTTTCTGTCTGTGTCATATGTAGGTCACGTGCCCACGTCAAAGTACGCAGCCCTACACACAAGCACTGTCCCCACAGTTTCAAACTTCCGTTCAGAATGCTGACAACCAAGTAAATCCTTGTGCAAATTCGCCCAGGGGATTGGTTTTTCTCAGTGGATCTGAAAGATTTCAGAGGATGTTGGGTCTCATGGCCTCAGCATCACCAGTACTCCAGCTAGGACTACTGCACATGCGTCCTCTCCAGCACTGGCTAAAACCCCATGTACCAGCTCACGCATGGCGATCTGGCCACTTACTAATCAGAGTGAGTCACGGCTGCATCAAAGCCCTGGCTCCCTGGAAAGCGACCGACTGGTACCAGTCTGGCGCGAGTTTGGGTGTTTCGAGGAGAAAAGTGATCTCGACAGATGCCTCCAACCTAGGTTGGGGGGCCCTCTACGAGGGCAGGCCCGTCTCTGGCCTATGGTCAAGCCCGGAGAAGCACCTACATATAAACTGTATAGAGATGAGAGCGGTCGCTCTATCACTGAAAGCTTTTCTCCCATATCTAAAAGGCTACCACGTGCAGGTCCGAACGGACAACATGGCAGTGGTGGCTTACATAAATCGCCAGGGCGGTCTCAGGTCGAACAACCTGCACGCCAAGGCCAGGAGTCTCATTCTATGGGCTCAGCACAACCTGCACTCGCTAAGGGCAGCGCATGTGCCAGGCATTCTGAACCAGGGTGCGGATATGCTGTCCAGAGACAAAGTTCCCCCAGGGGAATGGTCTTTCCACCCTCAAACGGTTCAGCTAATATGGAGCATCTTCAGCAGAGGTCGACCTCTTTGCCTCAGAAGACAACGCTTGTTGCCGAACGTTTTTCTCAAAGAACAGGGACGCGCTTGCCCACGAATGGCCGAGCCATCCGCTATATGCATTTCCTTCTGTCACGATGCTACCACAGGTCATCAAACGGATCAGGGAAAGCAAGTGTGCAGTGGTACTAATAGCCCCTCTCTGGAAGACCCAGTTATGGTTCTCCGAGTTGACGCAACTGCTGAAAACAGCCCCATGGCCAATTCCGCTGAGGAGAGATCTCCTCACCCAGGCAAACGGGAAAATCTGGCATCCCCATCCCGACTTTTGGGCCCTTCATGTATGGCCCCTCAACGGGTACTGAAGCAAGAGTGCCCTCAACTAGGCGCCTCTACGCTTAGAAATGGGGGGTGTTCTCTGGCTGGTGCACAGCACGGAGCCTGGACCCCTACTCTTGCGAAGTACTAAGTATACTCGCCTTTTTACAAGAGCTCATGGACGCGGGTCGCACCCCCTCCACGCCAAAGTATATGTGGCGGCCATAACAGCATCCCACGCTCTTGTGGCCGGACAATCACTAGGAAGAAACGACCTTGTCGTCCCCTTCTTTAAAGGGGCAAGGAGGCTGAACCCTCCGTGACACCCCACTGTGCCTATCTGGGACCTCTCTACGGTCCTGGAAGCATTGAAGGGTGCCCCGTTTGAGACGCTTCAGTCTGCAAACCTAAAGCACCTCTTGCTCAAGACCGCTCTTTTACTGTCGCTCGCTAACAACTCCAGAGCCGTCCTTAAGCCAAGGCATGGTTATATTCCTAAAGTGCTCTCGACTCCATTCAGAGCACAGGTTATTTCCCTAGCAGCTCTTTCCTCACCAGAAGATGAAAGAGACGCAAATTTACTCTGTCCCGTCATAGTCCAGTCATTTTATGAAAAAAGGTTGAACAAATTGCAATAGAAGCAAACTCAACTGATTTTGTATCCTCAATACGTCCTGAGTAAGGGAAAAAAAAGCCACTAATGGCGCTTTTCCACTACACAGTACCAGCTCGCCTCGGCTCAGCTCGGCTCGACTCGACTCGGCTTTGTTTGGTTTTCCACTGTGTAAAAGTTGTACCTGTACCTGCTTCCAGGTACTTTTTTTCGTACCACCTCCGGCGAGGTTCTAAGCGAGCTGAGGCGATACTAAAATGTGACGTGAAAACACGACAGACTGCTGATTGGTCAGAGAGAATCGTCACTATTCACTGCGTCATCATTGCACGCGCCAGACGGAGTATCCTGAATAAAAAACATCAAAAACAAAAACAAAAACATCCAAAAACAGCATACACTCGATTTCCTCCATTGTCCTGTGTGTGTGGGTGTGTCTCGCGCGTCTCGCGTAGAAGATTAAGTCACGGCAGTTTCCTGCAGCGTCGCTATGACGACCAGGTACTATTGTGGAGGTACTATCTGCAATGGAAAACGGAGCGAAAAGCGAGCCGAGCCGAGTCGATTCGAGTCGAGTTGAGCTGGTACTGGTAATGGAAAAGCGCCAAAAGAATCCCATTAGGGGAAAGATTCGAAAAAGACCCAAATATAGCCTATTCATATGCCTATTCATTCTTTTTCTTACGTGAATAGGGTAAAAATTGTAACCTTTAGATATCACCATGAAAATTACTGAGTTGATTACTTACATCAAGACAAACAAAAAATGTATTACAAGTTTTTTTAAATTGTTTGTTAACATGGACAAACGGTGCATAATCTAATTACGTATGTGCTAATTTGCATAAATACCACAACATATCTAAACATTAGGTATAGCCAGGTCAAAATGTCACTGGGTCCGTGGGACTGTTTCTGGGGATTCACTTTTTATTTTGCCTACCTTTTGTCTTCTGCATTCTCCTTACCATTGTCTCCTGTTGAAAGATTTTGTATTTTCAGTCATCAGATTAATTTACATTGTGACTGTGTATCAGATGTAATGCAGTCTGTCTGTGTCTGCAAAGGTGTGTGCCAAATGGCCATGCAGATGAATGACCCATTCAGATGTGTGGCCCATAGAAACTGGTGTGAATGAATAAAGAGAATCAGCATTGCTCAGAGTGGATTAGCAAGTTAGATTGATCTCCTGTGGGAGGTCCTAACAGTTTTCCTTTGTTTGTAGCCCTTTTGTCTTCATGTATAAAGTTCTGTCTTAGACACAGAACTTTGGGTTAAGATTGTTGAAGGGCAACATGCTAACATCACTGCTGAAGGACTGCTACACTACAAACCTTCAATAAATTCTTCTCCCCACAAGAACTCTGGTCAAGCTTACTTATTTTATGTATTGGAGAAATCTAATACATTGGCGAGCCACCCAAACGACTGCTCGGCCAAATACACCAAAATCTAACACTGTTCTTCCCTCAGACTCGTCCCCCAGAAACAGTCCCACGGACCCAGCCCCAAACCCCATCTCTGCAATAATAATTAATAAAGGCTGGTTTAAAGTACTTCTTCCTGCCTCTATGTATTAATGCTCATGGGTAGCCTAAATGGGTTCCATTCAGACATTAACATTAAGTATTTTACTGTTATGTGTCGTCAAGATTCAACAAGACATTTTCACCTGGCTATACCCAATGTTTAGATCTGTTGTGGTATTACTCATATTTATGGAATATACCATGTCTGACAGATTTTGTTCACTGAATGGATAATTTTGCATGTGAACGCTCACACAATGAAAGAATGTTAAGAAGTTGTTACAAATTGCCCTGTATTTAGCACCACAGGTAATAGATGTATATTAGTAGGACTTTCTTGAATTGACACATTCAATGACTATGGACTGTCAACACCCCCTTGTGGAATAACAGGGTAATTGGAATGTGCTGGAAAGTGTGTTATTTGTTATGAATCCGTAGTGTTTTGTTTTGTTTTGTTGTTTTTGTTTTTTTTCAAAAACAAAAAAGAAGAGCATGTTACAATCAGTACAGCATTTAAGAAAATACAGCAAAAGTAACAGAGTTGCACACTAGGGGGATTCATGTAGATCTACTTAAAGACATTGACATTTTTACAAATTTTCAAAGTTTTAACTGCTTTTTGCTTCATAGAAAATCTAATTGAGTCAATATAAAGCTCATTTCTTTCTTAAATTATATAAAACAGTTTTTTTTACAGGAAAATTTACATTTGTGAACATGGAATTTTGCCATTAAAAGAATAAAATGTATTATATAAACCTGACTGTGCTTTGTCTTTATAGTTTTCCAAAAGACCAAATAATAGATGTTTCCAAAACAACACAAATTGGCCATCAATGATTTTGCCAAAATGGTCATGAATCCGTATGTGTGCACGAGAGTTTGCCTCTTTTTATAAAGTGGTGTTATTTAATCGTGTGCGTGCATCTAAAAGTAAGTTTCTAGGTTTATCGATCTTTTTCATTTGTTGTTTATGGGTTATCAACATAATTCTGTTTGTTAGGTTAAATAGGCCTAATTAAAGTCATCTATACAGCCGATCGACCTGCTTATATTATCTTATTGCATGTTCATAGTTGTTTACACAGTACTTGTGTATATTTATATTATTTGTTGATATTGTCGAGTATGCTAAAAAAAAGTGCTTCGTCATTCTGTTTTGCACGCGCTATCTATGTGACGTAATAGACGCAATGGCCATCGAACCGATCTCCGGTCTGACAAATTAACAATGTTATTTTAAGTGATTAAGTGATAAGATAAGAAACATATGTGAATAATATAATTTCTGGATATGTTCTAATCTATCTCTAACCAGAAATGGTTTATCTTTGTTATTGATTATTGTATTGTTATGCTATTATTTATTAATGTTTAGTACTTATGTAGGCCTATTGTTTTCCATTTGTCTTATAGAACCACACATACACCCAATAAATCCTCAACGAAACCTATGTGCATCTTCATTGCGTCCTGACCAGACATAGGCCTACCACAGTGATTAATTTAACCCGAGCCACGGTTACTACATAACAGAAGTTGTGAAGAGTTTGACAATTTCACTGAGAATCAACTCATTAGTTTTGATCAACAAGCCATGTGCATTTAGTCATTGTGCAAATTGTGTAGGGAACTCAGAGAATAGGAGGACTCAAATGTTGTGATGAACGTGAGAAAAAAGAAAACTTAGAGAACAAAACAGAAACAGTCTCTGTGACTCAGTGCAAAAATGTAGACTCTCTGTGGTTCCCGTGCGCACTGCCCACACTCAATGGACACACAGGTAGAGGAGACCACCGACAGCAGAGAACAACAAGGCGACCCACTGAATGACGAATCCCAGGTCCAGCAAGTGAGATGGCCTTGCTCACTGTAATTAACCATAAGTATATTTTGTTACAGAAAAGGTGATTGTCTTTTATTTTGAAATGTTTTGTATTGAAATGGTTGACTTCCGGTCTTAAGCTACACGCTTTTGTTTTCTTTTTGAATGCGCGCTCCCAAGCTAGCGCAGTTTATTGCAGCTTGTTATCCCAAATACGGCAATAACTTCGACACAGAGACCTGGTAAACGTCGAACTTCATGCTTGCAGCCCCTCCGAAGAGGCAAAAGGTGCGTTAATTAAATCAGTTGAGATATGAGCATTTTGTCTGTTAATATGTTTGTTTTTGCACAAATGTAAGACACCATGTGAATGTGAACAATGTTAGCTGATCAGTTACATGTTTTGTATACATTTCAGCTCTTACGTTGGTGATATGGTGAATGGATTAAGGTTCATAAAGGATTAAACATCATAAAACCATCAGTAAAAGTCTCATCCTTGTTCGGGGGGCATGCTACAGTAAGAGCTTCACCTCAGTGTGCTACATCGAGAGGCCCGTGAATTCTAAGGACAATGGCAACAGCACAGGCAGTGAGCTACAACAACACGGAAAATGGACGGCATCAAAGAGCAAACACGTAAGCTACAAACCGAAATCAATGAAACAAGAGCATTATTACATCAAGGAGATACAGAGAGCATGTCAAGGCAGGAATTAAAGGACGATATTGAACGCAAAGAAAAACAATTAGCTGAACTCCATAAAATGGAGGCTGCGACCGAGTTATCATTACCCAGGCGTTCAGAGAGGCCTAGTGTGTTAACGGAGAAAATGCTAGCTTACCAAACTCATTAAAAAGTACAAAAAACTTCTAAGTCTCTATGAACAATGGAAAGGGCTAATCAGAACATCCAGAGAAAGCCTAAAGACTGACTTAAAGTCCCACTCCGATCATATTTTGAGCTATTTTTAAACATTCTCAGTGGTCTTTAAATGATGATTATGCCGTTTTTAGCCAAAATCACAAAACCTGTGCCGTTTTCTGGGACTTTGCTTCAGCAGAGCGGCAGTAGCTCATTAGCAATTCGCCTCTGCGTTGTGGGGGGAGCCGTTGGCACGGAGACGACCCTCCACGTCGTTCACACGCCGCCGACTTGAGCTTCCGAGAAAACGGAGGAGAAGCTGATCATCGCCGTTGCTGGGTTTCCTATCATTATCGGATTAATTGCAGTTTAACCATCAGAGTGAAAGTTTATCATTTGCATGTGTTTTTAAGTCCTGCCAGTTTAACAGGGCGCGCTTGACAGGGCATATAAGAACGCAGAGAGATAGCAGAGAGAGAGAGAGAGAGAGCCTCGGCCGCGCGCGCGCACTCACTATTAATAATAATAAATAATAATGTGACCAAAACGGTTATACAAATGCTGTCATTATAAAAGGTTTCTAGTGTCAATGTATTGCTTGTTTATTTTGTTTACTTTTCATGGTGTGACACTTCTCTTCTCCCATGATCGAACATAGAATGCTGCTACGTCAGAGCGGCCAAAGCGTCAACAAGCTTCCTCGTACTTTTTGACAAGCGTCCTTGACAGGGCGGCCAGAGCTTCTTTGCCGCTCAAGTCGGCGGCGGTGTGAACGTACAGTTAGCATTGCAACCCGCTACCGCACATAGGTGTTGATCCGCCATCGTCTTCTCTACTCCTCAGAACCTGAGCCGCGCGGGCGGGGGCGGAGGGGAGTATGAGCTTGTGGCACCGCCCAGTGGAGTTACTACGTCACAACTCCAGTCTATTTTAGCTGGCATTTTAGCGTCTGCTACTGATTCACAGCCATTTGAATGCAGAAATACTCAGAAATACAACTTTGAACTTATTTTTCTCAAGATATGTCCTCTAACATCAGAAAAATGCCACAAGAACATGTTAACACCTAGAAAAACATGATTTTCATCGGAGTGGGTCTTTAACAGAGCACAAGTTGTTTGCAGTGGCCGATGACATTGAAAAAGGTTTGAACAACATGATAAAGATGTACATTGAAATAAGGGAGCGTACTATGCCATCCTCTGACACAAGACGCAAAATGGATTGATGCAGCTGTGGAGTTGGCTGCAAAGGAAGCAGAATATAAAATTGCGCAGGAGGAAATTAAACAAAAGGAAAAAATTAAAGATATAGATTCTGAACTTGAGCGTTTAAAAGGCAGAAAGGGAAATGCAAGCTGCTCGCGCAAAACTTGAGATCTACAACAGAGAAATGAACATGTACAACTGAAATACAACTGAATAATATGCCACCAATCTGTTAATAAAGCACCAGCTCTATCTAGTGGCTTACCTCCATTAATGCCACAAAACAATGTGTCTATCAATATGTCAAATCACACGGTGAACAATCCAAACACTCAAATTATTACCTCCCACAGACATTTCCCAGTTGGCCCAAGCAATTCAAAACAGTAAAGTCATAAACAGAATCCCAGTGCCAATGCCCACAGTGTTCAGCGGAGATCCAAATAACTACATTGAATGGAAGGCTTCATTCTCTTCACTTGTGGACTGCAAAGGCATCTCACCTGCTGATAAACTTCACTTGCTCAAATGGTACGTCACAGGCCCAGCACAAAAATGTCTTGAGGGCACATTCTATCGCAGTGATGAAGAGGCATACAAGGATGCATGGCAATAGCTTGACCAACGTTTTGGACTGCCTTTTGTCGTCCAAAGAGCTTTCAGAGACAAACTGTCAAAATGGCCTAAAATAAGCTCAAAGGATGCAGAAGGATTAAGGACATTTTCAGACTTTCTAAATGCATGTCTCCAAGCCACACCATATGTAAAAGGCCTAGAGATACTAAGTGACTGTGCGGAAAATCAAAAGATGCTGCAGAAAGTTCCTGACTGGCTGGCAGCTCGTTGGAATCGCCAGGTCACAGTTACACTTATGGACGGCAAGGATTTTCCCTCTTTTAAGGACTTTGCACAATTTGTGGCAGTCGAAGCAGAGATCGCATGCAACCCGGTCACTTCTTCATATGCTTTTCACTCATGCAGCTCATCCTACGAGAAAAGGACCACAAAGGACTTTAAACCAAACAGATCCACACAAGTCTTCACAACGCAAACCACGGTACAAAACAACAAGGCAAGGACAAGCAACACAAAATTAAAGGTACCCTGCATGTTTTGCAAAGATGAAAAACACCAGTTGTCAAAGTGCCCTAACTTTTCAGATCAGCCCTTAGAGAAGCGCACATATGTTAAGGACAATAAACTGTGCTATGGACGCTTAAAGGTGGGCCATAATGCCAAAGATTGTTGCCATCACCACACTTGTGACATTTGCAAAGGAAGGCCCACTTGTCTGCACAATGACAATCACAAGGCATATGAAAGGTCTCGCAGCTCTGACAACACCACTACAAGCACTCCAAATGAAACTGCGGCAGTCACAGCTCTCAACGTTACTAAGGTGGGTGAGTCAAGTAGCATATCCATGATTGTTCCTGTATGGGTGTCTACGGTTCAGAGCCCATCTAAAGAGCAATTCGTTTACGCACTATTAGACACACAAAGTGACAGCACATTTGTCTGTGAAGAATTAAGCAACCAGCTACGAGCGGACACTCACCCTGTAAAGTTAAAGCTAACTACCATGCTGGGTGTTCACTCTATTGTTAAGAGTCACAGAGTATCTGGACTGCGTGTGAGAGGTTATAACTCAGACATTCGCATCGACCTACCCCCCTCATACACCAAAGACTTTATTCCAGTTAACTATGACAACATACCCACTAGTGACACAGCAAAACAATGGCCCCACCTGACAGAAATTGCTGATAAGATACCACCTCTTCTGAGTTGTGATGTTGGACTCATTATCAGATTTAACTGTCCCAGAACTTTAGCTCCAAGACAAGTTCTACTAGGAGAAGGTGAGGAGCCATATGCCATCCGCACAGACCTAGGGTGGAGTATCGTTGGAGGCTCCACACCAGTGCTCAATGAAACTCAGTCAAGTTTGTGTCATAGAATCACAATAAAGGAATTACCCCCTGTAACTCCCATGGACGTGATTAATGTGCTAGAGTCAGATTTTAAGGACACAAAGGCAAGCGACAAAACAGTCTCACAAGAGGATCTCATTTTTTTGGACAAGCTCAAGGAGGGAATAAGGAAAAACGAACAAGGACACTGTGAGATGCCTCTACCATTCAGACAAAGGCCGCACTTACCCAACAACAGAAAGCTTGCTGAAATCAGACTCGAACACTTAAAGCGAAAGTTCAACAAAGATGAAAAGTACAAAAGAGACTTTATAACTTACATGAAAGACATTATTGAAAAGGGTGACGTCGAAGAAGTACACATGAAGGAAAACAAGGTGAACAATGGTACATTCCCCATCACAGGATTTATCATCCCAAAAAGCCCACTAAACTTTGTGTTGTGTTCGATTGTTCAGCCAAACAATGGTACAAGTCTAAACGATCATCTTCTCCAAGGGCCAGACCTGATTAACAATCTAACAGGCATCCTCCTACGGTTCAGACAACATCCTATTGCTCTAATGTGCGATATAGAGAAGATGTTCCACCAGTTTCACGTCCAGAGGTGCAACAATGATTACCTGAGTTTTCTGTGGTGGAAAAACGGCAACACAGAGACACAGCCACGGGTATACAGAATGAAGGTACATCTTTTCGGTGCGACATCATCTCCAGGGTGTGCAAATTACGGATTAAAGTATTTAGCTAAAGAACACTGTCAAACACATCCTGTAGGATCTGAGTTCATGGAAAAGGACTTTTATGTGGACGACGGAGTCACAAGCACAAACATAGTTGAAAAGGCAATACAGCTCACACAAGAGGCCACAGAGACATGCAAGCAAGGAGGGCTCCGTCTACACAAATTTATCTCAAATAGCCCTGCTGTTCTACAAAGCATCCCTCCATCTGAATGTGCAGTAGAGACAAAAACAAAGGACTTAACATTCAAAGACATGCCACAAGAAAGGGCCTTAGGCATCCAATGGAACGTTGAAAGGGACTGTTTCAGATTTGACAACACTTTAAAAGACCAACCAGCAACATGTAGAGGCATCTTATCTACTGTTGCATCCATCTATGACCCCCTTGGCTTCCTGGCGCCACATGTGCTTCACGGAAAAAGGATCCTGCAGGAAATGTGTCACCAAGGTATCAACTGGGACGATTCCCTGCCAGAAGCACTGAGGCCAAAGTGGGAGAGCTGGCAACGTGACTTTGCCAACTTAGACAAGGTAAACATAACTCGTTGTTACTTTCCTGCTAGTTTCAGTGAGCTTAAAGAAATAGAGTTGCACCACTTTTCGGATGCGAGCACGAGTGGTTATGGACAATGCACCTATTTAAGAGCCAAAAAAGTTAAAAAGGAGATTCACTGTTCACTGGTAATAGCCAAAGCCCGTGTTTCTCCTACCAAGTTTACTACAATCCCCTGACTCGAGCTAACTGCAGCTGTAGTTTCAGTCTCAGTTAGTAGCATGTTGAGAGATGAACTCTGCTATGCTCAAGTCAAAGAGTATTTCTGGACTGATTCAAAGTAGTTTTGGGCTATGTAAACAATGAGGGGCATCGTTTCCATACTTTTGTAGCGAATAGAGTCCAAAATATTCGCCAAAGTACAAACCCTCAGCAATGGTTTTATGTGAAGAGAACCCAGCCGATAGTGCATCTAGGGGTAAATCGGTCACTGAGCTTCTCTCATCCAACTAGTTCACCGGCCCCTCCTTTCTCTGGGAGAGGGACCTGCCCACAACACTAAGTGTAGAGCTGGAACCGTCTCTTGGAGATCCAGAAGTCAGAAAAACACAGACAATGTTAACCAAAGTTACAGTGACATTTAGCCTTGTAGAACTTTTGTCCAAGTTCTCGTCATGGTCCAAAGCAGTCAAAGCTGTAGCACGTCTCATAAGAAGGGCCAAGAAAGTCAAATCAAATGCACCAGCTACAGTGAGTGAACAAGAAAGTGCAGTGCATGTCATCATTCAGGATGTACAAAAACAAACATATTGAAAAGAGATAAAACTGTTAAACAAAGGCAACCAGCTTCCACATCACAACAAACTGTTCCACTTAGACATTTTCAGGGACACGGACGGTCTCATCAAGGTCGGAGGGAGACTTTCATCTATCAAGGACTCTTTCAAACACCCTACTGTGATTCCAAAGGAACATCATGTGACCAAACTCATAATAGCTCACTGTCACGACAAAGTAAACACCAAGGAAAAGGCTTCACCATAAACGAAATCAGATCCAGTGGCTACTGGATCCCAGGGATGAGCAGAACCGTTGCTTCTTTCATCCGCCAGTGTGTCATCTGTTGCAGACTCCGCAAAGCTCCGGAGGGTCAGAGAATGAGCGACCTACCTGCAGAATGCTAAGAGCCCTCTCTGCCCTTTACATATGGACTGTTTTGACCCTTTTGTAACTACAGAAGGCCGAAAACAACATAAAACGGTATGTGGAAACGAGTGGTAAACACTGTAAAGACGTAGTAATGTATAATACATTTAGTTTATACATGTATGTGTTTTAATATATTGTAATGACCTGGCAGTCAGCGCTAGCAGCTGGGTGCATTATGGGTAATTGTTTGTTGGGAGTTGATTTATGCGTTATTAAAGCAAGATGGTTGGGTTTTTGTGTTAGTAAAGTTATGTGTGTTTATGTTTAAGTTAGTTCAGGTGTTCTTGGTTCATTACTGCTTTGTTATGTAAAAATGTGGTTCTCACCGTCATAGAAAGAGATGTGTATGATGGTTTTTTTTCCTGTGCAGTTCTTATTCTGTGTTCTGAATTAAAAAAGGAGTAAGACGACAGTACTGCCTCCTGCTGGTTTGTTTTACTGATGCTCCACTTGCAGAGACATTCATGGTTGTGCGGTGTATGGGACACAAGTGCTCATAGTTCGCACTAGCAATTAGCTTAGTAAAAGAAATAAAGAGTAGTTTAGCTCCAGTCAGCTCCCACGTTTAATAACTGGCAGTTATTGCATTGGTGTCAGAAGTGGGATTTAGGCTGTTTAGAAGACGCCATTATGGAGCGAAGTATAGGTGAACTAGAGCGTGCCATTCAAGAGAACAGCATCATGCTAGAGCGTCTGACGAGTGAGACGACGCGGAGGAGCAGGGCTCCACATCGGCCTGACGGCGCCAGCATTCACCGGATAGTGTACCGCTCTCCTAGTCACAGGCAGAATGAATTTCCAGCCGACACTCCAAATCAATGGCCGGCCGGGCCCCCTCACACTATCACCCGCTAAGCTACCACGATATAGCGGGTTGATGCCCCTGGAGCCCTACCTGGTACAAGTCGACCTGGCCGCCCTCCACGATGGATGGAGCTGTGACGAGACAGCGATTCACTTGGCCCTCGTCTTGGAGGGTCCTGCACTCCAGGTCCTCATCGATCTGTCTCCTGAGGAGCGGTGTGATCTCCAGGCCCTCACCGCTGCTCTCCACCGCCGCTTCGGGCAGAGAACCTCCGCAGAACAGAGCAGGGAGGAGCTGAATAACCGACATCGACGTGAGGGAGAGAGTGTGGGCGCTTTCGCCGCTGACATCCGGGTTTACGCCCGGAAGGGCTACCCTACGTTACAGGCTGCAACGCGGGAAGAGCTGAGGAGCTTCCTGGGTCTGGCTTCGTATTACAGGAGGTTCGTCAGAGACTTTGCAACCATCGCCATCCCCTTACATCAGCTGACAAACAAGGGCTGGCGGTTTGGGTGGTCAGAGGACTGCACTGCGGCCTTTCGACAGCTAAAAGCCGCTCTCATCGACGCTCCTGTCCTGGCCTACCCTGATCCCAACCAACCGTTCCTTGTGGACACCGATGCCAGTAACGTGGGGGTCGGGCCGTACTATCTCAGAGGGGGGATAATGGAGAGCGAGTGGTGGCCTATTATAGTTGCAGCCTCAGTCGCCCAGAAAGAAATTACTGCGTCACCCGGCGGGAGTTGTTAGCAGTGGTCCTGGCGGTCCGTCACTTCAGGCCCTACCTCCTACCAGGTTCACACTGAGGACCGACCATGCTAGCCTCACTTGGATGTTGAATTTCCGCCAGCCAGAGGGTCAGGTGGCAAGGTGGCTGGAGATCCTTCAAGAGTACCACTTCGAGGTTCAGCACCGACCAGGCCGGCAGCATGCTAATGCTAACGCCCTCTCCAGACGTCGATGCTTCACTGACGAATGTCGGTACTGCAGTCGCCAGGAAGAACGAGGTCTGGGGCCATCGTCGGCAGCAGTAAGGCAGGGTGACAGCGGAGGAGATGGGGAGCCATTCACCACTGAGCAGCTGAGGCAACAGCAGGCGAATGATCGAGTTCTGGTGAAGGTGAGGGGCTGGTTGGAGGCCCAATTGAGGCCCAATTGGTTATTGTAATGACCTGGCAGTCAGCGCTAGCAGCTGGGTGCATTATGGGTAATTGTTTGTTGGGAGTTGATTTATGCGTTATTAAAGCAAGATGGTTGGGTTTTTGTGTTAGTAAAGTTATGTGTGTTTATGTTTAAGTTAGTTCGGGTGTTCTTGGTTCAGTTCTCGGGTGTTCAGTAGCATCCTCTACCCCAGATACAGCTCTGACAAGGATTGCAAACACTGGTCTCCTACCAACACCTATACATCTTGAGAACAGATCTGAAGTGCTAATGAATGTAAATGAGGAATCCCCAAATGTGATGAATGTGATCGAACACAGACTGAATGGGCCAGTAGCTAACACTGATGCTAACTGGCGCTCAAGGTTGAGCAGACAGCGGCACTCAGCTCAGAGCGCTGCCGAGCCCAGGACTCTGATAGTGGGGGACTCCATAATCAGAAACATTAGCAGCAGGGACACAACTACGTGCTGCCTTACACAAGCAACAACTTCTGATATAAACAGGGAACTTCAGAACATTCTGATGAAACATAAGACTGCAAATCGACTCATCATTCATGTGGGGAAGAATGATATTCATAAAGAGCAGTCAGAACTCCTTAAGAAGGATTTCCATGAACTTTTTGAAACACTTGAAAGACTGAAAGTTCAAACATTCATCAGTGGACCACTCCCAGCAAGAGGAACAAACAGGTTTTCACGGTTACTTGGGCTAAATACGTGGCTGCAAAAAACCTGCAATATAAAAGGAGTAAACTTCATTGACAATTTCAATCTTTTCTGGAGTCAGAGACAACTGTTTCATCGGGATGGCCATCACCCAAACAAACTTGGTTCAAGAGTGTTAAAGGACAATGTCTACTTCTCCCTCAATCATCCTTCTGCAGGGTGTGCCAATCCACTCAATCTGAACGGCACACACACACCTGGACACAGTATGAATGACCACGGGACTTCACTTCAGCAGCAAAATGGACATGCGGTTGACATATCACACAAGGACAATGATAACACCACTCCGCCACAACAACCTCTGCTCACGGACACAATCTCAGCTGAGGCCTACCCACAGAGCTCACCACAGACAGACTGTGACATATTAGAACTGCTCCAAGATTCAGAACCAAAAGACGACTTCCTGGAAAACAGCCAGGGAAGCCAGGACAGCATATCACAGCCTCCGATAACACCAGAGCAACAGCCCCTTTCACCAGACACGTTATCGCTCTCTCCAGAACCAGACTATCCCACTCTTTTGCTGCAAGCCCCCAGATAACAACCAAAAAAAGACAGGCACCATTACCACCCGCATCAAAGCCTGCAGCAAAGCCTGCACCAAAGCCTGCGGGCCCAGCTCGCCCTCCCCCCCCTGTGAGAGCTCTTCGGCCTCTGCCACAACGCCAGGGCCCACACCCTCCTCCATCTGCTCGAGGTGAACCGAAAACAACTGATACCAGCTCTCAGTGATATGTGTCGGGTCCCCGTTTTGTTAACAGTAACTTTCTCAAATGTTTACAGAACAAACGGGAACCCAGTGTGCCTGTATCTTCCTCTCATTAGGGAAGTCATTTCGAACAGGGTCCAGGGCGCCACTCAAATGACACGAAGTGGGACGCACTTCGTGGACGCTGCGCAGCGCCCCCTAGACGATTTTTGGGGGGCCCCGTGACGCCCCTTCCCGAAAGGGGTCATCCCCAAGGTCCCCTGAGAGGCGGACCCAAGACTCTAGACCCCCCAGGGGCCATATGGGAGGGGCCAGAAGTTACCTCCCCAAAACCGCAGTTCGGGCATCTGCCACCAGGTGGCTCACCGACGTCCCACCCGCAACCTATTCGACGGGCGTCGAATAAGTTGGGGGTGGGCGTCCACGGAGTGCCTAAACGTCCCCCTTACAGCCTATTCACCTTTACAGGCTCCGCGCCATTGGCCGAAGTCACGGGGTGGGCGGGGCCGTCCACGGAGAGCCTATTTGTCCCCTTACAGCCTAAATGAAGCCAGGGGGCGGGGATCGATCCCGGAAACGCCCTCTGTCCACGGACACGGACCTGTACAACACACTGATGTACATTTCACCCATTAATTGTGCAAAATTTGCATAAAAACACACTGTCCACGGACAGCCTAAAGGGGCCCTGTCAAATAAGTTGCCGGTGGGATGTTTTGAAGTCCCATCTGTAACTTATTCGACAGGGCACCTGTAGGCTCCCCGTGGACATTGCATTAAAAGGTCATATTTCATTAATAAAGTGGTTACTTGTGGTCAAACCTACTGTACACCACTCAGGGGACACTGTACAACACACTGATGTACATTTCACCCATTGATTGTGCAAAATTTGCATAAAATCACACTGTCCACGGACAGCCTAAAGGGGCCCTGTCAAATAAGTTGCCGGTGGGATGTTTTGAAGTCCCATCTGTAACTTATTCGACAGGGCACCTGTAGGCTCCCCGTGGACATTGCATTAAAAGGTCATATTTCATAAATAAAGTGGTTACTTGTGGTCAAACCTACTGTACACCATTCAGGGGACACTGTACAACACACTGATGTACATTTCACCCATTAATTGTGCAAAATTTGCATAAAAACACACTGTCCACGGACAGCCTAAAGGGGCCCTGTCAAATAAGTTGCCGGTGGGATGTTTTGAAGTCCCATCTGTAACTTATTCGACAGGGCACCTGTAGGCTCCCCGTGGACATTGCATTAAAAAGGTCATATTTCATTAATAAAGTGGTTACTTGTGGTCAAACCTACTGTACACCACTCAGGGGACACTGTACAACACACTGATGTGCATTTCACCCATTGATTGTGCAAAATTTGCATAAAATCACACTGTCCACGGACAGCCTAAAGGGGCCCTGTCAAATAAGTTGCCGGTGGGATGTTTTGAAGTCCCATCTGTAACTTATTCGACAGGGCACCTGTAGGCTCCCCGTGGACATTGCATTAAAAGGTCATATTTCATAAATAAAGTGGTTACTTGTGGTCAAACCTACTGTACACCACTCAGGGGACACTGTACAACACACTGATGTACATTTCACCCATTGATTGTGCAAAATTTGCATAAAATCACACTGTCCACGGACAGCTCACAGGGGCCCTGTCAAATAGGTTGCAGGTGGGATGCCGTTTTTGACTTAGACATTTTCAGCATGTGAGTTTTAAGAAAGATACGTGTGAGTTTTAGGGTGATTGGCCACCTGTAACTAACTACAGTGCTTTTATGTGGTCAAACCTACTGTACACCACTCAGGGGGCACTGTACAACACACTGATGTACATTTCACCCATTTATTGTGCAAAATTTGCATAAAATCACACTGTCCACGGACAGCTCACAGGGGCCCTGTCAAATAGGTTGCAGGTGGGATGCCGTTTTTGACTTAGACATTTTCAGCATGTGAGTTTTAAGAAAGATACGTGTGAGTTTTAGGGTGATTGGCCACCTGTAACTAACTACAGTGCTTTTATGTGGTCAAACCTACTGTACACCACTCAGGGGACACTGTACAACACACTGGTGTACATTTCACCCATTAATTGTGCAAAATTTGCATTAAAATCACACTGTCCACGGACAGCTCACAGGGGCCCTGTCAAATAGGTTGCAGGTGGGATGCTGTTTTTGACCGGGCATAACTCCAAAACCAAGCCGACTTGGGGCTCCATACTCCCGGCTTGAGGGGGGCACATGGGTACCTCCCCACACCCGGAGTTTGGAGCTCAAAGTCGGCGTGCTTTCCGAGATACACCCGGTCAAAGTTCCACAGGAAGTTGCCATATCTCTGGAACGGAGCCGACTTGGGGCTCCATACTCTGGGGTCATGGGGGGCCCAATGGTACCTCCCCATGCCCAGAGTGTGGAGCTCTAATTCGGCTTGGTTCCCAAGATACACACGGTCAAAGTCCCATCTTTGACCGGGCATAACTCCAAAACCAAGCCGACTTGGGGCTCCATACTCCCGGCTTGAGGGGGGCACATGGGTGCCTCCCCACACCCGGAGTTTGGAGCTCAAAGTCGGCGTGCTTTCCGAGATACACCCGGTCAAATTTCCACAGGAAGTTGCCATACCTCTGGAACGGAGCCGACTTGGGGCTCCATACTCTGGGGTCATGGGGGGCCCAATGGTACCTCCCCATGCCCAGAGTGTGGAGCTCTAATTCGGCTTGGTTCCCAAGATACACCCGGTCAAAGTCCCATCTTTGACCGGGCATAACTCCAAAACCAAGCCGACTTGGGGCTCCATACTCCCGGCTTGAGGGGGGCACATGGGTGCCTCCCCACACCCGGAGTTTGGAGCTCAAAGTCGGCGTGCTTTCCGAGATACACCCGGTCAAAGTTCAACAGGAAGTTGCCATACCTCTGGAACGGACCCGACTTGGGGCTCCATACTCTGGGGTCATGGGGGGCCCAATGGTACCTCCCCATGCCCAGAGTGTGGAGCTCTAATTCGGCTTGGTTCCCAAGATACACCCGGTCAAATTCCCATCTTTGACCGGGCATAACTCCAAAACCAAGCCGACTTGGGGCTCCATACTCCCGGCTTGAGGGGGGCACATGGGTACCTCCCCACACCCGGAGTTTGGAGCTCAAAGTCGGCGTGCTTTCCGAGATACACCCGGTCAAAGTTCCACAGGAAGTTGCCATACCTCTGGAACGGAGCCGACTTGGGGCTCCTTCGTCCACGAAGTGCCTATTGTGTCCCCTGACAGCCTATTCTTCATCGGTTTGTCCACGAAGTGCCTATGGTGTCCCCTGACAGCCTATTCTTCATCGGTTTGTCCACGAAGTGCCTATGGTGTCCCCTGACAGCCTATTCTTCATCCCTTTGTCCACGAAGTGCTTATGGTGTCCCCTGACAGCCTATTCTTCATCGGTTTGTCCACAAAGTGCCTATGGTGTCCCCTGACAGCCTATTCTTCATCCCTTTGTCCACTAAGTGCATATGGTGTCCCCTGACAGCCTATTCTTCATCCCTTTGAATATTTTTTGTGGTCAAACCTACTGTACACCACTCAGGGGACACTGTACAACACACTGATGTACATTTCACCCATTAATTGTGCAAAATTTGCATAAAATCACACTGTCCACGGACAGCTCACAGGGGCCCTGTCAAATAGGTTGCAGGTGGGATGCCGTTTTTGACTTAGACATTTTCAGCATGTGAGTTTTAAGAAAGATACGTGTGAGTTTTAGGGTGATTGGCCACCTGAAACTAACTACAGTACTTTTATGTGGTCAAACCTACTGTACACCACTCAGGGGACATTGTACAACACACTGATGTACATTTCATCCATTTATTGTGCAAAATTTGCATAAAATCACACTGTCCACGGACAGCTCACAGGGGCCCTGTCAAATAGGTTGCAGGTGGGATGCCGTTTTTGACTTAGACATTTTCAGCATGTGAGTTTTAAGAAAGATACGTGTGAGTTTTAGGGTGATTGGCCACCTGTAACTAACTACAGTGCTTTTATGTGGTCAAACCTACTGTACACCACTCAGGGGACACTGTACAACACACTGATGTACATTTCACCCATTAATTGTGCAAAATTTGCATAAAATCACACTGTCCACGGACAGCTCACAGGGGCCCTGTCAAATAGGTTGCAGGTGGGATGCCGTTTTTGACTTAGACATTTTCAGCATGTGAGTTTTAGGGAAGATACGTGTGAGTTTTAGGGTGATTGGCCACCTGTAACTAACTACAGTGCTTTTATGTGGTCAAACCTACTGTACACCACTCAGGGGACGCAATGCAACACAATGATGTACATTTCACCCATTAATTGTGCAAAATTTGCATAAAATCACACTGTCCACGGACAGCTCTCAGGGGCCCTGTCAAATAAGTTACTCAGGGTTATGGGGGACACCATAGGCACTTTGTGGACGACTTCAGCACATGTAAGCTGTTTGAGGACACCGTAGGCCCTTCGTGGGCGAATTCCACTCATATAGGCTGTTAGGGGACACCAGAGGCACTTCTTGGACAACTTCCGCACATAAAGGCTGTTAGGGGACACCCTAGGCACTTCGTGGACGACATCCGCACATATAGGCTATTAGGGGACACCCTAAGCACTTTGTGGACGACTTCCGCACAGATAGGCTGTCAGGGGACACTATAGGCACTTCGTGGATGACTTCCGCACATAAAGGCTGTTAGAGGACACCCTAGGCACTTCGTGGACGACTTCCGCACATATAGGCTGCCAGGGGACACTATAGGCACTTTGTGGACGACTTCCGCACATATAGGCTGTCAGGGGACACCATAAGCACTTTGTGGACAAAGGGATGAATTATAGGCTGGAAGGGGACAAATAGGCTTTCTGTGGACAGCCCCACCCACCCTGCGACTTCGGCCAATGGCGTGGTGCGGGTAGGCAGGAGATAGGCTGTAAGGGGGACGTTTAGGCTGTCCGTGGACAGGGGGGCGTTTCCGGGATCAATCCCCGCCCTCTGGTTACATTTAGGCTGGAAGGGGACAAATAGGCTCTCTGTGGACAGCCCCACCCACCCTGCGACTTCGGCCAATGGCGTGGTGCGGGTAGGCAGGAGATAGGCTGTAAGGGGGACGTTTAGGCTGTCCGTGGACAGGGGGGCGTTTCCGGGATCAATCCCCGCCCTCTGGTTACATTTAGGCTGGAAGGGGACAAATAGGCTCTCTGTGGACAGCCCCACCCACCCCGCGACTTCGGCCAATGGCGTGGTGCGGGTAGGCAGGAGATAGGCTGTAAGGGGGACGTTTAGGCTGTCCGTGGACAGGGGGGCGTTTCCGGGATCAATCCCTGCCCTCTGGTTACATTTAGGCTGGAAGGGGACAAATAGGCTCTCTGTGGACAGCCCCACCCACCCCGCGACTTCGGCCAATGGCGTGGTGCGGGTAGGCAGGAGATAGGCTGTAAGGGGGACGTTTAGGCTGTCCGTGGACAGGGGGGCGTTTCCGGGATCAATCCCTGCCCTCTGGTTACATTTAGGCTGGAAGGGGACAAATAGGCTCTCTGTGGACAGCCCCACCCACCCCGCGACTTCGGCCAATGGCGTGGTGCGGGTAGGCAGGAGATAGGCTGTAAGGGGGACGTTTAGGCTGTCTGTGGACAGGGGGCGTGTCCGGGATCAAACCCCGCCCCCTGGCTTCATATAGGCTGCCAGGGGACACCCTAGGCACTTCGTGGACAAGAGGAAGACTACGGTAGGGATAGGCTGTCAGGGGACACCATAGGCGCTTCGTGGACAAAAGGATGAAGAATAGGCTGTCAGGGGACACCCTAGGCACTTCGTGGACAAGAGGAAGACTACGGTAGGGATAGGCTGTCAGGGGACACCTAATGCACTTCGTGTACAAAGGGATGAAGAATAGGCTGTTAAGTGGATGGTATAGGCAGTTCGTGGACATAGTGGCCCTGTGGACTTCGTAAGCCATCTGTGGTCACCACCGTGGAGCGAGATCGCCCCCTAAAGGTGTCCATCAAGGGCCCTATGGGCAATGACACGCATTACTACGCATTACCCCTCAAAAACGCAAAGTGTCCATTTCGTCATTAACTTAAGCGGCAAATGGGAGTCCATTTGGAGCAGAGATCCCACCGAGTGCTTACGCGTCCAATGGCAACTTAAATGAATGGGAAGATTTCCACGAACAGCCTAGTTTCCCTTACTCTATTGCTGTTCTATTACAAGATAGAAAGTCTAAGGCCTTCAATAGCCGTACAGCAAACCTAACTAATCTGGAGCCCATTACACGTCAAACTAATATTGCTGTGGGGAAAAGTAAGACTGTTAAGTTAGCACTCTTTAACATCCGCTCACTTAAAAATAAATCACTTCTTGTCAACGACTTAATAACCACAAACAATCTGGATTTTATGCTTCTGAATGAAACCTGGCTAGAAGACAGCTGCAGTGCAACAGTCCTCAATGAAGCAGCCCCCCAGAACTTTACTTTTATGAGTGTCTGCAGAGCTGTTAAGAGAGGTGGGGGTCTAGCTGCTCTTTTTAAAGATATATATCAATGTAAGCAAATATCATTTGGGAATTACCCTTCTTTCGAATATCTGGGTATTGTGTTAAAAGGTGCTCCACGCATTTTACTTATCATTATTTACAGGCCTCCAAAATACTCTCCAGCCTTTGCTGAGGACTTTACAGAACTGTTATCAACAATCACATCAGAGTTTGACTGTTTTGCCATTGCTGGAGATTGTAACATCCACATAGATAGTGCAGAGAATAATATGGCGAAAGAAATCAAAAGTGTTTTAAAAACTTTTGATCTGACTCAGCATATAAATGGACCCACACACAATCGTGGACACACTCTAGATTTACTTATCAGTAAGGGTCTAAACATTTCATCGATTGTTATTAAGGATGTAGCACTGTCTGATCATTTCTGTATTTTCTTTGATATATTGATCTCTCCTGCCACTGAAGCTAGATCTGTGTCTGTTAAGAAGAGATGCTTAAATGAGAACACTAGTGTACTATTTATGAAGGCTATATCCTTAACACCAAGCATATCTGCTGACTCTGTTGATTTTCTCCTTGATTCTTTTAACTCAAAAGTTAAAAGTGTGATTGATGATATTGCTCCTGTGAAAGTCAGGAAGAAGAGTGGCAGACAAAAAGCACCTTGGAGAAACTCAACAGCAGTGCAAAATATGAAAAGACAATGCAGAAAAGCAGAGCGCATGTGGCGGAAGACTAAACTTGTAGTCCATTATAACATCTACAAAGACAGCATCCATGCTTTTAATATGGAACTAGGCAAAGCTAGACAGACTTTCTTCTCAAATATTATAAACAGCAATTTAAACAACACACGCACTCGTTTTGCTACTGTAGAGAGACTGACAAACCCCCCAAGCCAGATTCCCAGTGAAATGCTCTCAGACAACAAGTGCAGTGAGTTTGCTTCTTTCTTCTCTGAGAAAATCAATAATATCAGAAAGGTGATCAGCACATCCTTGAGTTGCCCTGGGGTCAGATAGATCAGACCACCTGAGAAAGTAGTTACTATGTCTGATTTCAAAGAAATTGATGGCAAAATTTTGGAAGAAACCGTACAGCAACTTAAAACATCAACCTGCGCTCTTGACACACTTCCCACATCATTTTTCAAAAGTGTGTTAAACAGTTTAGAAGCAGATCTTCTAGAAGTGGTAAATGCCTCACTTCTCTCTGGGAGTTTTCCAAACTCCCTGAAAACTGCAGTTGTCAAGCCCCTCCTGAAAAAGAGCAATCTGGATAAGACCATATTAAGCAACTATAGGCCGATCTCAAATCTTCCTTTCATAGGCAAGATCATTGAAAAAGTTGTCTTCAATCAGCTGAACAAATTCTTATGCTCGAATGGATACTTTGACAATTTTCAATCTGGTTTCCGACCGCACCACAGCACAGAGACAGCGCTCATAAAGATAATAAACGATATTCGCTTAAATACTGATTCAGGCAAATTATCAGTGCTGGTACTACTCGACCTCAGTGCTGCATTTGACACTGTCGATCATAACATACTTCTTGACAGGCTGGAAAACTGGGTGGGGCTTTCTGGGATAGTCCTAAAATGGTTCAGGTCATACTTAGATGGGCGAGGTTATTATGTGAGTATAGGAGATCATAAGTCTGAGTGGACATCCATGACATGCGGAGTCCCTCAAGGCTCAATTCTTGCGCCACTCCTGTTCAACCTGTATATGCTCCCAATGAGCCAAATAATGAGAAAGAACCAAATTGCTTACCACAGCTATGCAGACAACACACAGATTTACTTAGCCCTATCGCCTAACGATTACAGCCCCATTGACTCCCTGTGCCAATGCATTGATGAAGTCAACAGTTGGATGTGTCAAAGCTTTCTTCAGTTAAACAAAGACAAAACTGAAGTCATTGCGTTTGGAAACAAAGATGAAGTTCTCAAGGTGAACGCATACCATCACTCTAGGGGTCAAACAACTAAAAATCAAGTCAGGAATCTTGGTGTGACACTAGAGTCAGACCTTAGTTTCAGTAGTCATGTCAAAGCTAAATCAGCATACTATCATCTGAAAAATATTGCAAGAATTAGATGCTTTGTTTCCAGACAAGACTTAGAGAAACTTGTGCATGCTTTCATCACCAGCAGGGTGGATTACTGTAATGGACTCCTCACTGGCCTTCCCAAAAAGACCATAAGACAGTGTCAGCTCATACAGAACGCTGCCACCAGGATTCTGAGCAGAACCAGAAAATATGAACATATCACACCAGTCCTCAGGTCTTTACACTGGCTCCCAGTTAGATTTAGGATTGATTTTAAAGTATTATTACTGGTATATAAATCATTCAATGGCCTAGGACCTAAATACATTACAGATATGCTCACTGAATATAAACCCAACAGATCACTCAGGTCACTAGGATCATATCAGCTAGAAATACCAAGGGTTCACTCAAAGCATGGCGAGTCCGCTTTTAGCTATTATGCTAGCCGCAGCTGGAACCAGCTTCCAGAGGAGATCAGACGTGCTCCTACAGTAGTCCAGACTCAAAACACTTCTGTTTAGCTATGCATTTAATGAATGAGCACTGTGCCAATGTTCGTCCGACTGTTTGTACTGTACTGTATTTTATTTTTTATTCTTCTTAACTGTTTTAATTATTCTTATTTCTTGTTATTATTTTAATTTCTTCTATGTAAAGCACTTTGAATTGCCATTGTGTATGAAATGTGCTATATAAATAAACTTGCCTTGCCTTGCCTTTCTTTTTCTTTATTCCCTTAAATCGCTTTTATAATTAATTAATTCTTTAAATAAAAATAGCCTACCCAAATTTAGTTTGGGCCAAAGCCCCGAATATCCACTGACCATAGATCCGCCCCTGATAATACCAGTTACGTTTAACAGTCATATAGGGATAATAAGCTATTCATTGTGGAGAGTGCATGGAGAAGTGAACGTCTTACATAAGAAAAAAAAAAAAAACGTTTCCCGATATCTTCGGATCGGAAATGCGTCCGTTGTTCAAATTTCCCACGATCAAAGAGGACACTAGAGATAGGTTCACGTGCCGCTAGGGATCTGTCACGTCATATTTACAAACGCCAAAACGGTATTTATTGTTTGAATTTCGTATTAAAATTGACAGAATCTGAGAGCTGATTTTTTTTTCTTTTTTTTTTTTTTCTGTGCGTGAGAAAATGGTGTGGCGTGAGAGAGTGTGAAAAGTGTAAATTGCGTGAGTCTCACGGTGAATGCGTGAGAGTTGGCAGCTCTGCACTTGAAGTAGCCTATCTGAATTAATCTGGCTGCAAGTAAGCTATAGCCTACTTAGCGTAGACCTATTTTTTATTTTTATTTTCACTAGGGCGGATACAACATAGCCTAAGTAGCAAAACAAAATGAACACGGCAAAAGATACAATGTTCGTTTATATAGGCTAGTATTATAAATTAAGCAATTAGAATCGATTATTAGAAACAATAATAATTATTAAACAATCCAAGTTAGCCTGCTTGTCTTCTTATTTGCCGTTCGCTCTCATTCCGCTCTTTGTCACTTATAGGCGATGTTTTTGTGTTATTGCTTTATCTGGATACTCTGCTTCTATCAAGGGTTTAATGTCCACTGCCTGTGACTGTTTTAAAACACAACTCATGCTGTAACGCAGGCTACGTCTCTGGTTAACTAAAGTCAGAGATCGCGGAGTGATACGAGAGATGTAGCCTAAAAGTAGCACCGGTTGTTCGGCTAAGTGATGAATATCGTCAGATAAAGACGATCTATTTGAGTATTTGTCATATAGAAAACGCCTCCGATCATTAAACATATGCTTTTAAATCTATCAAACTAATAATCTAACGAGTAAATAAAATTATTCTCAAAAAAGTGTGTCCAATCCGCATCCTGTGAGTGTGAATCTCACTTCTCCGTTCCCTCACTGCGTCTCAGGGCGATGGAGAGCCACGGGTTCGCACAGGCTCAGGCACAGGCTCAGGTGAGTTCGGGTGTCGGTTCTCCGTCCTCTGGACTCCCTCACCGGGCGGCTCTGATTCTGGCCCGGGGTGGCAGTAAAGGAATCCCTCTGAAGAACATCAAGAATCTGGCCGGTGTTCCTCTCATCGGATGGGTGCTGAGAGCTGCCTTGGACTCAGGAGTCGTTGACAGGCAATTACATTTGAGCTTTTCTTAAATATTTTAATATTATGGCTTTAATATGATTTTTGGTGTTCGTTATACTTTTTTTGATTATTTTGTATGAAACAAACTAAAATTAATCTGGGAAATAAATGAAATAGGCTATTGGCCACGTTTAGCTTGTTCTAAATTTAGTCTTTTAACTAAGATAAAAATAGCCTTTTAGTCTTAATTTGTCTTTTGTAAGTAAAATTGAGTTAGGCCTATTTATTATTTTAATGACTGATGTTATGTGTGGCAGTGTGTGGGTTTCCACAGATCATGATGAAATTGAGCGTGTCGCAAAAGTCTGGGGTGCGAAAGTTCATCGTCGCAGTCCTGAAGTTTCCAAAGATGTTTCCAGCTCTCTGGCGACCATCCAGGAGTTCATCCGACATAGACCCGGTGAGACAGACCTTCAGCATCATCTTACTTTCATTTTATGCCTAAAAAAATTATCTAACTTGCTGACAGGTTTTGCATTGCAAGCAGCCTATGACTTGTAGAGCCTTTTATGAGATAAAAAAAATATATGTTTTGTCATTTAGCCTATGCTATAATTTTTTTGAACTGAGGAATGAAGAATATAAAAATATAAGCTAATAATGTGTGTGTGTGTGTGTGTGTGTGTGTGTGTGTGTGTGTGTGTGTGTGTGTGTACAAATGTGTACAGTTTGTACAGAATAAAAACCATTAAGTCTATTGAGAGTTCCCATAAACCACATATATATATACAAGGATGGTGATATCCCAAATCCTTGGACATGTTTTGGTCCCCATGCATGAGGAAAACAGCTTATAAATCATACTAAGTGATGTTTTTTGAAAATGTAAACATGCTGAAAGATTTCTGTGATGGGTTGGTAGGGTATGTGTATGGGGAGAGAAATACAGTTTGTACAGTATAAAAAACATTATTTCTATAGAAAGCCCCTAAAACAAAACACAAGTATGAATTATAACAAGGAACGTTGTTGAAATGTTGAGATGTTTTATAAGCAGTATAAATTTGTGTAATATAAAGAGGGAGACCTGGAATATAAAGCAATTACAAACAATTAAAATATGTAAAATATTTAAGGGTTTGCCTTTATTAATGGTAACTCTTTACAATAAGGTTTCATTTGTTAACATCTGTCCTTGTTACAGTGTAATTATACATTTAAGTACTGAGTAATATTAATTAGCTAAGTGTACTCACTATAGGGTTAGGGTTAGAATTAGGTTTGTTGTAGGTTTAGTTGCATGTAATTATGCATAATTTATAGTTATTACTATAGTAACAACATGTAACATATGTAACAAGGACACCGTAAAATAAAGTGTTACCTACATTTGTTACAATCTTATTTAAAATGTTAGATAATAAAAATCAAACTGTTCATGTTAGTTCACAGTGCATTAACTAATATCAATAAATGCTGTAAAATTATTGTTAATTCTTAGTTCATGTTAACTATGAAACCTTATTGTAAAGTATTACCAAAACCGGTTACGGCCCAGAAAGGCCTCCATCTTTACTGTATTTGTCATTTGTTTTGTCGCTGTGTTTTAGAGGTGGACATCGTCTGTCATATTCAGGCTACGTCTCCATGTCTGCACCCTCATCATATCAGAGAAGCCCTACAGATGATCACGGGACAGGGGTGTGATTATGTGTTTTCAGTGGTGCGCAGACACCAGTTTCGGTGGGTGGAGGTGGACGAGAAAGGTACAGTATCACGAAAACATCTCACAAACTCCAATAAGGAGACAATTACAGATTTTTGCTTTGTATGAATATAAGGCAAATAAGGACTTTTTATGATTACTGTAACATAAAATTTGATGTTTATGCGCAATCCTTTATGATCACTCTTTTTACAGCATGTTGTAAAAACAGAAGTGTCACATTAAATATACTTTGATATCATATTATAAATCTCTATGTCCCCTAAACCTGTTTCTATGAAAAGGTTTTATGTTTAGTGACAATTATAATAAAAGCTTGAACTACATCTGAAGGTTTATTAGAGGGTAAGAATCCGACTTCTCCGAACATCGATGTGGCGCACAGACCTCGACGCCAAGACTGGCCTGGGGAACTCTATGAAAATGGCTCTTTCTACTTTTATAAGAGAAAGGACCTGGAAAACGGCCTTAAACAGGTGGGTAGTTATCAAAATATGGTGAAAAACCTGTTCCTTGACTTCTCAGTCATGGAAAAGATTTTAATTAGCCTTGAAACACCATATAAAGACATAATGTAAATTGTACATGTTTTTTAATTATTAGTGCCTGAAAAGCCCCTTGTCCCCTTTCATTTGGTACAACACTTATGACATTTACAGTTATTTATTTGTTCATTTTTATTACCTTTTTTTTAGAAATATATCAGTATATCTGTATCGGCCGACATATGATCATTTCTAATGTTATAGTTATCGACGAAAAAAATTTGGCCACTATATTAAAGCCGATAAATCATTTCCTTCAGCTGAGACACTTCAGATGCGCGCTGTTTGCCATGATGGTTTGAATTGCTTGAAATATGATTGGAATCACTTCGAAAAGGAACATTTGCAGAGCAAGTCTGTCATATAGGCTACATAAAATAATAATTAAAACAATATTGTAAAATAATGAAGTTACACCTTCATCATGACTATACGTTGGCTTGTGCATTCACAGCCTCTTGTTTTGTGCAATTGTAAATTGTAATATTATGTTTATTTTGTATATATATATATATGTATGTATATATATATATATATATATATATATATATATATATATAAATGACTAATGATTATAAATGGTTATGAAGTTAAATATAAAAATAAAGAAAATAATCTTTAAAATAATAAAACTGGTTGTTGAAAACCCTGCTTAGATCCTTAGAAAAAGGTTTACTAATCACTGATATCACAACCAGTCCTTCATTTGTAAAACAAACTAAAAAAATAAATAAAATTCAGATGTAAAGATGTTCATAAATACTTGGCATCAGCTTTAATGGGAGAAAAAGTCAACATTTAAAAAAATACATGTCCCATGTGTGAAACCTCTCCATGAGAGCTCATGACCTCAATCGCTCTGCTTCGGTTATTTTGATCTGTTCTGTGTTTTAGCTGGGCAAGATCGCTTACTATGAAATGCTGCCTGAGCACAGCGTTGATATCGACGTGGACATCGACTGGCCTGTCGCTGAGCAGAGAGTTCTGAGGTGAGTATTTCATCAAACTCTGTTTGTGACTAAACACAATAATGCAGATATAAATGCTGCCCTGTTCTGCAGGTTTGGCTACTTCGGCCGAGAGGAGAAAGCGGCGGTCAGGCTGTTTCTGTGTAAAGTGTCTGGCTGTTTGACGAGCAGTCAGATATACATGTCGGTTTCTGGAGAGGATCTTGTGGCCTTTAATGCTCGAGACGTGGCAGGCGTACAGATGCTAAAGAGAGAAGATATAGAGGTACAGTTGTGTAGCCTGGGACAAATAATGGGGCATAGTACCTTTACACTGTAAAAAAAATAAAAAAATTAGCAGTATAATACTGTAAAATTACTATGGTAAACACCTGATCATTTATTAAAGGGTCATGAAACCCCCCTCTTTCAGCTCAAGTCTAGCTCACAATCTTTTTGAAAAATGCAACTTAATCCACAGCGTGGATGGCTGTGAGAAGAAGGGAGAGGAGTGGGTGTGGTATGGGTGTGGTATGGCACGGCAGGGGAGAGGGGAGTGGGGGATAACTGTCATCCACCAGTGGCCCATGCATATCGACTGTCACTAACAGTGGTAAAACGTGAGGAAATGCTAGATTTTTTATAGCTGGCAAAGTTAAAGTCTAATGAAATACACTGACACCTTATTTTTGTCCTTTCAAAAGTAACTGAATGCCCTGCTACATATATTAGCCTACAGTAATCATAATTGTATTTAAAACATATAAATGTACATGTATATGTTTAATTATGTCATTATAAAATATATACTTGTTTATATAAATGCATATATTTGAAAATAATACATTTTCCGCCTAAAAAAAAAAAACGTTCCGTACATAGCCTAGATCTACGCGCCCCCTAAACTCACATAATAAAGATGGACAGTGACATAGAAATTGGCACAAATTAAGCATACGTTCCATTGAGGTATTTTCGAAAGACGCACTGGAACTTTTGCACCACGAAAACAAACGCGCGTCCTATCATTGCCTCTCTCATCTAATACGCAATATCACAGTTTGACATGTCTGTCATTGGAAAGTTCCACGTGGTGTCATGAATAATTAAGAGCATGTGTCTTCTCATTGGATAAGAAAACTCAGTACATGAATAATTATGAGACACCGATGAGTCATCAAAGTACTATAGTGCTCTGCAGTCACAGCCTGTGACGTGGACACAATGAAGATTTTAAACCCGGAAGATGAAAATAGCGGAAAAAAACTCAAATTTAACCATTTTCCCCCTATTAAATCTAACAGATGCTAACATTGTCTTCAATGGTGTTCAACACACATACCTCTGTTAAAATCTCAGAAAATTTGGTTTAGGGTTTCATGACCCTTTAATGGGAAGTTCCCTTACTATAGTAACAACTTTAAATATAACAGGACATTTTAAGTATAATTTTACATTAAAATACTTTAAAATGAACAGACTTTGGATGTAAAAACATAAAAAAATCATCTTATAATTTACAGTAGCTATGTTTCCATCCACCTATTTTTATCAGTGATTTTTATGCAAATTGTGGCATATGCATAAATGGGATACCATACACTGAAAAAAAAAAAAAAGTTCTGGCAACCACATCTGCCGTTACTTTCCCCTTTTTATAGAGTAGCAACACCATTTCATTTGTTCATACATCTATTATTGTCAGTAGCATGCAACGTTAAGAGCAGAAGAATATGTATTAAGAAAGTAAACAGGGATCATTTTGATTTCATGTTTCCTAACTTTCATCAGGTGATCCTCATATCCAGCGTGAACGAGCCGATGTCCAGGGGTCTCCTGGAGAAAGTGTCCCAGCAGGCCGGATGTGGCCTCAGGATTGCAGAACAGCAGAAAGGGTTTGATGTGGAGCGGCTGATGAAAGAGAAGAAACTGCGCTGGGATGAAGTGGCCTTCATGGGTGAGTGTCATGTTCAAAATCCAGCGAAAAAAGTTTTAAGCAGGTCAAGTAACATTTATTTATATAGCACTTTATATGCAATACAGATTGTTTCAAAGCAGCTTCACAGTAATAAACAGGAAAAAAACAGAATTAATGAGGGATAATCATGATATCATAATCATGAACCCTTCATCAAATATGAGACAAATTCATATTGTGCTAGAAAGACAATAGTGTCATTATTCAACTCAGTTTAATCTTGATTCAGTTCAGTTCAATGTCGATGTTGCAAAATCCATCAAAGTTATCATGAAATCAAATATACAATTCTTATTTTTATTGAATATTGCAGCGTTTATTATAAATGATTTTTAAAGCAAGATTTTAACTCTGACTATATTAGATGTGCTGTATAATTTATTTCCATTATGAGCTCCTGTATATTCAAAAGACCTTAACACATAATATTAAAAAAAATTAAATGCATTTTATTCTGCCTTGTATTGTATGGTATAACTATGGTAATTTTTACTTGTGAAATTACTAAAATAAATTGTAGCTCTTTATTAATTAATAATCTAGATTTTAATAATCTATGTATCATAAGTTGTCAGTTAAAGCTTCGATCTAGAGCATTTTGCAGTGTTTTACACTGGAAGACACGGGAACGTCCAAACAAATGGTGTAAATAAACCTGGAAACAATTTTATAAACAAACAATAAAAATTTTATTGAGCAGTCTGTGATGTTTTCCCTCACAGGTTCAGAAGCTGAAGACATAGAGATCCTGTCTCAGGTGGGGCTGAATGGCGTCCCATGTGACGCACCTGTGGCAGATCTCATCGCAGCGAAATACACCTGTCAGAGACCCGCCGGCCACGGAGCCGTTCGAGAGTTTGCCGAGTACATTCTGACGATGAAGAAAAAGAGCTCGTCACTCGTGAACCAGGATCGCATTGACAGGGCTCATTTTTAGAACGTATTTCAGTTTCAATTTTAAACAGTCAGTTTGTGTTTAACATGACATCGGATCCAATTTGAATTAATAAAACACCTGTGCGTGTCTGTGAGCAATAAAACAGTTGTGTTCTACTTTATCTTTTTACTTGATCTCTCTCTATATATATTTACTCATTTCTTCAAATTCAATATTCATTTACTTATTGCATATCATTTTATGGTTTCATATAATCTTCTGCTATGTGATAAGGAAATGTCCTGTCAATGTTATCAAGGAGAGTGTTGTGCAGACATATAGTTATAAGTCACTTATAAGTTATTAGTTATTAGACGTGTGGAATCCACGTGTACCAGATCTGGGCCAACACTATGATCCCTGTTCCCAGAGGTACACGACAAGCAAATGTTCTACTTCTAATCAAACACACCTAATTATCGTCTCAAACTTAGGGAAACATTGGATATTTGTACTGTTGCTGTGTCACCAGGAACAGGGTGGGCAAACACTGCAGCAAAAAATGGCGGCCCACTGTTCCGGATGTGTGTGTGTTCACTACTCACTGCACCTTGTGTGTGTGCACTCATTTGGATGGATTAAATGCAGAGAACAATTTCTGAGTATGGGTTCCCACACTTGGCCTTCACATGACGTTATGATTACTGTGAAGTAAAAGTCCAAAAGAAACTGAAACTTAATTAAAACCATTAAATTTAGAATACGTAACTAAATTATCTTAGATTTGAAACAGAAACCCTTTTAAATTCTAAAAATAACAGATCTCCCCCTAATGATCTTGTGCAAAAACTATCATTTAAAAAAAAACACGTAATTTCAAAAATTTTACTCTCCTTACAGAGTTAAGCAATGCATGCTGGGAAATAGAAATCTGTTGTAACACACATGTTTGAGTTATAATTAACATAATCAGTTATTGAGTGCACAGCTCAAGTATACTAATAATGTCATCATACTTCCCCAGTTGATTGATTGCATTAAGAATTGCAAAACATTTTTCTGAAATGTTACGTTTAAATGTGCAGATGCGCATTCATTTGCACTAATTTGCATACTTTCCAAAACAGAAATCTGAATGTTGGATAAAGCCAGGTTCAAAATTTTGTTGATACTAGAGTTGAAGGTTTTTACAGAAGGTATTTTTATATCTCTTTTGATATCAACAGCCCGTAGAGCAGGGATAGGCAACTCCAGTCCTGGAGGGCCACTGTCCTGCAGAGTTTAGCTTCAGCCCTGATAAACACTCTGTATCTATCTAGTAATCCTGAAAACACTGATTGCCTTGTTCAGGTGTGTTTAATTAGGGTTGAAGCTAAACTCTGCAGGACAGTGGCCCTCCAGGACCGGAGTTGCCTATCCCTGCCGTAGAGGGAAAAAAAAAAAACGTTTTAATGAATAAAATGTTTAAAATCGAACAAATGATATATGAACAAACCCCTCTGGAATTTTTATTTTTTTTTAAATGGAGCAATAGGAATAAAAATGTATGTAAGTGCTGCTGAAGTGGATTTATGGTTCAGTGCAAAAGAAAAACTCATTTTGAGAAAACGTCTTTTAAAGATATGTACACTGTAAAGAAAAATAAGCAACTACAAAATGTTTTGAGTTTCAAATACTAAGAAATGCAATTTTTTTAAACTACATAAAAACCTTGCCTGTAGTGTTTTGTCTTAAAGTGTAATGAACGTTCAGAAATATTTGATTGAAATGAACTTGTTTCATTGAATAAAATTGACTGGTTTAACAGTTTAGTCTTGGCTGGACAGACAAAAATACCCTAATAATAATATCAGTTCCAGTGATTGAATTAGGGCTACAATGATCACTGTGATATGCCTATAAGACGTGTAACGTACAGTTTTGTTTTCAGAAGTAGTAAATGTTATATCGTTAACATGGAAACGAGATGGGTCCATAAAAGACATATGTCAACCTTGTAATGTTGACATTGAAAGTTTAATCCACAATAAAAGTCAAATTTGTATAACAGATGTTTGAGCTTCTCTAAAATGATTTGCACATCCCTGTCACCCTATCCACCATAAAATACTGTTTGTGGTGGATGGACTTTGGAATCTTTTAATGACACTTTTGGAATTTTTAAAGAGTAGGGGTGTAACCCCAGCATCCTGGCCAAAATAGCCCATTGGCCTCTGTCCATCATGGCCTCCTAATCATCATCCCCATATATACTGATTGGCTTCATCACTCATTGGTTCTTGCTGAAGCTCAAACGTGCTGTGTAACAGTAGACTGAAAAATATTGTCATAGTGTTCTGAAGATTTGACGGGTCTGGAACGACATGAGTAATTAATGACAATTTTCATTTGTGGGTGTAACAAGGCTCGACAGTGCGAGTATTTCCCTTGCATTCGAGACTAAAAATAGATGTGTGCGAACTGTAAAATGTATTTAGGAGCATGAGTGCGAATAAAACTTCTAAAATGTTACAACAAGCGTCTTTTCAATTTAAGTATTCAATTTGATTATGGAAAAACATCGATAAAGCCTAATATGATTATTAAACTTTAAAAGGCTATTATTTAATTAAGTAGGCTAAATAACACGGATGAGTAGCATGGCAGAACTAGTGGAGTTGCGCTGAATGAAAATACACATTCTCTCTCTGACAGCAGATGCGGTTACTTTCAGAGTGCCGCTTGCCGCTTTTGCGATTTTTTTTACTGTGTACATTATTAAAATCTAAATTTAAATATGCTAATATTAATGGACTTGAGCTAACAATAAACAGTTGTATTTTTATTAATTAACGTTAAAGAATAATAACTATCAAATGTGGCTATTGCCCATTGTTGATGTAAATCTTAATGCATTAACTAACGTTAACTAATTGGACCTTATTGTAAAGTGTTACCTATTGTTTTTTATAGTTCTTTAAATAGTTTGACACATTTATTTGCTTTATACATTTTTGTGTGTGTTGTTTTATTGAAGGCTACATTTAAAGGTTCAGAGTTCATTTTATTTTAAGAAAAAAGTTATTAAACTTGTTAGGAGGACAACACTTTATTCTAACCTAATTCGATATGTGACAATACACAGTGATAAAAGCTTTCATTAAAAAAAAAAAAATCAATTATCATTAAATGAAGATTTGATATCGTCACATGCCTATTTACAGTTTAAAGTGGGACTATAAATAATTACGATTATTGAAAACAGTTTGAAGCAGCAATATTTAAAAACCGTGTGTACTTTTTGTATTCTTCTAATAATGCCTCTTTATATCCTTCTTAATCCGGTTTAACATCTATATAAATGTATAAAAAATATATATATATTTGAGAAATGCGGTTTGTGGGTGGGGGTTGGCAACGGTTAGGGTGGAGCTCTTTTCTTATGGCAGCGTGAACTTATTTTCGGTCCCTTTACTTGATCCCAGAACGCTATTGATCACATCTCCAGCCTCTTAATGACTGATCTGTTAAACAACTCGTTTATAGCCTATAATGTCTGCAGAGTTTGAACTTTGTCCTAGAAGAAAAGTTTCTAATCTTTCTTTGAGTTCTAGTTCCTTCTCATAAACTCATATAACCATTGTAAAGTAATACATTTACTAGGGCAAAGTTTTGATTGCACTTTGTCAAAGTCGTTATTGTCCTGAAGTCATCTGTGGGCCTGTACAGGTGCTGGTGTAGCCTACATGGCACTGCTAAATAGTTTGCTGCTAAATACATAATGGCCTTACGTGATCAAAATTCAACGACATCTGAATTAATTCTTGGCTTAATATCCGGTTTAACATCTATAGCCTAAATGTATAAATATAGGGGCGTAAATTTCATCTAAATGTTGGGGGGGGGACAATTAACATAACTTTCCTCAAGAGCAATTTTTGAAGGGGACACCAATAATACAGGCAAAATTGTACTTTCTATGGATATGTGTAGTACACAGAGGAAAGCCTTACTACTATTATTAGTGTAGCTAGCATGGAGACCGTGCCATTATCCTTCTTTTCAAAGTTTCTCTCTGGTTCATTGAAAAAGCTGACTAAATTGACCAAAATATTCTTCATTGCTGTGCGAAATTGACAAAAAAAATGATCTCTATATTTTCAGGGATTTTATCGATAACAATATTTTGCTGAGTGTGTTATTGTGCTGGTAACTTGGCATGTTTAGGACTGCCGTGGACAGCCGACTCCTAAAGTTTTTGATATTCTTCATATTCTGTGTGGGGGTCAGTTCACAGCAGTGACAGAAATCATTTTTCCAATAAGTTTCAATAGATGTTTACCTTCATTGGCATTTTTATCTTTATAAATGTATTTTTAAACCTAATTATATGCATGCATCATCTTTTGTGTCAATTTCATACATTTAATTAAATTAAATGTAATTATAATAATAAGACACAATAGGGCTGTTACCAATCAAATTAAATAAGTATCAACAAAATCTTTGCAATGGAGAGGAAACACAGAAGCTGCATTTGAAATGGCATTTAGATGCTTTTATTTACACAGACATAATGTTTTGTTTAAAACGTTGAATATTGATATATAAAATTATTTAAAACATGAAAAGATCATGTAAATGTGGAATTAAAACCGCCAGTAGGTGGCAGCAATTCATTGGTAATGAGTGAGTCATTGAGATTCAACTGATTCGTTCAAAAAGCTGATTCATAATTCAGTAAGGAAATACCTCGTGTGCTTCTCAGAGACGCAAATACAGTGCTATGGCTTAGTTTTCAAATATTTTCGTTGGCGAAATAGAGTTAAAACAGGCAATATGGTGTCTAAAAGTAAACTTTTCATTTATCAATTTATTAAATCACATTTATTATCATGTTAATATCTGGAGAAAAACTGCACTCTTTGTGTGATATTATATTAGATTAACTATATTAAATGATATAAACTGACCAAATCACACAGTGAAAGCGTAAAAATGTAAATGCGCACCCGCACTTGTCTAATCTGCAAGACGTTAGGCCTACACGCATGTGTACACTAAATTGGTGTGTGTGAGGGAACGGTTTTAAACAATCGCGGTAAACGCACAGACTGTATAAAACAAGGTCACCAACATAGCGAGGCGGACTACATCGGTGACAAAAGTACATTGCTTATCATTAAAAAAAAAATTTAAGTGAATAAAATAGCCTTGACTTACTGGAGTTTCACAACTAAAAAAACTTGTTCTCTCCCACTATTTGTGTTTCTGTTTGTGATGAGGTAAAAGGGGAGCAGGCAGTGGACCAAAGCACTGTGAGGGAAGGGAGGGGGACTCAAAATGTTAAAACGTTTTTTTTTTTTTTTTTTGCCCCGTTTGCAT
Source organism: Abramis brama (assembly GCF_963993115.1). Lineage (NCBI taxonomy): Eukaryota > Metazoa > Chordata > Actinopteri > Cypriniformes > Leuciscidae > Abramis > Abramis brama. The sequence goes on from NC_139982.1 coordinate 29,107,714, forward strand.
TTTTATTGTTTTACTACTTAAACAGTTATTTTAAGTATATATCATTATATTATTTACAATACACATATTTTAATTATATTTTTAGGAGGGGACAACCCTCAGATGGGGGGGTCCGGACCCCCCCGACCCCCCCACGATTTCCGCCTATATAATATAGGCTATTTGAGATATGCGTTTTGTGGGTGGGAGTTGGCAATGGTTAGGGTGGAGCTCTTTTCTTTAAATGGCAGTGTGACCTTCTTTCCGGTCCCTTTGCTTGATGCCAGAACGCTAGTGATCACATCTCCAGCCTCTTAATCATAATCATAGTCTATAAAATGCCTGCAGAGTTTGAACTTTGTCCTGGAAGAAAAATCGGGGGCTCCAACCCCTGTTTTATCATCGCTGAGATTGGACAGAACCATCAGGGAGACTTAGAAATCGCAAAAAAAATGATCCGAATGGCAAAGGTAAAGTACAGCTTTATCAGATGTGAAGTTTGATACCGTGTTGATGTCAGTTATTTTCCAGGGGGGGGGGGGGGGGGGGGGGGAATTACAAATTAATTAAAATTTGAGAAAATATATATTTCAAATATCAGGTCAATAATTAAGAGGGGACGTTTCTATAATCAGAGGCGGCCTTACCTATGTTTCACCCGTTTCAATTGAAACGGGCCCCGCCCTCCAAGGGGGCCCCCAACAGAACAGGAAAATCCCATTCATTTTCTCCCTAGGATATTTATTTTCAGACATAATGTCTAAAGTGGTCTCCAACACGTCGCTCGCGAGAGTAGCTTGTGGCCTGATTGGAGGTAGCTCGCCAAGGGCCGTTCACATATTGCGTCTTTTGCGCGCTCAAGTTCGTTATTTCAAATAATTTAAGCGACGCGCTAATTTTTTCCATGCGCAACGAGTCAATATGAAGGATGGGGGTGCACCCAAACTACGGGTGTTTTTTTCTTCTCCGTAAATAAATCTTCTAGCAGAGCTACAGCAAGCGTTTTTCGGTGGTGGAAATCCATTAGCTATTAAAACTTCTCTGTCGTTGTGGAGAGCGCATGGTATAGCAACGACAGACGCCACGGGAAAATCGGACCGAATTTTACTATTAATAATAAAAGATAAGCTTATGTGTAAATGTCAGTATTTTCCCAGCAAACACAGAACGTTGGCACAACGTAGCCAACCTTCTAACAACGTTTTAACAACATGGCCAAAAGGTTGCTATAACTACGTTGTGTGGTGAAGTTGTTACAGCGTTGTCACAATGTTGACATTAAACCATCGTTCAGGGCCATTGCTTAAGGTTGTGCCTAGGGTGTCTTGACAACCACTGGACTACATAATGTACTCGTCACTGCCCTGAAGCGGGAAAATCAGACTTTTAAATTCCAACCACCTGTTGTTGGGCTCATTGTGTTCTCATTCATCATCGAGCAAGGATACGTGAGTATTGCGTTTAGCCTACTTCAGCTATCAAACACAACCTACAGCTTTAATTTCTAATGTGATTAATGAAGCATCGCTCGCACTGTTTAGTTTTTCGTTTGATTTTTCCGCTATTTAGTCTCATTCGTTTCTTTGCTCCTTTGCTGGATTTGTGGATGTTTCCCCGGTGACACCTGCTCGGCTACTGTCTGTCATACATACCCGGTTTTGTTCATTAAATGTTCTGATCTGCCTTTGATTTTCATGTTTTATTTATTATACTTAAAATAAATGTGTATTCGTTTATTTCTTTCTTTTTTTCTTTTTTCACAAATGTATGACTTTTGGAAGTGCAATTTGATTATATGCAATTTTAATAAAGTTGAATTAACGAAACCTTCTGTCATTTTTACTCTTTAAAGTGTAGGCTACACTTGCAGGTGTTGATAGCCCCATTAAATAATATAGATAAACAATAAACGATAAAAAGTATATAATTATCTAACAAAATACACCATATAAAAATATTGTCAGAACGTCGTCTCTCAGTTGCTGAATGTCGCGCAACAACGTTGCTATAGCCCTGTCACGTCTTACAATTCTACGTTGTTACAATGTTGCGAGCACGTATACAGCGACGTTGCCATAGCAGAAATGCAACGTGCCAGAGACGTTGCCACAACGTAAATGTGTTTGCTGGGTTGTCTTTTTTGAATCATTCTTTTTATAAAAATGATTTAAAGGCTGAAATATGCGAGGTTTATCTTTTTATAAAAACTTTTTTGTCAAAACTTTATTTGAACTTGTACATGTTAGTAGATAACATGTTGCAAGACACTCCTTTCAAATTTGGCCATCATTTTTAATGTTACTATTTTAATGTTTATGTAAACAAAAAGTGCATGTTGATGGTAAGTTTATTTGTTATTTGCTGGTTTTCCACATAAAACTTGGTGAATTGATTTTATTGTGTAGTATTAGTACTTTTTGAACAGGATTATGTGATAACCATGCTCATTTTGTTCACTATAATCATGAAATTACATTTTCATACCATTTCATCTCTAGTTATTATGATGCACTATAAAATCAACAATAAATATGTGTTTGTGCAGTATAATAATTTTTTTATATATATATGTCAATTAAGGGTGACATATATAGGCCTACAATAACTCGTTTAGGTCTAAAACAGTTAGCATAGTTGTTAATATGAGAGTTATGAGACATTATTTAAGAGATTTAATTATTGCATATAGCTCTCGGCCACTTTCATTTTTAAAAAGTAGCTAAAAAAGGTTGGAGACCCCTAAACCATCCAAGTTAGATTGACCATGAGCTACGAGGTTGTGAAACGAAAGTTTCTGCTCCTATAAAAGCCACAAAGTATAAAAATCAACCTTGTTATTTGCGATCTTCTGGAGAAATACTACACTACCCATAATTCTAAGCAAAACACTGACGTCTCTGATTGGTCGAACTTGAGTCGCGCCGCGGTTACCATGGCGACGTTTACCGCCCCCGCGAACGGTGATCTGAAGTAAATAAATACCGGTAGTTTATGTGTTTATACTTTGCCTTTTTTCCGTAAGGTTAAAACGTTGTTTTTTTTTGAGCAGGGAAATAATTTGAATAGGAAATGAAACGTACATGCCAGTGGTGCCTGTTCATGAAGCTGAAAGTGCGCGTAATAAAATAATATGATGCAAACCAACAAGAATCCTTGCTTTTTCTGCTCATGTTTACATTTTATGTGGGCAGGGCCCCATATTAGTTATTGAAACGGGCCCCCAGATGCTTAAGGCCGCCCCTGTCTATAATACAGCTCCTGAGCTATAACTCACACATTGTATCACATTAAATTAACTTTTAGATTTCTTATATGGTGAAACTCATTTTTGTTGTCATCCAAATCCACTTCTGCTTCCTACTTTAACTCCACACAGGACTGTGGAGCTGATTGTGCCAAGTTTCAAAAGAGCGAGATCGAACACAGATTCACCAAGCTCGCTCTGGAGCGTCTCTATACGTCCCCTCACGCCTGGGGCCCGACCTACGGGGCTCATAAACACCATCTGGAGTTCAGTCACCAGCAGTACAGAGAGCTGCAACAGTTCGCCAGTGAAGTTGGCATCTTCTTTACTGCATCAGGGATGGATGAGGTGAACAGATGAAAGAGGGTCTCAACGTTTCCCTTACGAAAAAGAAGTATACTTCAAGTTAATTTTATGAAGTATACTTAAGAAATGTTCAAGTATATTTTTAAGTATACTTTATGTAGTAAGTATACTAATATCAATGTGTACTTGTAGTTAACTTCTATTTCAATACTGCTTGGGACTAAATTGGCCCACTTTTAGTATATAAAAGTATAAGTTTAAGTGTACTATAAGTGTAAGAGTAGTAAACTACTTAGTTTACTATTTTAATACAAGTAGTACATTCTTTTGTTTATGAAAGTATGCACTGAAGTGTAGGCCTACTCTCAGTAAACTATAGTAGTTTTACTGCAAGTATACTTGTAAGTTTTCTTTAAGTGAACATGATACTATACTTATTTTAAGTATAATATCATGTTATTTTTGCACTTGCAGTAGCCTATACTATTCAAATGAAGATATTATTTTTTATCAAATCAAATCAAATCAAGTATATTTGTATAGCGCTTTTCACAATACAGATTGTATCAAAGCAGCTTCACAGTATTAAAATAAAATAATACAACAAAGTTTGTTTCTAGTGGAATTTATTGATTGATAGAATAAAATTAAATATCCCCAAAATATCCCCAACTGAGCAAGCCAAAGGCAACAGTGGCAAGGAACCGAAAAAACTCCATCAAGCGGCCTAATGGTGTCCTAAAACTCCATCAGGTGACCTAATGGAGAAAAAAAAAACCTTGGGAGAACCCAGGCTCAGTCGGGGGCCAGTTCTCCTCTGGCATTTATGAACTAGAGGCCGGATTGTAGTTTGAAACTGTGAGATTAACAATATTATATGAATGCCTGGCTGAAAAGATGCGTCTTTAATCTAGTTTTAAACTGGGAGAGTGAGTCCAAGCAACGAACAGTATCAGGAAGGCTATTCCAGAGTTTTGGAGCCAAATGTGAAAATGCTCTCCCTCCTTTGGTTGATCTGGATATCCTAGGTATGACCAAAAGCCTTGAATTTATTGATCTTAAAGAGCGCGATGGATTATAGGGTGATAGAAGATCCGCTAAATAGACTGGAGCTAAGCCGTTTAGGGCTTTATAAGTCAGTAGCAATACCTTGTAATTAATACGGAACTTTATAGGTAGCCAATGTAGTGATGATAAAATCGGTGTTATATGATCATATTTTCTTGATCTAGTAAGAACTCTAGCGGCTGCATTTTGGACTAACTGTAGCTTGTTTATTGAGGATGCAGGACAACCGGCTAATAAAGCATTACAGTAATCTAGTCTTGAGGTCATGAATGCATGAACTAACTTTTCTGCATCAGAAACTGATAGCATATTACGTAGCTTAGCAATGTTTCTAAGGTGGAAAAAGGCTGTTTTTGTAACATACGAAATATGATTTTCAAAAGACAGGTTGCAGTCTAATATAACACCCAGGTCTTTTACTGTAGAGGATAAAGTAACAGGACATCCTACGATGTCAAAGTTGTATTGTGAGAGGTTCTGTGGGCGGTTTTTTGAACCGATGATTAGTACCTCTGTCTTGTCTGGATTTAATAATAGAAAATTACGCGTCATCCAATCTTTTATATCTTTAACACACTCTGTCAATTTGGATAATTTAGCGTTTTCATCCGGCCGTGATGAAATATAGATTTGAGTGTCATCAGCATAACAATGGAAACTAATTCCATGTTTCCTTATAATATTTCCAAGTGGCAGCATATATATTGAGAATAACAGAGGGCCTAACACAGATCCCTGCGGCACTCCATAGTTTACTGGAGTTATGATCGATTTTTCTCCATTTAAATAGACAAAATGGTAGCGGTCAGATAAATATGATCTAAACCAGCTTAATGCTTGTCCTTGAACACCAGTATAATTTTGTAGTCGATCTAAGAGTATTGTGTGATCTATAGTATCGAACGCAGCACTTAGATCCAGTAAAACTAGTATTGAGATACAGCCTTGGTCAGAAGCTAAGAGTAAATCATTTGTGATTTTAACGAGCGCAGTTTCAGTGCTGTGATGCGGCCTGAAACCAGACTGAAACTTTTCATAGATATCATTTTCTTGCAAGAAAGAGCCCAGTTGAGTGGACACAACTTTTTCTAGTATTTTAGACATAAAAGGTAGATTTGAAATGGGTCTATAATTTGCTAGATTATGCGGGTCTAATTGTGGTTTCTTAATGAGAGGTTTTATCACTGCCAGTTTAAATGTTCTTGGAACATGACCTAAAGATAAAGATGAGTTAATAATATTGAGGAGAGGCTCTTCCACTACAGGTAACACTTCTTTCAGTAGTTTAGTTGGTATAGGATCTAATAAACATGCTGTTGTTTTAGATGAAGTGATAAGTTTATTTAACTCTTTTTGTTCTATAGTTGTAAAGCACTGTAATTGTTCTTGCGGGGGGAAAATTGAGGCTGAATTATAAGGTGCGATTGAGGATTGAACGTTTACAATTGTGGTTCTGATGTTTTCTATTTTCTCAGTGAAGAAGTTGATGAAATCATTACTACTAAACTGTAACGGGATATTTTGTTCGGGTGACGTCTGTTTATTTGTTAGTCTAGAGTATTGTGTGATCTATAGTATCGAACGCAGCACTTAGATCCAGTAAAACTAGTATTGAGATACAGCCTTGGTCAGAAGCTAAGAGTAAATCATTTGTGATTTTAACGAGCGCAGTTTCAGTGCTGTGATGCGGCCTGAAACCAGACTGAAACTTTTCATAGATATCATTTTCTTGCAAGAAAGAGCCCAGTTGAGTGGACACAACTTTTTCTAGTATTTTAGACATAAAAGGTAGATTTGAAATGGGTCTATAATTTGCTAGATAAAAACAATATTATTATTTTATACTTGAAAAATGCATTTAAATGTAGGCTACTTTAATTTTAAAAACATTTTATTAGCTTCATGCATTCTTTTTTTATTAAACATTGTCGGTAAGTTTCATAAAGAAAGGCAACATTTTTTTTTTTTAAAAGTTGAGAAAATCACATCTTTCTCAAAGGCTGTGCCTTGATCAGATTCAGAACAATGATCAAAACACAGATGGAGTAGATCGAGTCCAACACCCCCAAAGCTTCACTGTTGTTTTCTCTTCATGGGTTACGCTTTATTTCATTTGGTAATATTAAGTTTTGATTTACTTTTTAATGTTTGATGATCACGTTATTTTACATTTGCTATCTATCACTTGTTTCAGCTCATTCTCCTGTATTTTGATCCGGAGATTCTGTGCTAAAAGATGTGTCATAGCGCCCCCTACCGTATAACAGTGAAAACATGGATAGCTGGAAAATTCTGTCAATGGTGGGAAAAAGTAGCCTGGCAAGCCAGACCTACATCAAGATGTTAGGTCTGGAAACTCACCATAGACACGCTCACTCCGAGGGGCGGGATAAACGGTTGTCTTTCAAATTCCCTCTGCACGCAATAGGACAGCGCTTCAACCAACCAGAGCGTTTTCCCAACAGCGGAGCTAGTTGATAGATTCAACTTTTGCCATATCTGGCTGGCAAAACTACGAACACATCTTCCTTTTTTTAAGAATGACTTAAGTGCCGTTCTTTGCTCTTTTCTCAAAGAAACACTTAACTCCAAGTCCTCCAGAGTCGCGGACAAAGCCGATTCGAAAGACTGTTCTCCAGCAGCAGCTGTCATTCTTTGTTTTCAAGTGGCAGCCAGGTAACCGTCGCAACTCTGTCGTCATATGTTAAGCCCGCCCCGCCTGCTCTATACGCGACGTGATTGGCCTGACCCAGTTTAGGTTTTTGCAGCTCGAAAGTCAATGGAGAGTTGCTAGACCGACCTGGCTGCAAAATACATTTTGCTGCCGCTAGGGTGCGTCTAGATTTCTAGGCTAGGGAAAAAGTAGAATTAGAAGGTGTGTTCGACATCGGCTGCGGCTGGATGCACCCGATCGGCGAGAGTAGCCGCGTGCAGGCGGGGAGGAGCTGCAAACGGAGACGTGAAGTCGGACACTTTCTGGTTCCCGTAGTGACCGCTCACGTGGTGTTTGCATACTTTACCACAGCTGCAGTGAAATAAATGCAATATTTGCCAAATAATGCACAGATGTTTCAGAGACATTTTAATTCAATACTTTATGTAGCCTACTGCTTCATCCAGCGTCTGTTTGAACAAGAATAAAGTTCAACATAAGCTACTATCAATGAAGTGGAGTCTACGTTTTTTAAGCAGTTTTAATTTGATAAACATGACACAATATAACATGACAACAACATGAAAAGAGTGTTCACTGTTATAATAAACTGATTTGAGAGCTTTAGAGGAACTAAAGGTTTTCGAATAAACACGAAACACACGTGATCGTTGTCATGCAGTGAATCCGGCCAATGGTGGAACAGCTGTGTCGTCATCAGCCCTCCTGCAGCCCAGTGCAGCCGCTCTTGAGAAGCTGCGCTGGCTGAGTTCTCCGGCTACTCTCGAATCGCTCTCGCGGTACTTTGATGGCATACGTCACAGTCACGTGGCGTCGGCGCTGTATCAAGTCGGACAAAATTTCTAACCGGCATGCACTGCTTTAAGTCAGCCGCCGATCGGTCTGCGCAGAGCTGCATGAAGTCGAACAAGCCTAGAGTAAATTCCTGTATAGATAGATTTCCGATGACGTCACATTTCTCCCGCAACTCCTTACGGCGCCATCTTGTGTGTCAAGTGGGTCAAGCGTTTGTGTTACGGAGCATGATAATATCCTGAATCGGCATTGTTCTGAACATAAAAATCATACGATTATTCTCCGTTTGGCTGGAGTTAATATTCAGTGCTGCTCTTGTGAACATTTAGAGGTTTTGTGCTCTGGAGATGTGACACTTTATCTAATCATTTCCAAGATGGGCTAGCTAAATGCACTAGCTCTCATCGGCTGTCAAATCGCTGTACCCAGGCGGCTACTATCGACACAGCCCTTGAGAGGTGTTGGCTGGGCAGAAGCACACTCTGACGATTGTCCACCTTCATCACTTTCTCTGTGGCCACATCAGCTGGTCGAGCCAGAGGCAGAGGCTACACCTGGAGCACATCGCTCCGTGCCTCTGCTCTCCATCTCTCTCCTAAGTTACACTAAATTAGTTCGGAGCGTTGTGTTGTTGTTTTTTTACCCAGATGGTGTTGTCTTGACACTGAGTCTAAATGTACCATATAATAAGGGCTGTGCAGATATCAGCCGCCTGGCTACAGCGATGTGAACCGTCAATGCAGGGCTCCAGACTAACATTTCCACGAGGGAGAGAGAGCAAGACAGCGCTTAGTTTGGAGACGGTGAAGTCTTGTTTACATGTTCGCCTGGCTCCGAAGAGAGAGAGAGAGAGAGTGCGCGCGCGCGACCGGCTCTCTCTCTATCTGCTCGTTCTTTCAGTTAAACATGCACCCAGTTCATCTACATTACTCACCGATCAAATAAGACTTTGGCGGGACAAAAATTCACTTTGGCGGGCGCTAAAACAAGTTCAATGCAGGAGAATTCATGCATGAATTTAAGTGTAGTGTATGACCATGCACTCGCACAAATGCGACCACTCAATTTCACATCATATCTTGCCTTGCAAACATCATCTAATGTATCCCTGTAAATAACCTTAACCTTGTCGCCAGGTTTGGAGGAATTTGTCATCGTTATCTCACACAAAAGAGTCAAAAATACTTTATATTAACTGGCTTTCTATTAATGCAGCACAGTGAATGAGCCGTGTCTCCCAGTGGCTTACTGACAGCTTTGACACACAACATGGCGGCGCGCCGCAGAGGATAATGGGTAATTCGAGAAACGGAAACCCATCTATACACTACCAGTGGACTAGCCTACACAAAAATTCAGATACGCAGAATTAGAAACATATCTGTTTTATATCAATATTCTAATCAATATTTTCAAACAATGTAAGTTTCATAAGACTGTATATGAAAAACTATGTAAAAAAAAAAAAGTATATTTAATAGGCTACTTGATCAAAAGGTTACAACTACAAGCCAAGTATACTTTGAATACTTAATTATACTTTTAAATATATATCGATCAAAAGATTGAGTAGGCTACAAGTACAGGCCAAATATACTTGAGGACTTTTCTCTCAGTATAAGTCAAGTACACTTGTAATTTTAAGTATATTTCTGAGAAGTACATAAAGTATATTTTTGAGAAGTATATAAAATGTAGACTGAAAGTATACTTTCTTATTTTTAGTTTAAAAGAAGTATACTAATAGAACACTTGAATAAATTTCTTTTTCGTAAGGGTTATTATATATATCAAGAGAATATGTGCATATTAAACCCAGTAGATTGAAATGCTTTTCATAACTTTTCCTCTCCCTACCTCAATCAGATGGCTGTAGAATTTCTTCATGAAATCAATGTGCCGTTTTTTAAAGTTGCCTCAGCTGACACCAACAATATCCCTTACCTGGAGAAAACCGCCAAAAAAGGTAAAACTCACTGACGCTGACACACATTTCAAATGAAAAGTCCAGAAGTTGTTGTTACATAAACTCAAAAGTGTTGTTGCTGAAAACTCGTTCTATGTATTTGTCAGATTCACTGCCAAGGTCACAATGTTCCTCTATTTACACAACATTTATCAGACACTATCCAGTGACTCGCAAATGAGAAAAGTACAAGCCCAACCGAGAACTGAATCTGAGAAGCTTCTCTTGTGCACTTGAAGTCAGTTATTCTGGAGCATTGAGAAATTAGGTATTGACAGTGCTGATTGGCCAGAGAGCAGAGCCAATGAAACCTAGAAATCCTGGTGTGGATTTTCTGGAGTTTCATGTTGCTGGCTTTGAGTCAAGAGAATTTGGCATGTGTGTAATGTGATAATGACTAAAACTTTGACCTGATTTTCTCCCAGAAGCAGCCATGTCTTGAAGCTGATGTTTTGGTGTATTTGTGTAGGTCGTCCCATGGTGATTTCTAGCGGAATGCAGTCTATGGAGACCATGCGCTGTGTTTACCAAACCGTCAAGCAGCACAATCCCAATTTCACGTTCCTGCAGTGTACCAGCGCTTATCCGCTGCCAATAGAGCACGTCAACCTCAGCCTGATCCCTGTAAGGCACAATCACTTTACTCGCATCTTCATAAACTCCATAAAATGATTGTTTATGAACGCATTTTCAGCTGAGTAGTTTCGGTTTGGCTTAGAATCTTTCGGTTTCCTTTTTCCTACGCAGGAGTTCCAGAAGGAGTTTCCGGACATTCCCATCGGCTACTCTGGACATGAGGCGGGCATCCATGTGTCTGTGGCCGCTGTGGCACTCGGGGCAAAGGTCCTGGAGCGTCATGTGACCCTGGATAAGAGCTGGAAAGGCAGTGACCACGCAGCATCACTGGAGCCGGCGGAGCTGGCGGAGCTGGTGAAAGCCATCAGGACGGTTGAGACGGCAATGGGTTCGCCGGTCAAACAGATGCTGCCCTGTGAGGCTTCCTGTCACAGCAAGGTCAGATAAAACACTCATTCTGACAGATTATAAAACCAAAAAATGATCAAACGTCATTCAATCAATGGTTATGTTCTTTCTTGCAGTTGGGTAAGTCAGTGGTGGCACGGAAACCACTGAAGAAGGGTGAGACATTAACTCTCGACATGCTGACAGTAAAAGTGGCCGAACCGCACGGCATGAGACCAGAGAACATCTTCAAACTGGTTGGCAAGAAAATCACTGTGGACCTGGAGGAAGATGCCACCATTACTGATGCCATGATAAAAGACTGATTATCTATCTATGCATCTTATCAGTCATTATTAAAAAAAAATGTAATTGCATTCTTATTGTTTTGACATCAGAAATATGTAAATATGGTATCTTGTATTGATTTTGCAAATGCCTAATGTCCTGTCATAGGTTTGCTCTATGTTGTAACCAACTGCTCTATGTTGCTCTATGTTGTAAACTATGTTGTGACCAAACACTTGTCCAATAAATTGTCTCTCTCTCAATTGATTTCAGCTCAACTTTGACTCTTGGGTCTTTGTTCATATTGGTCTCTCAAGCTATGTTTCCCAAAAGCAAGATGTTTTGTCCTATAATTAGTTTAAACCACATAATGCCTGTTAAATCATTTTTTTATTCAATGATACCCTTCCACAATGCCCTCCAGATACATAGAACATATTTATAAAAAACAGGATATTGCACTTGGACCATAGTTAGTTCATTGAGCGATGTGCTGAAAGTCACACAGACAGGATCAAGTCTCAGCTAGACAAGAACAGTCTCAAACAGGAACAAAACTTATCAGCAGGATGCAAACTCGAATGGGGTGATAAACAGGCAAAAAATAGAACTTAACAGAATTATCTTTCCAAGTCCGACTGGAGCCTGTTTTTCTTTTTTTATACCTCCCCCATTAAACTGGTTTTGTTTTTAATGGAAAAGTAGTTCCCTTTCAAGAGGTCTCTCTTATTATGTAAGTTAGCTTACGCTATGGGATCCTTTTCTCGAGAATATTGAAGCCAAATCTTTAAAACGCAGTGCAGCTGCACAGCATACACAGATGAACGGCGAGAGCAGTCATTGGCTGTGTTGCGGCAACTGCACAAACCTATGACGAGGCCAATCAGGGCACTTCGCGCCCTGGCACGTCAGAGCCCGCCAGAATGGGCATGGCCTATGGCTATAAAAGCGCCCATTTTCCGCCTAGGACCTCAGATTTGATCTCCTTCAGCAAATCACCACTTCGCTGATCTCCGGAATAGAAGCCTTCTCGCCACCGTCGAAGAGCCTTCAGCGGAATAACAGCTGCTTCGCAGACCTGAGGACGCCGGCTTCCTTCGCCGCCTTCAGCCCGCTGTTCTGCTGTGCCATCTGGCGCGCCATATCCTTTCACGCTGTGTGTTCACTTTTCTAAAAGAGAAATTTCGTGGGCGTTGTTTCAAATGCCTCGCACCAACTCCGCCTCATGCAGAGGCCCTCTCGTCGGTGGAGACCGTCACATCCTCTGCGCTTCCTGCCTGGGCCGTGACCACGCAGAAGCTGCACTCGCCAATAGCGGCTGCCCTGAGTGCAACACGATGGATCTCCCCACTCTGCGGGCTCGACTTGCCATTTTCACCGAAGACGACCCCGCCTTTCCCGCTCTCTCTCTCCCTTTGCTTGAGCTGCGCAAAAAGAAGCGCCGTTCACAAAGGATGCCAGAGCAGATGGAGACGAGCGATCACATGCCGACCCAGTCCCCGCGTGCCTCGTTCTCTCTCTCTGCGAGCGGCAGGTCTCATCTCTTTTGGGGCATCGGACGAGGACGAGGAGAAGGATGGCAGCCTTTCCATCGCTGCATCCGACTGTGACGAGTGGGCGGGCTCCGCTTCTGGCCCCGCACCGTCAACACAAGCCAGCACGAGAACGGGTCTTGATGCATAGATTCTTCCGTGTGCTGACCAGGGCGTTCAAAGACCTGCAGGCCCCTCAGCAGAGACCCGCCCCCTTCTTCCCAGAAGTACACGACGAGCTGACTAAGTTGTGGAAAGCGCCGCACTCAGCGCACTTAAAGCCTTCCTTTTCCTCGACGCTCTCCTCTGTGGACGGCGCGACGGAGAAAGGCTATGAGGCGATTCCTCCCCTCGAGGAAGCGGTGGCCGCTCACCTCTGCCCGCCCACCGCTGCTGGATGGAAGGCCAAAGCGTCACATCCATCGGCGCTTCACACAATGGCTGTCCTCCAGGTGTTTCAGGCTAAACTTCTCCATTCGATGGACGAGTCTGGGCCTGAACCGGAGGCTTTTAGGGACCTGCACAGCGCCACAGACCATAAAATCATGAAATCAACAGGTCAATCAATTGGTCGAAGCATGGCGAACCAGACGGTGCTTGAGCGGCACCTCTGGCTGACTTTGACGGACATGAAGGACGCAGATAAGGCAGCATTCCTTGACTCCCCTATCTCCACCACCGGTCTGTTCGGCCCAACGGTCAAGGGTTTCACAGAGTGCTTTACTGAGGCTCAGAAAGCGTTGCAGGCTATGCGTCACTTCCTGCCAAAGTGTTCCAGCTCTGCTTCGAGCCACCAAAAAAAGGCGCCACCGCCTCAGCAGGTGAAAGCAGCGCCGCCGGTCTCTCAGCCCCGCCCAGCGGCTGAAGTCCGTCACCGCTCTCACTCTGCTAAGCGCCAGCAGTTCCCTGAGAGGCGGGGACCCCGACCCAAGATTGTGTTGGACTCCGAACCTCGCAAGCCTTCCTAGCCACAGGAAGGAAAAGGGAGAGTTTGAGTCTCGCCGAGGCCAGACCAATCTCCCAAAAGCTTCTCAAACATTCCCCAGTCCCCCCTTCTCAGGCAGCTGGAAATGCCTATATTGCAGTCAATGGGCCTGTTACAAAACACGCTCAACTGCAAACAAACGCCGTTTTTACGGCGACGCAGATAAAGCACAAAAAGAGCTCTTTTCTGTCTGTGTCATATGTAGGTCACGTGCCTACGACAAAGTACACACCCCTACACACAAGCACTGTCCCCACAGTTTCAAACTTTCCCCCAGCTCACGCTGGAAGTTTAATAAATGTAGCGCGTGTGCCTGGAAAGGCGCTATAATAAAACTTTTTTTTGTTGTTATTATTAAATTCAGAGAATATTGTGAGCCCAGAAAGAATCTGCCGTACATTCGCCATATGTTTTTTTTACAAATCGACACTTAATAAATAAATCTGTTGCGTCTACTGATCGACACAGAGCGTCTACAAATCGACACTTAATAACTCTTATACTCTAGCTCTTTGCGTCTTCTGTCGACAACTGGCTGAGTCTCTTATCCTAACTTCTTTGCTGCGCAGCATAAATAACAAACGAGACAGACTTCAGTAAATGTCCCTCAGATGGTTTATTCAAACGGCCGGGAGTTCTCGAGCAATACTCAGAGAATCTCGGCCCAACAGAAGAATACAACAGGCTTTATAGGGTAAAGCTTTATCAATATGATTGGTTAAATTGTTTAAAGCAAGCCCCCCCACCCTTTCATTACCCTTTGTTAGTGACATCAGCAAAATATAAAAAACATTGTAAGGGGTTAATATTCCAGTCAATCATTTCACAATACAGTCAAAATAAACAGGACATTGAGTCCATTTTCAAAGTTCCATTCGACCAAGGTTACATTGAGTCAAAAGTTTGTTAGAAGGTTAGATCATATCGAAATTTCGTCTGGTGGCTTGTTTTGTTTTATTGTTAGATCTGGAATGGAAAGTTAGTCACCATCAGACATAAAAATGGGAAGTGTGATAAAAGTTTATCATAAGTTTAAAATCTAAAGTCAGATTTCCATGGTTAGTAACATAATTAATCTTATCTATAAAAGATCCACTGCAATATATATCGAACGAAAGAAGGAAATGGATATTTGTTTCACATCATCATTTATATTTCACACTCACCACATGAGAGCAGCAGTGCCACAGCTTTTGCTTAACCAAAACAGAACAGTGTTTATGTGCTTGAAACGGTGAATCCAGTGCAGGTGAACATCCAGACAAGACGAAACCACGAAGACACCGAACAGGAACTCGAACCAGGAACAGGACTGAAGACGGGAACACGATGAACAAACACTGAGGACACCAAACAACGATCTGACAAAGAGAGGAGAGTGCGATGAGAACTTATAGGTGAGTGAATTGACAGCAGCTGGTGCGGGGAATGAGATCAGCTGGCGCGCTGATCAGCTGGAACGAGCGGTAACGCCCACTCACACACACAGAACAACAAATACACGCGACACGAAGAAAACAGTGAATTCATGAACCGTGACAGTACCCTCCCTCCTAGGAACGCCTCCTGGCGTCCCCAGACTCCCTTACCTGTCGATTGTAATCATCAATAAGGGAGTGATCCAGGATGTCTCTAGCAGGCACCCAACTTCTCTCCTCCGGACCGTAACCTTCCCAGTCCACCAAGTACTGGAACCCGCGCCCCCTCCGTCTTGAGTCCAGAATACGATTAACTGAATATGTAGGTTCCCCTTCTACGAGTCGCGGCGGGGGGGGGGGGGGACCGGGACAGGTGGATTAATACAAGAACGAAACACGGGTTTTATTTTGGAAACATGGAAGGCGGGATGAATCCTCCTGTACACTGGAGGGAGTTTGAGGCGGACTGCCACCGGGCTAATGATCTTGGTGACAGTGAACGGGCCGATAAATTTGGGAGCAAGTTTATTATAGACGGAACGGAGAGGAATGTTCTTAGTAGAAAGCCACACTTTTTGACCAACGACGTATACGGGAGGCCTAGACCGGTGGCGATCGGCTTTGGCCTTGGTGCGCGCTCCCACTTGGAGTAGAGTCTCGCGGGCTCTAGTCCAAGTGCGATGACACCTCTGGACGAAGGCGTGAGCAGAGGGGACCGCGACTTCGGATTCCAGACTCGGAAAAATTGGTGGCTGGTAACCTAGACTACACTCAAATGGAGATAGACCCGTAGATGACACTGGTAACGAATTGTGGGCGTACTCCACCATTGACAGTTGTTGACTCCAAGAGGAAGGATTCTTGGAGACCAAACATCGCAACATTCTCTCCAAATCCTGGTTGGCTCTCTCAGTTTGGCCATTGCTCTGGGGATGAAACCCTGAGGACAGACTAACAGTCGCACCCAGTAATCTACAAAACTCTTGCCAAAATTTGGACACGAATTGGGGTCCTCTGTCGGAAATCACGTCCGTCGGGAGGCCATGTAACTGAAAGACGTGGTTAACGACTGTTAACGCTGTCTCCTTGGCTGAGGGTAATTTGGGCAAGGGAATGAAGTGGACCGCCTTCGAGAACCGGTCCACCACGGTCAAAACTACCGTGTTACCCTGAGAGGGTGGGAGGGCGGTGACAAAATCTAGAGCGATATGGGACCAGGGTCTCGAAGGGATCGGCAGCGGTTGAAGGAGCCCATCTGGGGGTCGATTGGAAGTCTTACCAGTGGCACAAACTGAGAAAGCCAAAACAAAACTGTGAACGTCACGAGCCATACGTGGCCACCAGAATCGTTGCTTGACTAAAGATGTAGTGCGACTGACTCCTGGATGACAAGCCACATTGGAACAATGCCCCCACTGAATAACGTCGGACCGTAATCCCTCTAGCACAAATAAACGGTTCGGTGGACAACCGACCGGAGGCGTTACCCCTTGTAAGGCCGTCTTGAACTTCAATTCGACCTCCCATGTGAGTGTGGAGATAATTAGGGTCTCCGGAAAAATACACTCGGGAGTAGACGGGCGATCGGAACGGTCAAAAATATGCGATAAAGAATCGGGTTTGATGTTCTTGGAACCCGGACGGTACGAGAGAGTAAAGTCAAACGTGCCCGCGGAGTATCAAGACCTGAAGGAAGTGTTCAGTAAGTCTTGTGCTGCTTCTCTCCCTCCGCATCGTCCCTATGACTGTGCTATAGAGTTACTGCCAGGTACGTCTCCGCCTGAGGGCAAGTTATATTCACTTTCTGTTCCAGAGAGAGAGGCTATGGAGAAATATATTTCTGATTCTCTAGCAGCGGGGTTCATCCGTCCCTCCTCTTCTCCAGCGGGGGCGGGGTTCTTTTTTGTGGGGAAGAAGGACGGATCCCTGCGACCTTGTATTGACTACCGGGGGCTGAACAGCATCACGGTAAAGAATACTTATCCTTTGCCGCTGATGTCTTCAGCCTTCGAGAGGTTGCAGGGAGCGTCGATCTTCACTAAATTGGACTTCGGGGCAGAAGGTAACTTCATGGACTACACATTTGCACTCAAGATTCAGGCTCCCCTTCTACCCCTCACCCATACCATCGCAGTTCACACTCTCAACGGCCAAGCTCTTCCCACTATTTCATTCACCACTGGACCCATCACACTCATCGTATCTGGCAACCACACTGAAACCACTTCCTTCTACATTCTGGACTCCCCCCTCGCACCCATCGTTTTAGGACACCCCTGGCTAATTGAACACAATCCCAAAATAGACTGGCAGCAGAAATCAGTGTTGGAGTGGAGCAGTAAATGTCATGAGTCCTGTCTTGTGTCTGCTTGTCCGTCTGTTTCTGTTTCTGTGTTTCAGGGGGAAGCAGTGGATTTGTCAAACATGCCCGCGGAGTATCAAGACCTGAAGGAAGTGTTCAGTAAGTCTTGTGCTGCTTCTCTCCCTCCGCATCGTCCCTATGACTGTGCTATAGAGTTACTGCCAGGTACGTCTCCGCCTGAGGGCAAGTTATATTCACTTTCTGTTCCAGAGAGAGAGAACAAACACGATGAACAAACACTGAGGACACCAAACAACGATCTGACAAAGAGAGGAGAGTGCGATGAGAACTTATAGGTGAGTGAATTGGCAGCAGCTGGTGCGGGGAATGAGATCAGCTGGCACGCTGATCAGCTGGAACGAGCGGTAACGCCCACTCACACACACAGAACAACAAATACACGAGACACGAAGAAAACAGTGAATTCATGAACCGTGACACAACTAGGTCACAACTACAATTCTCATTTGTACTGCATCTGTACTACATGTGAACTTGTAAATATTTTACAGTTTTTCTCAATCGCTTTGGCACATTTTCAAAACAGTCTTAACATTTTCTAAACTGTAAGCTCAATTCCCAGCAAGCAATAGCCGTCATTTCAACGTCTCGGTTAAATATAGACCCGATATAGTCCGGCTATGTGTAACCCACTTCTAGCCAAAATAACATTGAATCATGGTTACATGTAATTTTTTTTCCAAAATAACTTGCAAAATGTATGATATTTCATCATGTAAGCAAAGTCAACTGTGATTACAAGGTGTTTGTTTCATTTCTTTGACATGTTGTAGGCTGTGCGTAGACACAATCTAGCTCGTAGGTCAGCCCGGCTATTTGTAGACCACTTATAGTCGAAACTGATTAATTGTAGTTTTAATTAATTGTTGGGCAGGCAACGCATGAGATGGTTGGTATCCCATCATATTCGCATTTGTAATAATATCTACAAGGTGCCAGTGTCATTTCATGACATGGTCGATCTGTAGTCACGATTCAGCTCTGAATTGGACGGGCTACGTGCTGTCTGCTGGTCAACGTTTAACGGCTTGGCTATAGCCCTGATTTAGACCAGCGATTAGAATAGTCAAAATAGTCTTAAAATTGTTTACATGTTTTTCGCCCACGCAGCTTCATGTTTGCTGTCACACATTCATAAAAAATCGACAATATTATTTGACTGTCTTTCATTTTAAATTAAAAATTTAATTTAAATTTAAAGAGGTCTCTCTCTCTGCTCGTTTTTTCAGTTAAACATGCGTCCTGTAACAAGCGCGGCAGTTCATCTACATTAAACGGTGTAATGAAGCATGTGGGTTACTACATCCAACAACCGAACATTTTAACTTACCCTCTCGTAACTTCTGCATCCTTTAGCTTGGACTACAAAATTGCAGCGAGAAATAAAAATAGCGGATTGCTCGAAGTGTTGGGCCGGAAGTCAATGTCCTTATTTGGCAGTTCCGCTGCAAATACTGTGACGTAATAGTTCAAAAAACATCATAGATAACAGAAAAATCGGAACAGGTTGAAAAATATGACCAAAACAGAATATAAAGATATCAACGAAGCACCTGAAGAGAATAATTTCATATTTTCTGTACTTCTAAACACTCCAAATATACAACAAAATGCATTTAAGGGCTAAAAAAGTGCATTTGGCATGATATGTCCCCTTTAAACTCGAATTAAGCACAATAAGATGAAGTTTCATTCAAAATGCCTTCATTCATTCAAGTTTGTAACTTTCAAATTCATTTTATTATACAGCATAAAAAACAAACAAATGATTGGCTATATAAAATTAGCAATTATAAAAAGTATCCGGCAGTATATCAATAATGCAAATAGCTCAGATGTGCATTAAAACCTAAACAGAACACATACACACACACACACACACACAAAAAAAAAAACAGTACAGGTGAATGTATTAGTCCATGCACACTTGAGGTTAAACTGTCAACAATGCTTTTCTTGTGCAAATTAATTTTTTCTTATTTGGCAGATGCTGTGATGACCAACTTCCCAGCAGCAACAGAGTTTTATATTTTATTATCTTAAATTGTTGATGTTCCATAATTTTTTATCATTTTTATTGTATTTTTGATATTTGATTTGGTCATTTTTATGTTTTGATCTTTTTGTAAGTTGTTAATGTTCTTTTTCTAAATAAAACCTTTATATTTAATTTGTTTGGATGGATTGTCATTTATGAGAACCTGTTATATTTGAGTGAAAAGAATCCTTTAGCCATCATTTTGTTGTCTATTACATGTATATGTAGTCGTTTAATAGCCGTCTAATTGATGACTATTCTATTCTTGGGCTATGGTTAGACGTCTATTAGATTTTCACTGACAGCCCAAATTCAGCCTTGTTTTAGCCTAGACCCATATGCACTGTCTATTAGACGTATACATGTAGTCATTCAATAGCCGTCTAATTGATGACTAGTGTATTCTTGGGCTATGGTTAGACGTCTTATTCTTGGGCTATGGTTAGACGTCTATTAGATTTTCACTGACAGCCCAAATTTAGCCTTGTTTTAGCATAGACGTCTGGGCTGTGTTTTGACGGCTATTAGACGTCTTTTAGACGCAAAATTGCTTGCTGGGTTGTCACAACTGTTTGCTGGAACATCAGAACTCTATGGCATGTCTGCAAAACATATAACTCACCCAAAACATTTAATTCATGCTTCAAAACCTAGTTTTTGGGTCAGAAAATTGGTCAATGCCACCAAAATAAAAAGTGTTTTTATCATTAAGCCACACGGGTCAAAATGTTTAGATGCTTTTTCACCATGGAAATATTTGTTATATAAATTTCATGTTTTTTTACTACTTTTTTGTTGACTCTCTGCTTTCTATACTGTAAAAGAATGTCAGTTTTGTCTGTGTAAATACAGATTCAGAGAGAAGGTGAAAATTGACTGGGAAAAGTCAACACTGTAGTTCACAAAAATAAAAAAAAGTTAAAGAAAATTTTTAAAAGAAAGAAAAACTTTGTATTTTTAGCGTATATTTATTTTTGCAGCAATGTGTTACATGTAAACTGAAAATTCTCAGTTGTTTGTTCATTTTTACACACTTTACACATGTAAGTTAGCATTAGTTTACTAGAAAAAAGCATATAATTTCTAGAAAAAAAAAAATACTGTTCAGTGTTGTGATGTTGAATATTCCTCCATGTTCAAAATGGTGGTGATTGTGCTGTCAGCAAACTCCATATATATAGGCTACAGTATATCCAAACTTTCCAAACTTGATTGGTTAGTTGATTGGTAAGATTGTGATTCCTATTTTATTACAATGGCAGGCCATTTGCCAATTTAGCAAACATTATGTAATACCCATAAACATTTATGGAATAGGCTATACCATGTCTGACAGATTTTGCTCACTGAATGGACCATTTTGCATGTGAACGGCGCTCACACGATGAAAGTTGTTACAAATGGCCCTGTATTTAGCACCACAGGTAATAGATGTAGCCTATATTAGTAGGGTTTTCTTACTGAGCGTTATGGTCCATAGGCTGTGGACTGTCAACGCCCCCTTGTGGAACGGAAAGTGCGTTAGTTGTTATGAATCCGTAGTGGGGTTTTTCTTCAACAAAAAAGAGCATGTTACAAACAGTACAGAATTTAAGAAAATACAGCAAAAGTAACAGAGTTGCACACTAGGGGGATTAATGTAGATCTATATAAAGACATTGAAACATTTACAATTTTTTTGCTTCATAGAAAATCTAATTGAGTCAATATAAAGCTCAATTTCTTTCTTAAATTATATAAAACAGTTTTTACAAGAAAATTTACATTTGTGAACATGGAATTTTACCATTAAAAGAATAAAATGTATTATATAAACCTGACTGTGCTTTGTCTTTATAGTTTTCCAAAAGACCAAATAATAGCCTAGATGTTTCCAAAACAACACAAATTGGCCATCAATGTTCTTTGTGATAAAATCGCCAATATGGTCATGAATCCGTACTAGTGTGCACGAGTTTGCCTCTTTTTATAAAGTGGTGTTATTTAATCGTGTGCGTGCATCTTAAAGTAATTTTCTAGGTGTATCGATCTTTTTCATTTATCGTGTATGGGTTATATCAACATTATTCTGTTTGTTATTTAAATAGGCCTAATTAAAGTCGTCTATACGGCCGATTGAGCTGCTTATATTATGTTATTGAATGTTCATAGTTGTTTACACAGTACTTGTGTATATTTATATTATTTGTTGATATTTTCGAGTATGCTAAAAAAAAAAGTGCTTCATCATTCTGTTTGGCACGCGCTATCTATGTGACGTCATAGAAGCAATGGCCATCGAACCGATCTCCGGTCTGACAAATTAACAATGTTTTTTTTTAATTGATTAAGTGATAAGATAAGAAACATAAGTGAATAATATAACTTCTGGATATGTTCTAATCTATCGCTAACCAGAAATGGTTTATCTTTGTTATTGATTATTGTATTGTTATGCTATTATTTATTAATGTTTAGTAGTAGGCTACTTAGGCAATTAACAATCTCAAAAATATATTGAGATTGTTTTGGTACTTATACCGCAAATATATATTTTCACGTTTTTGTCCTAAGACATAGTAGCTAAAAGTGATTGTGTGTCGTTATGCTGTAGGCTATTATTCTGCTTGTTAAAATGTATTAGGCTATGCAGTAATTTACAACAGGCGTGTTCGTATAACATACTATAAGTGAGTTGGTATAAATATAGGCTATGTTTAATACTACAAAATATGCCCGATGTTACAGTTACTGCACTTGCCACCCAGAACAAAAGGGAACATCCCAATCGAGTGAAGGCCGATTGCTGAAACTGAAATGGAAGCACACATCTTACCTAATAAAGACTAAAACACATCTATTTAGCCTCACATACTGACTTTATTTGTAGTTCATACTGTTTTAATACCCTGTATTTTCTTTCTCATTTTTAGAAAAAGCACTTAATTACCATTGTTCTATTTATATATAATAGCCAAATGTCATGTTGCAATGAAGCTAAAAACATAAACAACTACATCATTATGTTGATATCCTATATTTGTACAATAAAACTTACGACAAATGTCTTCTAATATCCTCAGTTGTTGCGTATACCGAGCTGCATCGAACACATTTGTAAATTACTTTCCTTGAACCCATTGTGCGAGTTCACTTTAATACCGCGTGCTACATGTTGCTGCTGATTGGACTGCAGTTCTTACACACCCACCAAACAAGAGAAAACGTATCTCAAACCCCGTTGCACACAAGCGGGAAGGAAGTCGACCGGAAGTTGAAGCCGGCCGCGTGCCACCATCTTGTAGCAGAACTTCATCTGCTGTTAGCATCCCATTGACTCCCATTCATTTTGGCGTCACTTTGACAGCGAATAACTTTACATCTGAGGCGTTTGAAGACTCCATTTGTCCATTATTTATTTCTAAAGAAACACGACAATGTATAAAATGCTCCATTACCTTGTAGCTTATGTTATGGCCCCGTAGAAGCAGTTTTTGTAAAAGTAGGCTAACGATTGCGTCATAACCACGCGACTCTCTGTCGCACAGTAGAGAGATTACCGTATGGACGGGAGGAGAAGCTCGCGGGCAATCGGGGGGACGTGGAGGCAAAATGACAAAATAATTAATCAGAATACCTAGCAAAAGTTGCTCCTGCTCCAAGCTCATGGACAGCTCCTACTCACACTCTCCGTCTCTGCAAGATTCGGAAGGGAATGATTCAGATTTCTCTTGGCACAGCTACTAGAAGACAGACGGGTTGCTCACGTGGTCCGTGTAACGCTTTGCTCGGTTTGAGTCTGCGCGTCAGGAAAGGAAGTGCTAAGAAATCGCTAAAAATGGGCTTCACTTGTCTCAATTGAGATCCAATGAGATGGCTCTGTCCACTTCTTATACTGTCTATGGTTGCACACCGGTGCACGCCGTTTCTAGGAAACATGACGTTCAACTAGTGCTGCGTTCCAGTCTACTTTTAGACACGCACTTGCGAACTTCCCTAAGCACTTCCCCTTGGGGGAATCCCTGCCGCCATTTTGAAGTGCGTTCCACTTCGTGAAGTGGACGAGGGAAGTTTATATGGACACACCCTCGTTCCCTCGATTTTGACCCGAGGGAGCGAGTCTGCTTCAAATGTACACTTCAGGCACCTATATGTCCCACAATGCAGTACGATTGTGACGTCACCACATATCTCGTCTAATCACCACCACAGACAACTCTATGATAATTATAATGTTTTAAATTTAAAACAACCCAAACACACCTATAAACATTTGGATGCTGCATTAAACAAATTATTAAAGGGAAAAAAATATAAATAATAAATCAACTCCACAGCTGATTCCAAGTGATCAAGGGCTTAGGACGTTCCAGTTCAGTTTCCGCCAGTAGTGGGCAGGGCACTCGCAATGACGTACATCCGAGTGAACGAGACGAAGGGAAGTTAGCGAGTGGAGGGCATAGACAGTATATAAACTGGACACAGCGACCCCATTGGATTCAACGGAGACAAGTGAAGCCAATTAGAAGCTTTCACTTCATGGGGGTCGAGCGTACTGCGCAGACTCAAACTGAGCTTGACGACGTAGATGTGACGTGAGCAAAACGTCTGTCTTCATGAAACAAGAGGGTAAGAAGCACCACTTTAATTTACAGCCCGCAATGCCATACTTACCCTGTAACTACATTTAACAAGAGGGTAAGAAGCACCACTTTAATTTACAGCCCGCAATGCCATACTTACCCTGTAACTACATTCAACAAGAGGGTAAGAAGCACCACTTTAATTTACAGCCCGCAGTGTCATACTTACCCTGTAACTACATGGAATACTTACAGTCTAAATAATTTGCCTAAATAATTTGTTATTTTCCTGGTTGTTACCCCTTTATTTCCAAAACTTTACATATTATTCCCCTATACTTACACGTACGTACTTTATAGGTGTGACCAGATTAAGTGTTTTAGTTGGGATTTAGACGCCTGTAGGCTATCTATACTTACTCCAGTCCTACAGAGGGCGTCTGTTGCAGGCAAACTTCCTGTGCTTAGTTTTCCACTAGGAAGTAGATAAAAAGCAGTGTGCAGGGTGGATGAATCGTTTTGGTTGGCCCGGTCAGCGTGCGTTATGCCTAGTTCACACTACATGATTTTAAGCCCGATTTAAGCCCGATTTGCAAGTTAACGAGCTCGCCGACAGGTCGGGCTGTAATCGCGTGCAAATCTGCGGGTGATCCGCGCTCGCCAATCTTTGAGTGTGAAATACTTAACGACGCATCAAAACCCCTCGCTGACACATCGCCGACGCGTCGCCGACGCCAGAAAAATATCTAGCATGCCAAATATCTGGAATTGTCGGCCGACTCGATAGCCTGTGGTGTCACGTGTCGCGACGAGCAACAGCCAATGATCATCTTGTTATGATATTACAAAAGCCCTTTGTATTTGTAACCATCGTTGCCAAACCACAACAGGCAGCTGCTTTTTCATTATAATGTTTTACTCACTTCCAAATCTCTATCTGACAGACAATCCCTGCTGCCCGCGTGTGCTTATCCATCCGTTCACCCATATTCTTTTTTTTTTTCTTTTTTTTCTTTCGGGGTTCTAAACAGATCATTGCACAAACAATATAGGCCTATATATATATATATATATATATATATATATATATATATATATATATATATATATATATATATATATGGGGTGTGCGTGTGCCGGTTTCAGAATTGGTGTGACGGTTATGACGTGAGTCAAATGACATAACTCATCGGTTATTATATTGCCTATTTCCTTTTTATTTTATAAATAGGCCTACATGCAATTGGTTGATGAAACATTTATTAAAATTAAGATACAATTTGTACAAAACGAAATTCGTTTTAAATAAATTATTTCTACAAAGCAAAGTGGTAAAAATCATGTCTGACGATTTACAAAACAAAACTTCATTAAGTGGTAAAACCCCAATATATAGCATCTTATGATCCTATCTTTTATTACAATTGTTTTTGAGCTAAAATGTAATACACATCATATATACACACTGTATATGTTTCTTTTATCAAACATGTTTGGGGCCAGTCAAGGGGTAATTAAACTGCACGATCAGTTATCGGTAATGATATTGTTTATTATTGCAAATGTTTATTGCTAATGTTTATTATTGGAAATGTTTTTCATTTGTTTAATAAATCTCATAATGATGGCACATCACTATATCATAGTCATAGCTTTTATTTCTATCTCAAATGATTGAAAGAATCAATTACAGTTGGAAACGTATAGACCAATAATAACACAGACTGTCAACAATTGTTTTTAATTAGTATTTAAACATTCTCTATAATAGAAAAGATAGAAATTTAAAAATATTTTAATAACACGTTTTTTTTGCGGTTATAGAGTTCTAATGACGGTGCTCAACTATATATATATATATATATATATATATACCAACAATTTTGTCCCGCCGTCCATTTGCCATTGGAATGCGCCAAGACTTGTTGTCAGCTCCTGTAGTGTGTAAGCCCCTGTTGCAGAAGATTTACGTAGTGTCACATAGTCTGAACACCACAACGACTTCAAGACTCCAGAGCAAGTCATGTAGTCTGAACAGCACAGCGATCTGCCGACGTTTAAAGTTGTGTAGTGTGAACTAGGCATTAAATGCGAGCTGAAAAGTTATTTATAGCAGAAATTTATCTTCGCGTCAGGCGCAGCTTGTTAAAAGTTGGACGAGTAACTGGTCGGCGCATCGCCTTTGTTCTCAATTAAAAGAAGGGACGCGGCGAGCTGGAGCAACGAGAGCTTTTCATTCATACGGGCGAATTGCTGTCGTAGCTGTAAACAGGAACGGTAAGCAGCTGTTTCTTGACTGTTGCGTGCAACTCAGAGAGCTCGGTAAACGAGATCGTCCTTTAATAGAGCTATTCTCCTCGCTCTTAGCTTTTTGGGGACTAAGCCGGATGCCGAGGAGTCGAGTGGAGCACCAGTAATTAATACAACTAGGAGCGGGGATCCTAAGTGCAAGTGATTCACTGATGTAATTTTGTAATGATTTAATATATTAATGTGGGATGTGCTGTGCCAATTGTTTGTTTGAAATTGTGAGTAGAAATAGATTTTTTATATTTATTTTGTGTGGTATGTTGTAAGTGAGATCTTATATTGTGTGAAACACTATTGTGTAAACCAGGGAAAGATAATACAGTTAGAAGGAAACGGGTGCAGTTGGTTTTATGCTATGTGTGTTTACGGTATGTTTGTGATTTATTGCAGAAACTGAGTGCTTCGGGGTGTAATTGCCGTGGTATTTGATACACTGTGTGATAGTGAGGTTTTGCTGTTGGCCATTTGTGTGCCTATGGACCGTATTATTTGCCAACCTTCAATATTTTAACTATACCATTTGTGATAATAAAGTAAGATATTATTTTTTGTATACCAGCCTCTGTCTTTCTTTGAATCCTTTAAGATACCTGTTGAAGGGAACTAGGCAGTGCTGATAAAGAACAGTTCTATAATGTTACATCGGTACACTGTATAATTACCGAAAGTTACACTGTAATTTCGTTTTAATTACGCAGTATTTTCCTGGTTGTTACCCCTTTATTCCCAAAACTTTACATATTATTCCCCTATACTTACACGTACGTACTTTATAGGTACACTGTAATTACCGAAAGTTACACTGTACTTGCATTTTAATTACGCAGTACTTTCCAGGCTGTAATCTAAAGCGTTACCTAAACTACTGACCAACAGGTGTTCGTTTGTGACCTTTTGATCTTCCGTTTCCGGAGTGTTTGTGTGTTTATGACCCTATATGTTGTGTGATAAGGAAGTAAATGTTTTTTCAGGTTGTCTTTTTATTGCTTCCGGTTAATGACCCCAGGTCATTGAATTTATGATCAAAAGAGATATGGCATAGGTTTGGTTTTCAGATTGCATGGCAACGTCCATAATGTCTATGTGAGAATGAAACAGCACAAATGAGTTTAAAGAAATAAGCAGTTCGGTAGTTTTCTATTTATATATTATTTTGCACTTTAAAGAAACACGCCGGCTTTTTGGGACTTTAGCTTATTCACCGTATCCTATACATCCCATATCCCATACATACCCTTTTCATCTCTGTGCGTGCCGTAACTCTGACGCACCCACCGCTAGCCTAGCTTAGCACAAAGACTGGAGGTAAATGGCTCCAGCTAGCCTACTGCTCGCAATAAGTGACAAAATAATGCCAACATTTACATGTTGTGATTTGTATAGTCACAGCGTGTACAAAAAACAAGGTCACATGAGACACAGCTATCTTCTAACAGTATATACATACTAGAAGCTTTATTCTCAGAAGGCAAAGCACTGCTACTTGGGCGGAGTGATTTGCTAGCAGCACCTGTGAAGCCCTGTGGTGAGGAGCAGAGTTCACTCAGAGTTTTCCTCTAGCAAAATCCCAAACAGTTTTCGTTCAAAAATATAGAATTATAGAAATCGATTTTTGACATTTGTGAATCGATTCAGAATCGTCCCTTTCAGTCCCTGAAAGTAAGTAGTGCATCCAAGTCTCTAACACAAGTGGAGAGCACTCAGCAATCAATGGTAAGAGGTGTATATACAATCAATCAATCAATCAACTTTTATTGACAGACTCAGGGTCCATTAGAAAACAGGGGTAACACACAGGGGTGCGTTTCCCATACAACAACGTCACTCGCTGCTTATCTACCATAGTGCGCTGCATCGTTGAAGAAATCAACTAGCTAGTCACAACTGTTTCTTGAACCCATATTGTCAAAAATTGGTCGTTCAACCACTTTGGCTTAGGATGTCCCGCACATGGTTCAAGGGTGCAAAAACGGTGTTTGGAAAGTGCTGTCAATCTAGGCTTGTTCTTATGTAGGCTATTAGAGCACATGCGCACACTTCAAAAATGATGCTTTATATCTCTTGACAAACTAAAAAACGTAAATGACATTTGTATGTATTCTAAATAAAAGATTGTACTGAATGTCAGCTTGCTTATTTTTGTATTTATGTCGTGCAAAAAAGAAAATAGGCTGCTGCTTGCGAATGTTCGTTGGAACGATGGTTTTGGGAAACACAGACTCGTTGAACTATGCTGATAATGACAGAACTTGTGAACATAGTTGGCTAACAATGTTTTTTGGGAAATGCACCCTTGGTCAGACAAAACCCAACAAACGTGTGAATTGGCCTTTATAATTATGAGTGTATAATTCTGTTTGTTAGCTGAGTGCCTAAGGCAGGGGTGGATTTCTGGTGCCAGTCTTTCCACCACAAGTGCTGTCAGCTGTGTCTTGAGTGATGGTATTGTGTACGTGTGCGTGAGAGTGTTTATGCACAGGCGTAAGGTGACTTGCGGTGGAGGCCTTTGTTCCCTGCTGTCATGCCTTGGCTCCTTTACCCTGAAACTCTGGGGTGTGTTTCCCAAAAGCATCATGAGCCAACTATGTTCACAACTACTTTAGTTATCAGTAGGGGTGCACCGATCCGATATTAGGATCGGATATCGGCCGCGATACTGATAAAATAGCTGGATCGGGGATCGGAAAAAATAACAGATCCACGGGCCGATCCAGGTTTTTTTTTTTTTTTTGTCGTCGCAGCAGAACCTACGTCATTCAGCTTCACGTGTGTCGCATGCTAGAAGCAACATGGAGCGAGCCAGAGGCCGTTTCTCAATACCAAGTACGCAAACTTCGGACTTGCGTCCGTCCTTGGTAGTTCGGACTTGCCAAGTTCGACTTTGGAGAACGAACTCCCGAGGACGAGAGGATGCGAGTCCGGTTATTCTGCAAATGGAACAGCAGCGCTCTTGATCGCGTCACTCAGCTCGCTCTGGCTACTCCGGTCATCTCTTTATGTATATTTTAGCCAACAATAAAACGAAGTATGTTATAAAACACCACTCTGCCTCTTTTCATTTAAAAAAAAAAAAAATTAAACATATTAATGGCCACATAAATGTGGTTCAGGCAAACGCGTACATTGATTATCTTTACTGCATATATTTATAACAACACGAAATATAAAACACAACCCTGCTTCTTTTTGTTTTCATTTTTAAAAATATGAAACATAATGATAATTAAAACTGACATTTAAATTTGCCATTGCTAATTAGGTGAGCATTCACAGGTCATGTTTGTGATGGTGGTGTGACACTGCACTACATTACAATGTTTGGTTATTATTATTTGTATGTGTGATCAAGTTGTTGTTCGACCAACTTTTTATTTTTTTATTCTCAGGTACAGCTGCTATGTTGCATTTTAAATTCCTGTTTGCAGGACTTTGCACTTTATATTTTTACATGTTTACAATTTTTGGAAACTGTCAGATTACTATTGTATGTTTGACCAATACACTGTTTTTTTGTTTCCACTGCTACATTTTTTTTTTTTTTACATTTATTTAAAGAAGTTTGATTATATTCTATTTTCGATTTGAATGCACAATTGTTTTTTAAATAAATAAGAATTCAACACATTACATACATCTGTTATTTTGTCTTAGTTATGTTTAGTTAGTAAAGTCTGGTGCCTTTAGTCTCTTCAAGGAAGGTATAAGGTGGAAGGTATACAGTTTATTATTAATTCAACTATAGTATCGGATCGGTATCGGGTATCGACAGATACACAAAGCCCAGGCATCGGTATCGGTATCGGGACTGAAAAAGTCGGATCGGTGCACCCCTAGTTATCAGCATAGTTCAACGAGTCTGTGTTTCCCGAAACCATAGTTCCAACAAATATTTGCAAACAGCATCGCAAAGTTGTGACGTTGGAACAACACTCTCGACCTGTGGTTAGAAGCATAGTTTCTTGTTTACATGATATTAATCCTTATCTTGAGCCAAATAAGAAAGCTGGGCTGGGTTTCCCGAAACCTTCTAACCCTTACGAAAAAGAAGTTTATTCAAGTGTTCTATTAGTATACTTCTTTTAAACTAAAAATAAGAAAGTATACTTTCAGTCTACTTTTTATGTACTTCTCAGAAATATACTTTATGTACTTCTCAGAAATATACTTCAAATTGCACTTAAAGCAGCACTAGGTAACTTTTCAACCTTCATAATATATTTCCAAGACTC
Source organism: Abramis brama (assembly GCF_963993115.1). Taxonomy (NCBI): domain Eukaryota; kingdom Metazoa; phylum Chordata; class Actinopteri; order Cypriniformes; family Leuciscidae; genus Abramis; species Abramis brama. The sequence goes on from NC_139982.1 coordinate 29,138,454, forward strand.
TTGTGATGGTACATCGACTTACAATAGGTTGAATGACACTTCTGCCATAGCCTGACGGGGTCTGTATCGTTTTTAATCGTACTTTTAAACTTCGGGGTTCGGGTAGTAACCCCCGCGCACAAAAAGAACTACAAAATTCGACTGCTTTACGGCATAGGCTACCTCACTTCCCCCACCACGTCCTCACATGCTGTTGGACTTTTAAGTATATTGCTTATTGTATATCACTCGGACAAGCTTTCACTCGTTGGTGTGAGCTAAAAAGCACCTGGGGCCGGTTGCACCAGCTGTGCGTAAGTTATAACTTAGCCTAGTTTTGACGTAAATGGACACTAAGTTACGACTTACGCACTTCTAAATATTTTTGCGTTGCACCATTAAACTTAGTTGAATCGTAACTCTACGTATAAACTAAATATTTACGGCAGCCTCCGATCAGGAGTAACGGATGGAATAAAATATCAGACAGACTGAACTGCATCAATAAGCTCTTCTTTTACCTGACAGACTTCAATTCTTTAGACATATATGATTATGCTGACATTTACACTCGCTTACATTTTAAGAGAGAGAACATTATGTGAAAAGATTACTTTGTTAGCGGCTATCTTTAACACAAACCCATCCTAAACAGCGCGCCGCCGTGCGCATCGGTCCATGTTGTGCATGTCAAATATCAGTCATAATCAATAAACGTAATTTCTTATGCTTTTTGCATCAATATTTATTTATTGATCCTTATTCATTTCATTTCAAATACAGTTTCTGAATGTTATTTACATATAAAAACACTTATGCTATTCATGATCAAGTATCGTATTTAATGGAAACTTATTTTTACCGTTAGTAACGTGAGGCAAAAGAATGAAGGATAAACTGAAATTCACAGCATTTCAACACAACATCTGCTCACGTATTTGAAGGCTGCTATTGGATCATCGAGGCTAAACGTCATATTATGCGACTAACTTACGCATTACTTTACGGAGAGCTTACGACCTACTAGCTATGTTCTGCCTTACGAACAAATGGTGCAACGGAATAAAGTTCAGAGTTAGTTACAAACTAGCTAGTAGTTACTAAGCCTCTAGTGTGGACTTTACGTTCCAATTTAAGAAAGAACTTACGAACGACTGGTGCAACCCTACCCAGGCGTTCTTGTTGATGGATTAGTAACTTAGACATCTTCGGAGGCTAGCTCGATGTTCGATGTCCGACGATTTGAAACGCGTTGTGTTTATTCCCCAATCGAACTTGTGTAACTGTCTGTCACACGTTTTACCGTCCATAGCATTACTTGATACACAAAAATAGGACAAGAATGAGCATCAAACAGAAACAATCCGCTTACGGAATGTTCGAGGCGCGCACATACAATACAGACTGCCGAAAGTTAAACAGGGCGCGCGCAGCTCTTAAAGGTGCCATAGAATGGATTATTTTATTATTTTATAATGTTTCCTGGGGTGCCCTTATAATGTTAGTATGTTTTTTAGATCAAAATTTGTTATAATTTAGAAATAAAAGGCATATTTCCTAGCCTGATTTCATCCATTGATTTGAACACTCTGTTTGAAGGGGCGTGTCTGCTGTGAGACTTCAGTGTAAACGCCCACTGCTGTGATTGGCTGACATGCTTGCATATGAAATATCTGGCATTACATGTAGAGCTATCTGGAAAACTTTTACTATTACAGCTTTTATATGTTTTTACTATTACAGCTATCGGGATTAACGAATCATGAGAAGTTTTTTTTTAAGTATTTAGATCTATTCCCATCACATAAAAGGTTTCAGTGATGAGCACTGAGCAGATGACAGCCTGTTGATCGCGTGAATGAAGATCTTATCACTGCAACGCGATTTACTGATGCATAAACAGTGTTGAACGACTTTGAAAGAAAGATTATCTGTCTGAATTTGAACAATTACACATCAGAAATTCACATAACCCACTGGTTCTCCAGAGGCTCGGATGAAGGAGCAAAAAAATATTTTTGTGTTCATTTGTACAACCAAACACTGAGCAACTGCCATGCTTCGTTCGCTCGTTTGCAAGCCATGATGTCTCTCGAGGAAAAAACAATATCGCGCTGGATCTAGATAACACAATGTAAATTATCGTTAATAAAATCCCTACTTGCCGCTTGCGGGAATATAACGTTAGTTGAAATTGCCCCCTTCGTCCGTTTGAGACGCCGAGAGAAGCCTGGCTGCTTGATATTGTTGTAACAGTCCGTGGTGAAATGGGCAGAGCAACTAAACAACTTCGAATTAAACTGTAGCGGTATCCGATTATAGATAGATAGATTATAGATAGATCTGCCATTTTCCCTATGATCCTCCTCCTGCTTGTTTCTTCACCTGCAGAACTTCTGATGATTCGGCTGTGCAGTTTCGCCTGGCACTGAGCATGGGCTGGCATATGCAAATTTTTAGAGGCGTACATATTAATGATCCCATCGGTTTCGTCACAGTTGGTGTTATGTGGAGATTCGCCCGTTTTTCAGGGGTGTTTTTCAAAAACGAGATTTAAATAAGAAAGAGAAAACTATGGTGTTTGAGACTCACTGTATGTCATGTCCATGTACTGAACTCTTGTTATTTAACTATGCCAAGATAAATTCAATTTCACATTCTATGGCACCTTTAAAGGGGACACAGCTTATTTCCACTTGTTACAGCTTCCATCCGACTGAACAGAGACCGGTATACAGGGGGGAGGGTATCAGGCCGTGAGTGAAGAGACTGCTCTGCGTGAGTGGTATTTACGACAGTAACGTTAAATACAAGTAGTCCACAGCGACTCTAGGGGTCGTTGTTTGACCAAAACGGAATTCCTACCTAGTGTGGCTTTAAGTATAGGCTACTTGACTTATACTGACAGAAAAGTCTAAGTATATTTAGCCTATACTTGTTGATCGAGATATACTTAAAAGTATAATTAAAGGCACAATATGTAACTTTTTTGCTTTAAAAATAGCAAAAATCACTATATCTAATAGATTTGAAAAAAAGCTAGTTTGAAAGTTGTTGGAAACAGTCGGGATAATGTAAGTACACAACTAAAAAAAATATATAATATAGATATGTTATATATTTTTTTTAGTTGTGTACTTACATTATCCCGACTGTTTCCAACAACTTTCAAACCAGGAGAAATTAATTTAATTCGAAGACACGGGACGTTTCTTTATTTCCGTTTTGTCGCAGTCAATGGCGTCATATCCGCGTTGTCCCTGGTTTCCGCTCGTGCTGCCATGGTAACCAGAGTTATGAACCAGAGCCCTCTGATAGTAACCAAGACGACAGACGTGGACCACTGTAGTTCGCAATGTCTATCTGCACGCTGTTGTTGTTTCGTTCAAACATTATGGACCATGGCAAGCAGACTTTGGATAAAAAAGGAGAACTAAAACGAGAATCAATATCAGCGCGGTGTTTTCGAGATGCCTAGAGCTCCCATAGACAGTATATAAACGAGAGCTCCACGTCCGAGACTTCGACCGCTCCTACATGTACTTTATTAAACAGGTGAGCACATTTACATAAAACTAATCAATGTTATATAGTTCAACAATGATAAAATGTCAGAATATGATCTGTATGTTATTCTAATGTTGATCTAGTTTACTGCTAGTCTCATACAGACAGACTAACACATACATTTCAACACATTCAAATGCAGTTTAGTGTGCTAGTGTAATGTTAGACCAAGTGAAACAGTGCTGCGTTACCTCACAAGTTTAATTTGTCTAATAAACTGACCTGTGAGTAGTAATTCTGCGTGTAGTTCGGTATAATGAAATGTCCATATTCCTTTTATATCCGCGGGACTCGCGTGGCGTTTGGAGCTGATAGCTGTCTCTTAGCAATCCCGAACTGCTTCATTTCACAGTCATGATAAAAGCATCGATGTATTCAGTCATCCATAAACATTATTAGATCGGTCGGCTTGACGTTGACGACAAGATCCATAATTCTTAGCAAATGTTGCGTCATCAAACTACGCCTTTGTTATTGTAAATAGGTTAGCGACCCCTAGTGGAGAAAAAATCCCATACTGTACGTTTAAGTATTCTAAGTATTTTTGGCTTGTACTTGTGTTTACTATTTTGATTGAGTAGCTTATTAAATACTTTTTTAAAAACATAATATTACACACCGTCTTATAAACTAACATGTTCAGCTTTATATAGTAACAAAGTTTCGGGTGGAATAGCTTATAGAGTAAATAAAATAAGCATGGAAAATAAGTTTATTCAAGTGTTAGTATACTTCTTTTCAACTAAAAAGAAGAAAGCATACTTTCAGTCTACATTTTACATACTTCTCAAAAATATCAATGGTTTGCATGATTTTCCAGCGCTGTTTTTCCTTCATATTTAACTGAAAATTTTAACTGTAAAAAAATAATAATCTTGCAAATAAGTGTAGTGTGATTGTCAAAACATTTTAGTAACTAAACTGAATTGTATTAGGTTTAGTGACAACATGTTACAATGTTTATATGGTACAATTTCTGGTAAGCTACTTTTTTTATTATTGCTTGAAACAAATTTCAGGATTTCAATTCAGTTCAATTCTTGTGATTTGATTTAATTGACTGATTTGGATAAATATTAAGGTACACAAGATAGGCATTAGTTTTTCTCAAGAAAAAAATCTCACCTAATGCTGTAAACATACAGAGAGCCTTATCAGCTGGTAGTATTATTTAAGGTTAAAAATAACTTTATTTAACAAATTAAATATAATGCGTTTTTTTATTATAATAACAACTTTATTTAATAAGTAAATATAATAAATATGTAATATAGTAGCCTACACATGTTTAGCAAAATACTCTATAGCTCTTTTTTTCTAGCCAACTAACGTGCTATATTATGGTCATCAAATGGCTTTCCTGAGGTAGCCTGAATGTTATGTGACAATTGTTCTCCAGCTGTGTTTTATTGACCCTTTCCGCGGTTGAAAAACACTGATTGATCGATATTATGTATGATGAATATACATTTCGGTAAGTTGTACTGTTTCTTTTAACATATTGTTCATTCGTGTTTATTTACTATTAGCTAGAGATGAGATGTTCACGTGCCGCTAGGGATCTGTCACGTCACATTTACAAACGCCGAACCGGTGTTTATTGTTTGAATTTCGTAATAAAATTGAAAGAATCTGAGAGATGAGGTTTTTTTTTATATCATAAGTAACCTGCTCTGTCTAGTCTGTCGGTCTCCGTGTCCTCTTTGCTTCGCGAGAGCGTGTGAAAAGTGTCAATTGCGCGTGGCAGCTCTGCAGTAACAGTAGAAGGAAACGGTTTAATTTGAAACCAGGAAATTCTACTTTAGAAGTACATTTTCACAAAAAACCGGGACAATTCGTGTCCCGGGAAAGAATATACATTTTCCGGGACTGTCGCTCAAAAAAGAGAACAATCCCTGGAAAACCGGGACGGGTGGCAACGCTAGGTGTTGGACTCGATCTACTCCACCTGTGTTTTGATCATCGTTCTGGATCTGATCAAGGCGTAGTCTGACAAAAATGTGATTTTCTCAACTATTTTCTCAACATTTTAACAAAATGTTGCCTTTCTTTATGAAACTTACTGACATTCAAGTGTTGATAAAAAAGGATGCATGAAGCTAATAAAATGTTTTTAAAATGAAAATAGAGTTAAAGGTATAATTTTTCAAGTATAAAAAATAACATTTGAACATAGTAGTGTACTGTAGGCCTACTGCAACTGCAAAAATTGTATATAAATAGTAAACTATAAGTATAATGTTAAGTTCACTTAAAGAAAACTTGTAGAATAAAACTGCTTAACTAGTAGTTTACTGAGAGTACACTAAAAGAGTAAAAATAATATATAAATGGTAAACTACAAGTATGATGTTAAGTTCACTTAAAGAATACTACTAGTTTAGTAGTTTTATACTACAAGTTTTCTTTAAGTGAACTTAACATCATACTTATAGTTTACCATTTATATATTATTTTTACTCTTTTAGTGTACTCTAAGTAAACTTGTAGTATAAAACTACTAAACTAGTAGTTTACTGAGAGTACACTAAAAGAGTAAAAATAATAGGCTATATAAATGGTAAACTATAAGCATGATGTTAAGTTCACTTAAAGAAAACTTGTAGTATAAAACTACTAAACTAGTAGTTTACTGAGAGTACATTAAAAGAAAACTAGTTGTGCACTTAGTTTACTACTGTTACGCTTATAGTACACTTAAACATATACTTTTATATACTTCAAGTGGGCCAATTTAGTCCCAAGCGGTATTACAATAGTACACTTACAAGTTTACTACTAGTACATATTGACATTAGTATACTTACTACATAAAGTATACTTAAAAATATACTTGAACATTACTCAAGTATACTTCATAAAATGAACTTGAAGTATACTTTTTTTTTTCCGTAAGGGTAGCGCTACGTCGTTCTTAAGTTGCACCTTAAGCTGTACCTTAAGCTTAAGCTGTACCTATACGTTTCCCAAAACGTTCTTAGTTAAGTATACCTTCTGTAAGTCATACGTTCGGAAGGTTGGTCTGGACCACTCTTAGCTTTACCTTATCACTGTTGCAGGTCTATTTGAAAATAATTCTAAAGTTTTAATACACCCAGACAGTGTTCAATTAGGCTAATTCAAGTGTTTTCATGCAAAGAATAAAATTGTCATTACACTGATTGTTGTTAGAATTTTAATTACATTATTATATATAATAAAATTTTATAAATTTATTTTAATTAAAGAGCGCTTTTAAAGGCCAGTGAAAGCATATGCTACTGTCAGTTAAGTTCTGTTTGGACGCTAATATTGTTTATCATGGGCTCGTCCGGTATTTTAAACATAAGTTGGGGTTAGTTGGTTATTTTAGTGCCGTCTGAATCCATAATATCAGTGTTTTTTTTCACCCAACCCACGTAAAAATCCCTGGCCAAATTAGTACCTACTGTTTTTTGACAAACAGGTCGTGTGGTAATTTGCCTTCTGAATCCACATCTCTGCGTTTTCAAGAAGAGATTCAAAATCCACTGTTTAAACCCTTTTTGATCACTGCCAAGCACCGTACGTGATGTACACTTTTATTACTGAAATGCTTGAAAGTATTTACAAGAACAATATTTCATAGCAGCTCCACCTCAGCGAACAAAAATGGGAAAGAGAAGAAAGCACATAAAAAATTAAAATGATTATTATGGCAGCAATATATGATACAATTTTAAAATATGTAGGCAATGCTATTATAGGCTATTATAGTTTGGATTATTTTTTATAATATCCCATGAGTCATAGTAAATGCAATTTCAACAATTTCTAAAGTGCTTATTTTATAAAGAACACCGCTTTCTCACATAAACAGCCTCTGCACGAGAGAATAATTGATTCTCGAGCAATCGATATCAACCAATTCAGCAGCATCGCCACGGACAGCGCCGGGTAACGTCGCACGTAAGAAGGGATATCTTAAGCGGCTTCCTAGGTATAGTTCGGGGAACACACCTAGAAATGGTATACCTTCAGTTAAGTTATACCTTAAGAGTCTTCGTAGCGTGCTAAGAGACAACGTTATTGGGAAACAGCCCTGATCAAATAAATAAAAAATCTTTTATTTAGAATACATACAAATTTACAATTTCATTTACGTCTTTTAGTTTGTCAAGAGATTTAAAGCGGCATTTATGAAGAGTATGCATGTTTGAAAAATTTGGAAATTTGACTGGTGCAGACATTTGGCAACTACTGCCGACTCACCCAGATCGCAAATCTGGGCAAAAATCTGAGCAAAAGTCATGTAGTGTTTTCCAGCCTGACATATCGATGTTCTACTTGTCACATGTCTTCACGTGATGCGAATTCTCAGTTCAGAGTTCACCATACTTGAACTTGCATGCAGCAAAATACAACATTTTTGATGAGCTATGAGATTCAAACATAACTAACTAAACTATCACAGCTCCTGAATTATATTTGTTATTTCTAAGGTGAAATAGATACAGTGTTCATGTTAACCACACAAATCAAGCACAAAAGAACGACACCGGTTTTGAGCGATTTAGATGAAATGGGGTGGAGACGTCACATTTTACTTCAGCTTTCGAATTAGCGGCAATTCGGGGTGGCAATTGCTTGAATGGTGGGTTCATTATTATCTTACACAACAAAACAGTACAAAAACAAACTGAAAACATAGAACTTTTATAAACAAAGCGAATAAGACAGCTTTATTAACAAAACAAATAAGCAAGGCAGCCTCATTCTTGTGGTGTGCTTGAATATTAAGGTGTGTGTATATTAGAATTGCTGCCACCTTTATCAAGCAAAGTTTACAGATTTCCTCAATGTTTGCAGGTTCCCTATTATCATTTGGTTTAAATCCAAAATATTGCCAATATAGGTGCTTTTACATTTCACTTTGAATTTTATATTGTGTAAAACAAATCTAAAATAAACTCAAATTCGCATTTATACATTCAATAATAATTCTACATTTCATTAAGGCATTCTCTGTGGTTTGAATTAATTCTAGGCCAAAACATTTTGCTTTTGGGGAACACAGATTGGTCTAATAGAGAGACCAACATGAACAAAGACCCAAGAGTCAAAGTTGAATTGAAAGAAAGATATTTTACTTAGTGTTCATTCACCACAATTTCAAAGACAATCATCTGAGACAGGTTACAGTAATGGAGCAAACTTGTAGCAAGTCATTATGCATATGCAAAATCAAGACAAGACGTCATATTTACATATCTCTGATGTCAAAATGATAAGAATGTAATAAAAACGTCTCCCTCATTAAACGTGATTTTATAATGGCTGATTTTATATATCATTTTTATTCAAATTAATAGAAGTGTAAGATAAGACCCTCTCATTGCCCCTTTAGTTTTGGAATGTCTGATCATCAGTCTTTTATCATGGCATCAGTAATGGTGGCATCTTCCTCCAGGTCCACAGTGATTTTCTTGCCAACCAGTTTGAAGATGTTCTCTGGTCTCATGCCGTGCGGTTCGGACACTTTCACTGTCAGCATGTCGAGAGTTAATGTCTCACCCTTCTTCAGTGGTTTCCGGGCCACCACTGACTTACCCAACTGCAAGAAAGAACATAACCATTGATTGAATGACTTTTGATCATTTTTTGGTTTTATAATCTGTCAGAATGAGCGTTTTATCTGACCTTGCTGTGACAGGAAGCCTCACAGGGCAGCATCTGTTTGACCGGCGAACCCATTGCCATCTCAACCGTCCTGATGGCTTTCACCAGCTCCGCCAGCTCCGCCGGCTCCAGTGATGCTGCGTGGTCACTGCCTTTCCAGCTCTTATCCAGGGTCACATGACGCTCTAGGACCTTTGCCCCGAGTGCCACAGCAGCCACAGACACATGGATGCCCGCCTCATGTCCAGAGTAGCCGATGGGAATGTCCGGAAACTCCTTCTGGAACTCCTGCGTAGGAAAAAGGAAACCGAAAGATTCTAAGCGAAACCAAAACTACTCAGCTAAAAATGCCTTCATAAACAATCATTTTATGAAGATGCGAGTGATTGTGTCTTACAGGGATCAGGCTGAGGTTGACGTGCTCTATTGGCAGCGGATAAGCGCTGGTACACTGCAGGAACGTGAAATTGGGATTGTGCTGCTTGACGGTTTGGTAAACACAGCGCATGGTCTCCATAGACTGCATTCCACTAGAAATCACCATGGGACGACCTACACAAATACACCAAAACATCAGCTTCAAGACATGGCTGCTTCTGGGAGAAAATCAGGTCAAAGTTTTAGTCGTCATCACATTACACACATGCCAAATTGAACATGAAACTCCAGAAAATCCACACCAGGATTTCTAGGTTTCATTGGCTCTGCTCTCTGGCCAATCAGCACTGTCAATACCTAATTTCTCAATGCTCCAGAATAACTGACTTCAAGTGCACAAGAGCAGCTTCTCAGATTCAGTGTCACTGTCTGAAATTTTATGTAAGTAGAGTAACATTGTGACCTTGGCAGTGAATCTGACAAACCTCCGTCAAAGGAGAACAAGTTTTCTGGTGCTTCTGCTTCTGGACTTTTCATTTGAAATGTGTGTCAACGTAAGTGAGTTTTACCTTTTTTGGCGGTTTTCTCCAGGTAAGGGATATTGTTGGTGTCAGCTGAGGCAACTTTAAAAAACGGCACATTGATTTCATGAAGAAATTCTACAGCCATCTGATTGAGGTAGGAAGAGGAAAAGTTATGAAATGCCTTTCAATCTACTGGGTTTAATATGCACATTTTCTTTTGATATATATAATAAACATTGAGACCCTCTTTCATCTGTTCACCTCATCCATCCCTGATGCAGTAAAGAAGATGCCAACTTCACTGGCGAACTGTTGCAGCTCTCTGTACTGCTGGTGACTGAACTCCAGATGGTGTTTATGAGCCCCGTAGGTCGGGCCCCAGGCGTGAGGGGACGTATAGAGACGCTCCAGAGCGAGCTTGGTGAATCTGTGTTCGATCTCGCTCTTTTGAAACTTGGCACAATCAGCTCCACAGTCCTGTGTGGAGTTAAAGTAGGAAGCAGAAGTGGGTTTGGTTGACAACAAAAATGACTTTTACCATATAAGAAATCTAAAAGTTAATTTAATATGATACAATGTGTGAGTTTTAGCTCAGGAGCTGTATTATAGAAACGTCCCCTCTTAATTATTGTCCTGATATTTGAAAAATATATATTTCCGGAGTGAAATTACCATGGTTACTAAAGAGATAGGATTCGAAGTTTGGGCCGGTTAACACAGAACATGTTTTTGCAGTTAAAAACGCTGCAAATGGTCAAACGCATCCATCTAGCATGTGTTTAAATTGAAAAACAAAGGGAAAGTAGCTCAGTAGAATGGAAAAACGTGTTCTGTGTGAACGGCCCTCAGGACGTTTCTCTATACCATTTCCAGGTCATTTCTTCTGTTTAGAAAAAAATCTGGTAACAAAATACAGGAGGAAAAATCATTAATAAAGAAAAAAAAAAGTTTAAAAAATCCCCCTATTTTTTTTATTTTTTTTCATATGCAAACTGTGGTTTTGGGGGTTAATATCTATATATCTCACTGTTTTTCTCCCATGAAAAGAACTGACATCAACACGGTATCAAACTTCATATCTGATAAAGCTGTACTTTACCTTTGCCATTCGGATCATTTTTTTGGCGATTTCTAAGTCTCCCTGATGGTTCTGTCCAATCTCAGCGATGATAAAACAGGGGTTGGAGCCCCCGATTTTTCTTCCGGGACAAAGTTCAAACTCCGCAGACATTTTATAAACTAATTGTTTAACAGATTTATGATTAAGAGGCTGGAGATGTGATCACTAGCGTTCTGGCATCAAGCAAAGGGGCCGGAGAGAAGGGCACACTGCCATTTAAAGAAAAGAGCTCCACCCTAACCATTGCCAACTCCCACCCACAAAACGCATATCTCAAATCATACTTTTGATTTGGAGGTTGATGACCTGTGTTTGCAGGTGTAAGACTGGAGAAACTGGAAGAACTGGAAGAGGGGGCTACTCTCTGAGAAAACAAAGGAAATTAACATTTTTTATAATGTCAGGTTCGCATCTTCTCTCTTTATTCCAGAGCATTTGATGTTTCTCATTTATTATCTTTGAACTGATTATGAAATTGGCATGGTACATTTACCTGACATAATAAATTGTTACATTTGATTTTATTCTGATTGACTCTGAAATTGTTTTCCCAAGTATATTAAATGGATTTGTATGTTACTGCAAGTTTAGTGACTAATATTTGGCACTAATTCAAGTGTGCGTGTTTTGCAAAGACTAGAAGTGAATTTCCGTTTAGGGCAGCAAAAGTGCTGCTTGACCAGCCTAAATCTGAGTGTGTCTTACCTCTGTTTTAATTTAATGTTATTTTAGATAAGTGTACGTAGGAAACCACGGCATGGCCAATCCAAAGCTATTATAAGACAAATAAAGTTGGTTGACGTAAATCTGTAGTAGTGTCCATACCTCTACTGAAGTAAACGTTACTTTACTTTTATTTCAAGTATGCAATCACGGGGGCTATACCAAAGTATCTTTGATTGTGTAAGCGTGATTGCGACCGATCTCAGGTATAGCAATTAGCTCTGTTTGGTGACCGAAGCTGGCAAGGTTGTGATCGTGAGACCCACGTTAAACAAGGCGTGAGGACCTCTGAGCGACATAGCTTCCTAATATGAACAGGTAAAATATAAGTAAAGAGTTAAATAGAACAATCAAATGTATTGCTAAACTATTATATAACTAACATACCAATAACTAATTGGAAATCTAACCTAAATTCGAGGTCGTCATAAAATGGAGTCAAATATAAAATGGAGTCAGATAAAAGCTTAAATGAAATTAAATTACTTTGCCACGCGGAAAGACAGTAGCCTACCTCGCAGAGACCTTCACCCGTTCTATCGTATGCCGCCTTTGGACTGAGACAGACTTACACAGGTTCCCAGGGCATGCTCCTTCATGAGATTTATTTATTAATTTTTACAAAATGGTCTGTTGAGGTGCCATTCACACATTGGTTGATAACATAACAGCAAAAACATAGACTAGTCAACATTACTTGTTTACATAGGATATATGGTGTGTATATATATATATATATCATTTAAGTCTCAAATTTCAGTTTGACAGTATTTTGCCGTGCGAAGTCAAACTAACTTCATCTAACATTTTCTTATATTGAAATTGTTCATTTCCTACTCCTTAACAGTTCATCAGGCTCTCTATTATTTATAAATCTTGGAATATTTGAAGGTCAGGTTTTTCATCTTAACAGCACACGTTTCACATGAAGAAATCTGACTGTTAATTCTATGTTGTACTTGCACTTATGAAAAAGTAATATAGTTCATGTTATTGTTTACATGTTACATTTGATACAAGAAGTATATAATTACAGAGCCGTCGCAAGGGCTGTGACAAGTTCAAGAAGTTCAAGTAAATATGCAAGTAATCTGCACTAGAACAGTGCATGGACGCCTGCAGGATTTCATCTGACGGTGTGCGAAGGTTTTTTATTTAACACTAAAAAAATAAAAATCATGATAGGCTAGGCCCTATATAGCTAGCCTAACTATAACGTACCTTTTGGACTATCGGTGAGAGCAACTGTACCGCAGAAAAAGTATAGCCTGCAGGAATGATTGCCCAGGGGTCAAGCTGCGGTGAGCCCTGTCAGATCTACGGATGTGCCACGAAGCTGCATTTTTCGCATACCTTAGAAACCAGCTTTATTCATGACAGGCACAGACAATGGCTTCAAAACTAACGTAAAATTCTAATGAATAATAGAGAAAATATTCAGCAGACACACCCTGAACATTTTTATGTCAGTTCAACTTAAATGTATTGGGGGTAACATCTACAATAACTGGTTTTGTTGACATGAAATAAAGTATTTAAGATAACTGATTACAACTGAACTCACCCAACCGAAAAAAACTGAAGCACTGTCAACGCATTACTGTCAATAGATATTTAACCTGATTTCTCCAGCAAGGTAAAATTACTTAATATGTTTGATATAATCTATTTTGTTTTTATATGATAAGTCTTTTTCCACATTGATGTAAATATACTAGAAGTGAATTCATTACCCTTACTTTAAATAAGTTTTTACACAATTTAGTTAACATTATTTATTTCACTTCGGCTGGTCTAACCTAATTTGATAATCAAATTATTGAAGTATAATTATCAGTTAGGTTAATCTGACATCATATTCAGTTATTTAAATCACTAAGAATAATCTGGTATCAGTACTAACTGTAATTGTTCATTTTACTGAGTTCCCACAACCTGAAAACAAGCACTACTCTTCAGCACAATGGTAACCAACATTCAGTAACAGAAAAATGTCCAACATAACTGAACATTAAACATTAACATAATCAACCAACATCTTTCCCTTTACTATAAAACACATAAAATAACACTTAATCCCTAAATTTACTCTCCTAAGACAGTTGCTTGCAAAGCATGCTGGGAACTACAGATCCACTGCCCAGGGCTGCATTTCTTAAAAGCATCATGAGCCTATACTGTAAAAAGTGAACGTGCAGTTGTTGCTTTAAGTAGTGTTGTTTTTGGCGGCCTGTTTTAATTTTAGTTTTAGTCTAGTCTTTGTGTCAGGCTGTCATTTTAGTTTTTATTAGTTTTAGTCACATTCATACTCTTTTTAGTCTAGTCAAGTTTTAGTCGACGAAAACTGATGAAATTTTAGTCTAGTTTTAGTCGACGAAAACTGATGACATTTTAGTCTAGTTTTAGTCAATGAAAATTGTATTTTAGTCTCTTTTTAGTAACGCGATTCTATTTAACCCAGTCAATATAAAATTTCAAACAAGGCTATCTTATTATAGGCTATTAGTAGGCCTATTTAGGGCTGTGACGGTGGCAGTTTTTTTTTTTTTTACCACCGTGGTAATGGACCAACTACCGGCGGTGGTTGGGGGGGGGGGGGGGGGTATTTAAAAAAAAAAAAAAAACTCGTTTTATATTTCCACACAAAGACGCGTGATATACACTCTGCGCTTTGAGAGGGATGTGGGACACGAGCAGGAAAACACGAAGATATCGATCTCTTTATGATATCTTCGTGTTTTCTACTTGATGTAAATTGGTTTGAAGAGCGAATTTTATCCTCCACAAGGGCGAAATATTTAGGCTATGTTTGAGATTGCGCTGCCAGAGAAAGTGAAACTAAAAATCACCCGCGCGTGTGAAACGCGCTTTACAACTAAACTCGCGCCCAATGTCTAATATAACAAGCACAAACTGTGTTAAAAAGAATTTGACATGCAAGTACAAATGTAGGCTATCTGTCCTACAGCGTTTTTCTACTTTACCACAGTAAAGAATACGAATATAATAGGCCTAATTAAAAGCGAACCAAGAAACGTTTATAATACCTTTAGAAAATGGGTGAGACGTGACGTGAGTGAAGATTTGGGAAAAGAAACAAGAGATTCCATGCAGGGATGAGTCACGATTTTTGGATATTCGATTAGTTTATGTAATTATAGAATATCGAATAGGTTGTGCGATTATTCTCTAAAATAAAATCTCCATGTTCTGGCGCTGATGCGTTCATGTAACCAGAGACGCTGCCAATAACATACAGCTGTCACAAAGTAATGATTATGAATGTGTCAAATATATCAATGAGACATTTTAATAGAATAACTAATGGAGTAATATATTGTTAAATTCGCTGATAATAGGGTGACCAGATCGCAATCCAGAATTTAAAGCCGACAAAGCTATGGGTTCACGCACAACTCTCTCATTCGTCGTGACGTTATAACATTTCGTCTCGTCTCGTTTTGGTCAACGAAAATGAAGAGACATTTTAGCATAGTTTTTATTTTTTAAACCACATTTAGTCTCGTTTTTATTCGTCAACGATATTGCATTATACATGTATTTTAGTCATCGTCACATGACCATGCATTTACGTCTAGTCTCGTCTCGTTTTCGTCAGGTGATAACGGTTCGTTGACGACAATATTTCGTCATAATTTTCGTTGACGAAAGCAACACTAGCTTTAAGGAGGTTTTTCTACCTGATTCTACCTTTAAATTATAATTTTAACCTAATTCAATCAGGTTTATGTAACACAAAACAAGGGTATGCTGTTTTAACTTAACTGAGTTACAGTGACTCAATATACAACTTCCAATAAAGCTCAAGATGGACACATGCGCACTACGACTACACCACACCTATAGAGGGCAGTATAGCCGTGACTAGTGTCAGCTACAGGATATCTGCTCTGAAGGACAAAGAAGAAGAAAAAGTTTGTGTTTGGCTGCTCCTTGCTGATTGGCGAATTTAGCTTTTTTTGAGAAATTGTGATTTGGGGTTATAATACACATTATGTTGCATCAAAGTGAAAATCACAATTGACATTCTAAAATCAAAAATCACATATACTCAAAAAAAATCTTGTTCACTTTAATTAATTAAAATGAGCTAAAGTAACACACTTTAATTTAAGCCTCGTAGCCATTGCCACCAATGGTGTGTACGATCTACTTCGTACGCACAAAAAAAATTACTTTTGCTGCTTGTTCAATTTGCTTAGTTAAAATGAGCTTAAGCAACACAATTGCTATACATTTTGTCCTAACTTAATTTGATTGTGTTCAGTCTACTTAAATACAGTGGGTACGGAAAGTATTCATACCCCCGGTAAATAAACCTTTCATTCAAAATTTTTTATCTTTCGTTCAAAAAATTGGCAAAATTCTAACCTTTCATTGAAGTAAAAGAATTCAAATTGGGGGGGAAATCACATTATGAAATAAATGATTTTCTCCAAAACACATAGGCCACAATTATTGATACCCTTTTATTAAATACCTTTTTGCAATCTCCTTTTGCCAAGATAACTGCTCTGAGTCTTCTCCTATAATGCCTGATGAGTTTGGAGAACACCTGACAAGAGATCAGCGATCATTCCTTCATACAGAATCTCTCCAGATCCTTCAGATTCACAAGTTCATGTTGGTGCTTCTTCTCTTCAGTTCACTCCACTCATCAGGTCAGGGAACTGGGACGGTCTTGGCAGAAGCTTCATTTTGTGCTCTCTAACACATTTTTGTGTTGATTTTGATGTTTGTTTTGGATCGTTGTCCTGATGGAAGATCCAACCACGGCCCATTAAAAGATTTCTAGCAGAAGCCGCCCGGTTTGGATTTTTTTATCCGTTGATATTTGATAGAATCCACGATGCCATGTATCTGAACAAGAAGTCCAGGACCTCCAGCAGAAAAATAGGCCCACAACATTAAAGATCCAGTGGCATATTAAATTGTACACATGGGGTACTTTTTATCCTTGTGTGCACCAAACCCATCTAGCGTGTTTGCTGCCAAAAAGCTCTTTTTTTTTGTTTCATCTGACCACAGAACCCTGTGTTGTTTGAAGATCCAGTCGTGTCTGACCACTGAATATGCTGGAGTTTGTTCTTGGATGAGTGAGGAGCATTTTTCTTGAAACCCTCCCAAACAACATGTGGTGATGTAGGGGTTGTTTGATTTTTTTTTTTATAGGCTTTCTGACCCCCAAGACTCAACTAATCTCTGCAATTCTCCATCTGTGATTATTGAAGAGTCTTTGGCCACTCAAACCATCCTCCTCAACGTCCATTAAGATAATATAGACACACGTCCTCTTCCTGGCAGATTTGTAACATTTTTACTTGATTATAACTTCTTAATTATTGCCCTGATGGTAAAAATGGGTATTTTCAATTATTTAGATATTTTCTTACAGCCACTTTCTATTTTGTGACGCTCAACAATCTTTTGCTGCAAATCAGAACTGTATTATTTGGTTTTACACATTGTGATGGATGATTAAGGGAATTTTGCCTTTGTGTTTCCTCATATTTAAAATCCTGTGAAACAAGAAGTCATAGCTGGACAGTTTCATGTTCCTAGTCCCCCTGTGCTAAAAAAAGGTAAATATACTTCAGAGATATTTTATTCATAAAACATTCTAGGGGTATGAATAATTGTGGCCAACGTGTTTTGGAGAAAAACATTTATTTCATAATGTGATTCCCCCCCCACCCCCAATTTGAATTATTTTACTTCAATGAAAGGTTAGATTTTTGCCAATTTTTTGAATGAAAGATCATATTTTTGGAATGAAAGATTTATTTTTTACAGCCATTTTTGATCATATTTACCGGAGGTATGAATACGTTCCGTACCCACTGTATATATAAAATGTAAGTTTACTTAATCAGTTTGTGTTGGATTACATGAATGATTTGTGTTGCATTAACTGAAACTGGGCAGTGCTTGTTAGTTCCCAGCATGCTTTGCATATGTTTGAATTAAGAGAGAATAAATGTTAAAATTAAGTGTTATTTTATGTTTTTGAGAAAATGAGAAAAGGGGAAGACTTGATAGTGTGTAATTGTGTTTAATGTTCAATTACATTGGAATTATTAGAACCATTTAAATTGCAGTGGGTTACCATTGTGGAGAAGAGAGGAGCATTTTGTTAGACTGTGGACTGATTCAGATATGTGCAACTGCTTTGGCTGAGGGAGCATGTAAATCTTATCAATTAATATGTTAGTATGTGCTACTACTAGTGTGACGGATCTGATCTTTCTCCTTCACTCTGTGAAGTGGTTTACACAAGCAATCCCGAAATCCGATAGACACCATCGGTATGACGGGCTCAATCTCTGGACGAATCCCCCCAATGAATGCACTAACACAAATGCTGACTGGTGTAAATCTGTTTACTGCAGCTGTTGAATGAAATAAAACACCATTTTAGTGGTATTTCGCTGCAGGCATAGCTAACTGAGACGGAGCATAATGCATAATGTTTGTTTAATGTAACTGTTAGGTAGAACCTGTTGACATAAAAAAGTTAATTAAAGGCAACATATAATTTTTTTTGACACAGGGTCAGATAACAGCCTTTATCTTACTTTGATTGAGAGAGATAGAGTTGATGCTATAGGCATACCAAGACCCACTACGGCATGCTGAGGAAATGCCAGCCTCACTAAGCTGTGAATTTGCTCAAACATAAGGGGTTTTCGCACCAGAGGAACCTTTTCATAGTTCCTACAACTATTGGCGGAAGTACCTGTTTTTTGGCGTGTTCGCACTGCAGGAACTTGGAACGATTTTAGTTCTAGGTACTCGTTTTGGTGGAACTCATTTAGCTCTTACTTCAGAGTAGGGTCTAAACCAGCAATATAGGAACTATAGTCCTATAAATCCAACGCAACTTTGAAGGGGACCAAGCCAAACATGATAATGTATTTCTGCTCAGCCAGCAACACTGGACATAAACCGCACGGCATACGCTAATAACTTTTCATTACTGTCTACTTTCTATGTATAACAGTTCTATCTAATAACATATTAGACAGGACTGTTAGACAGATCGTAAACTAATGAACACAGAGAGTGCGAGCACTGTGTGGCTCTGGCTGGCGTTCTCAGCACCGTCAAAATAAAGGTCCGCCACGCTGTAAAAATAAAAATAACAACAACAAGAGCGGCTCACGTCCCCGCCAGTTCCTACTGGCGGTGCAAATGCAACCAGGAAAATGTTCCTAAAGGCTGGAATACACTACACGACTTTTAAAATCTGAACAGATTTTTAAATAGCAGGCATCATACACTTGCCGACTTTGTAAATGATTAGAGAAAAAAGCTGGGCATCACCACAGGACTGAGGATCATAAACTACACTCTAATACACTGAACAGAAACATGTGACGCATTCTTCAGTGATTCCTTCTTTTTTGTCTTTACCTGATCTCGTAAGTCACTTCCATTTTTTTCTCGATCTTTGTGTCTTCACACCCTTGAATTCCATTGTCTGGTCAGTGTATTATGACTATTATGTACAGTATTTATTAGCGATGCATCACAAACTTCTTGACTTTACAACCTTCCTCCCTCCCTTGCAGGAAAGGTGTCAGCCTTATAATGCCCCTCGAGCAGACTCTGAGAACAAATGTCTCAGCTATGACAGCACCTTGATAGAGCCTTTAGGGAGAAGCCTACCAAAGGGAGTATATCAACTACAACTTTCGATATTACCATTACTTCTAGGAGATTGCAACCCTTGACTTCATTTGAAGAGATGCAAACATGAGAGCGACATAATATAATTGCCAAGGACTCTCGCCATCAAAATTCAAGCTTCAGCTCTACTTAAATACCCTAGAGCAATTAGGTGTGATGTTAAGTAACAGAGGAGAAAATAGCAAGTAAAACTGGTTTCTTTAAAACTGGTTTCCTTGCCACTGTTGCCTTTGGCTTGCTCAGTTGGGGATATTTGCGGATATTTAATTTAATTAATCAATCAACAATACTATTGATCAGCATTACCAAACGTGGACGTTTTCCACTAGAAACAAACATTGATGTATTGTTTTAATTTAATACTGTGAAGCTGCTTTGATACAATCTGTATTGTGAAAAGCGCTATATAAATAAACTTGACTTGACTTGACTTGACTTTATTGAACAATACGAAAAATCAGACTCAGAAAGTGTAGGAAGATGATAGAACAGTCTCAGTCAAAAGCAGACCACTGATTCTCCCGGAGGATAATCAGCGACCACGCCCACACACACACACACACATAACACAACGCAAGGAAGAGTCAATGAATACATCAACTGTGACATTAGGGGAGAGCGCTCTGCCTGAGCAAAGGTACTTCTCTAGGATCTATAAAAGGCTCAAATCACTGATCTAAGTTATTGAGTGCAAAATAACTTGGGAGAATGCTACCAGGCAAACTACCTCTACCTGTCAGGTGAACATGAATCATACTAGAGAGACTTTACGCAGCACCCAACCAAATGGGAGCAAACAACCCTACTTTAAGAACCAACAACAGTTGGGGAGGGAGGCAAATTTAAAAAAGGGAAGTACAAATTTCCCACCACAATACTTCAAGGTATTTACCATGTCAGTTAGACGACTGCTGAAAACGGAAAGATAAATCAGTATATCTTGAAGTATTCTAATGACTGTGTTAATGGACCGTTAACTTGGACAGTCTTGGGCTACATCAACAGGGTGTGACTAAATTGGTAGAGTGGTGCATGAATAATGAACTTGTTATTAATACAAGTAAAACAGAGGAGATTATATTTGGGTCTACATCTGGTACTTGTCACAACACAGGAGACAGACAGGTGTTATAGTGAAATAGTTTAAAATAGTGAAATAGTGTTATAGTGTTTATTTAGCAGAGTGGTGTGAAACAGCGGGAACTAGACGATGGTGAGACGATAGTGACTTGTTGACTGATGATGGTGACTAAGCTGGCGAAGACTGAAGTGGATTCTCTGTGCAGGTGACGAGTGAACACGAAGATAAGAGATCTGGATCAGGATGACGGATGAAAGATGGACAGAAGACTGGAAGCTTGACGAGACAAATCACAGGTAAGTAGACGGATAAGGAGTATGACGGTAAGCAGTGGTAACTGTGACGAGACTAACAATGAGTGGATGGTGGTCACCTTCGAGTATTACAAAACGAGCCAATGGCAAGGAAATGCCATGGGTCTGCGGAATTTGCATAGCATAACTCCGCCCCACCTCATGGGTATATAAGGAAGTACGCTAGCAACATGCAGATATGTTTCTTTGTTGAGGAGCCGAGACTGAACTCAGGCGTTCCAGCGGAAGTGGCAGGGAGACGTTCCCTTTCGTGGTCACTACGAGTTACGTTGTGATGATGAATGGGGTTCCCAGTCTAATCACGCCACCTCGGCTGTCTTCCAGTGCCCTGCGTAAGTCTGAGCTCCCTGTCGTGAGACTGGCATGGACGAAGGACTCCTACTAAACACAGGAATACCAAGGTACACTGGGAAGCATATCTCAGAGGAAATATGCAAATAGTGCCTGCCCGAAGTGGGGGGACTTACAGAATACACATATGACCCGCGAACGGGCTGCATATGGAGAAACACTGGGGTGTCCAGCCCGCAGGGTGGAATGTTTCAACCCCAGGAGTGGCAAGGTGGCTTGCCAAGGGAAAGACAGTGGAAATACACATGTGGGGGTCGCCCAAGGGGGCCCGTAGAAAGCTGAGGTTCATCCACGGGGTGAAGGTCTGATGGCAAGTCGGAGTCATTGGTACTTGCAGCGTGCGGTGTTGCCATGCTCACCTCGGGACTCGATCGCAAAGCCAGAGCTGAAGCGGTCTCATATAAAGCAATCCAAGTGGCATGGCTGCGGATGCCATATGCCCCAGGAGCCTCTGAAATAACTTCAGTGGAACCGCACTCTTGCCCTCGAACTGTCTCAGGTAAGTCAGCAGTGACTGCATGCATTCGCTCGTAAGCTGCACACACATGGCGACCGAAACGATTTCCATACCGAAAAAAGAGATCCTCTGCACGGGAGAGAGTTTGCTCTTTTCCCAGTTGACCCGAAGGCCCAGACAGGCTAGGTGTCAGAGCACTAGGTCCCTGTGTTTGCAAACCTGGTCTCAAGAGTGAGCTAGGATCAGCCAGTCATCGAGTTCAGGATGCGAACCCCGTGTTGCCGTAGCGGCACAAGGGCTGCCTCAGCGACTTTGCGAGGAGACAGGGCTAGCCCGAATGGGAGAACCACGTACTGATATGCCCGCCCCTCGAAAGCAAACCGCAGAAACCGTCTATGTCGAGGAAGAATGGAGACATGAAAGTAGGCGTCCTTTCAAGTCGATCGCTGCAAACCAATCCTGTGGCCGCACACATTCGAAAATGCGTTTGACCGTGAGCATCTTGAACGGAAGCCTGTGGAGGGATCGGTTCAAGAAGCGCAGGTCCAGGATTGGCCGTAACCTCCTCATGCACTTCCGGGAAGAAAGGAATTGGGGGCAGCACCCAAAAGCCAATAGTCCAGCCGCAGCTGCCCGGGAAAGCATGGCAGTCAACTCAGGATCTGACTCAGACAGTGCTGGCACGCCCAATGGCGGCAGCACACCCGAATCATCATCTCCTGAGGACTCCTGGCCACCTTGTGATGCCATGATAAACATGGTCTCCTTGTCTGGAGCGCCACCAAATCGCCGGGGCTCCCACAGTGAAAACATGATTCATCCACAAAGGCTACCTTAGCGTGATCTACGCCCAAACATGCAAGGCAGCGATTGTGCCCATCAAACTCGGAAACAGTCTGATCGTAACCAGAAGTGCACGGGCGAGACATCTTTAAAAAGACGTGCCACGCGCAAGCTCTTTTGTGAGAGGAAAATTCTCTGCAGAGTGTTGTAGAAACCAGGGAGAAACACACCAACTGGCAGATCACTGCACAGATCAGCAGGCACTGTGCACTCGCTGGACATCACCGTCACACCAAGACCTGGAGAGAAGCTCGTCTCGAAGAGTGAAGAGAATGAAGATCTCAGAATGGCTTGTGGAGTGAAGAATTATCTTGGCTCCGAAGCAAAAATAAATCTTACTTCCTTATATACCCATGAGGTGAGTTACGCAATGCAAATTCCGCAGAACCATGGCATTTCCTTGCCATTGGCTCGTTTTGTAATACTTGAAGGTGAGAGGCTTTCTAAGTGTAACCCCATTCGTCGTCACAACGTAATTCGTAGTGACCACGAAAGGGAACTGTGAAAATGTAGGCTGTGTTGATGAGGGAGTGCAGCTTCAGCGAGTCAGTAATCGGGTGATTGTGAATGAGTGGGCGGGTCCTGGTGATTAGGGGATGACTGGGGCTGTGACGGTGTGGAAGACTCTGTGACAATACTCATATAATGCCTGTTGTTATTCATGATGAAAAAAAGCAGGCAGGTTACAACATACAAGTATTTAGAAGTAATGATAGATGATATGTTATCTGGGAAAGATCATATAGATACTCTCTGTAAAAGAATAAAGCAGAGAATTGAATTCCTTCATTGTCTTAGGTCATTTGGAATAAGAAAACTGATTTGTATGTTCTTTATGTCTGTGATTATGCAAATACTGCAATATTGCAATTCCATGTGTAGTATACAAGTTTGACTGTTATGGTAAAAACAAAGTTGTTTAATCAAATAAAAATTTGTTCAAGGATTGTAGGCCAGCCTTTTGAGAAGTTATATAATTCAGCTTATAATTCAGAGTGGAGCAAGACAGATGACCAGAGACAATCAACCTTTGCCAACCTCTACTCTATAATTGTTTAAGCAATTTAATGCATCCTTGCTGAAAGTATCAGTTTCCTTAAAAAATTCTTACTGACCCCAAACTTTTGAAAAGTAGAATCCACATGCATGCATGCATACATACATAAATAAAAATAATCACACCTTAAACATTATTGAATAATTTTAGCGGTGTCTTTCCTGAGTCGTCTGACTAGCAAAAATTGTACAAGGCAATGGAAAATTTCTGCTGCACAACACTGTCCTTGATGACACTGAAATGAGGACATTCACACAGCATATTAAACATTAATATAAAATGAGTGTCAATAAGTAAATTAACATTGCATTTGATTTTGAAGGAACAAGTAAATATACAGAGAGAGATCAAGTAAATAAAGTAGAACACAACTGTTTTTTTGCTCACAGACACACACAGGTGTTTTATTCATTAAAATATGTATATATAACAGCAACACAAACTGATTGATTAAATTAGAAACTGGAATACGCTTTAAAAATGAGCCCTGTCAATGTGATCCTGGTTCACGAGTGACGAGCTCTTTTTCTTCATCGTCAGAATGTACTCGGCAAACTCTCGAACGGCTCCGTGGCCAGCGGGTCTCTGACAGGTGTATTTCGCTGCGATGAGATCTGCCACAGGTGCATCACATGGGACGCCATTCAGCCCCACCTGAGACAGGATCTCTATGTCTTCAGCTTCTGAACCTGGGAGGGAAAACATCACAGACTACTCAATAAAATTTTTATTATTTTGCATGTGGTTCCAGGATCTGTTCAGTTCCCTTTCGTGGTCACTCCGAGTTACATCAGATAACGACGAATGGGGTTTCGCTTAGAAAGCCTCTCACCTTCGAGTATACAAAACGAGCCAATGGCAATGAAATGCCATGGGTCTGTGGAATTTGCATAGCAAATAGACTGTTTGTACTGTACTGTACTTTATTATTATTATTTTTTTCTAAACTGTTTTAATTATTCTTATTTCTTTTTATTATTTTAATTTCTTCTATGTAAAGCACTTTGAATTGCCATTGTGTATGAAATGTGCTATATAAATAAACTTGCCTTGCCTTGCCTAGCCTAGCATAAGTCCGCCCCACGTCATGGGTATATAAGGAAGTACGCTGGCAACATGCAGGTATGTTTTCGCTTCGGAGCCAAGAGTTCTCTTCACTCCTGCAAGCCATTCTAAATCATCTTCACTCTACGAGATGAGCGGCTCTTCAGTGTGTTGGAGTGATGGCGCGTTCCAGCGAGATTGCATTGCCTGCTGCTGATCTGTGCAGTGATCTGCCGACAGTGTGTGTGTTTCTCCCTGAGCGCTTCAGCACTCTGCTGAGCTTTTTCTTATCTCTAAAAGAGCTGCATGCGACACGTCTTTTTCAAGACTGCTCGCCCGTGTATTTACTGGATGTGGGCGCGTGATTCATCTGCCTAACGGTCACGAGCTCTGTTTCGCATGTTGGGCTTAATCACGTTCGGCAGCGCACGTGGATGAGTCATGTTTTCATTGCGGGAACATGACCATTGCGATGTTTATAGATCGAGACTCGATCTCTGTGTGAGAGTCCCCTCTGCCACACCCCAATCTATCTCTTCCTCTAGAGGGGATACTTTGGCTGGTGGCCAGGGTGATCTGAGGGTTATGGTGTGGCATAATTCCGACAAGCTTTCCTCAGGCCACGCCCCCCTCCACATCGCAAACCGTGGGGATTTCGGGTGTGCCTGGTTCCTCTCGGGGACCCAGTGTTTTCATTCAGGGCTCCAGCAGATGGTGTCATGTCACTCACAGCATCACAAGGCGGGCTTGATTCCTCTGGAAATGAGGATTCGACTTCCCTCGGGAGTGTCAGCGTTAGTCGAGTCGGATCCAGAGCTGATGGCCATGCTTTCCCGGGCAGCTGAAACGAACACAGGGACAGTTTGCGAACACAGGGACCTAGTGCTCCAGCACCTAGCTCGTCTGGGCCTTCGGGTCAACTGGGAGAAGAGCAAACTCTGCCCCGTGCAGAGGATCTCTTTTCTCGGTATGGAGATCGACTTGGTCGCCATGTGCGCGCAGCTTACGAGTGAACGCGCACAATCAGTGCTGACTTGTCTTCGCCTGTTCGAGGGCTAGAGTGCGGTTCCACTGAAACTATTTCAGAGGCTCCTGGGGCATATGGCAGCCGCAGTAACACCGCTCGGATTGCTTCATATGAGACCGCTTCAGCTTTGGTTTCGCTACCGAGTCCCGAGGTGGGCATGGCAACATGGCACGCTCCAAGTCCCAGTGACTCCAGCCTGCCGTCAGACCTTCACCCCGTGGACGAACCTCAGTTTTCTACGGGCCGAAGTGCCCAGAGAACGAGTTTTCTGGCATGTATCAACAGATGCCTCCACCACGAGCTGGGGCGCCATGTGCAATGGACATGCTGCCGCGGGCTCCTGGACCGGACCCCAGCGCCTTTGGCATGTCAATTGCCTCGAGTTGCTGGCTGTACGTCTAGCCCTGCACCGCTTCCGTGCGTTGCTCAAGGGTCAGCACGTACTAGTCCGATCAGACAATACCACGACAGTAGCGTACATCAACCATCAAGGTGGCCTCCGCTCCCGCCGTATGTCGCAACTCGCTCGCCACCTCCTCATATGGAGTCAGAAGCATCTGAGGTTGCTTCGAGCCATTATATCCCGGGAGACCTGAACCAGGCGGCCGACGAGCTGTCTTGGCTTCGGCCTCTCGCTGGAGAATGGAGACTCCATCCCCAGTCAGTCCAGCTGATTTGGGATCAGTTCGGGGACACACAAGTAGACCTGTTTTCCTCCCACGACTCGTCCCACTGCGCCCTGTATTAATCCCTGACCGAGGGCACGCTCGGCACGGATGCACTGACGCACAGCTGGCCGCGGGGCCTACACAAGTATGCGTTTCCCCCAGTGAGCCTCCTTGCGCAGACCTTGCGCAAAATCAGGGAGGACAAGGAGCAGGTCATTTTGGTTTCCCCGTATTGGCACAACCAGACCTGGTTCTCAGAACTAGTACTCCTCGTGACAGCACCTCCCTGGCCAATTCCCCTGAGGAAGGACCTGCTTTCTCCAGTCCTTTCTCGATCTTTGGAACCTCCACATGTGGCTCCTGGACGGCACAAGGCAGGTTTGAGTACCCTACCACCAGCGGCATGGCATCGTCTATGCCTATGCGTTGAAGTGGAACCTCTTCGTCAACTGGTGTTCTTCTAAACATCAAGAACCCACGAAATGCCCGATCAGTGCCGTGCTTTCCTTCCTCCAAGAAGGGTTGGAGCGAAGGCTGTCTCCCTCCACCCTGAAAGTGTATTTTGCCGCCATTGCCGCACATCACGATGCAGTCCATGGTAAGTCTCTGGGAAAGCACGACCTGATCGTCAGGTTCCTGAGGGGAGCGAGGAGACTGAATCCTCCTCGTCCTCCCCTCGTACCCTCTTGGGACCTCTCAGTGGTTTTAACTGCCCTGCAGAGTGCTCCCTTTGAGCCTCTGCAATCAGTGGAGCTTAAGTTTCTGTCAATTAAGACCTGCAGGCATTTTCGGTTGATGAAGCGGCTAACTCTCACGTGATCCTGAGACCCCGGCCTGGATATGTGCCCAAGGTCCCTACCACACCCTTTCGAGACCAGGTAGTGAACCTGCAAGCGCTGCCCTTGGAGGAGGCAGACCCAGCCTTGGCACTGCTCTGTCCAGTACGCGCCCTCCGTGCTTACGTAGACAGAACGCGGTGTTTCAGGACCTCAGACCAGCTCTTTGTCTGTTATGGTGGGAAGCTGAAGGGAAAGGCTCTCTCCAAGCAAAGGTTGTCCCACTGAATAGTGGACGCCATTGCTTTGGCATACCAGCAGCAAGGTCGACCATGCCCCCTTGGTGTGACGGCCCACTCCACTCGGAGTGTGGCATCCTCTTGGGCTCTAGCGCATGGCGCCTCGCTAACAGACATTTGTAGAGCTGCAGGCTGGGTGACACCTAACACATTCGCGAGATTCTATAATCTCCGAGTGGAGCCAATTTCTTCTCATGTACTCGCTTCAACTAGCCTGACTAGTTTCAACTAGATTCTGCTCAGGTGTCTTCGCTTGCTCGCCATTCCTCTCTACGGACGGGATATGTGCGATATTTTCCTCAGGTGAGCCTAATAAGCCCTGAGTCTCCTCCAGCACTGTGGACGTCAACACCAGAGTTATGCTACCGGCAGCATTCACGTGTGGCTAGGTGCCTCCATGTGCATGGTTCCCCCTCTGGGCGACCCCCACATGAGTATTCCACTGTAAGCCTCTCTGCGCATGTGTCTTTCCCTCAGCAATCCACCTTGCCACCCCTGGGGTTGAAATATTCCACCTGCGGCTGGACACCCCAGTGATACTTCATATGCAGCCCCTCGGGGTCATGTGTGTATTCCAAGTCCCCCCCCCCTCCTTTGGGCTGGGCATAATTGCATATTTCCGCTGAGATATGCTTCCCAGTGTACCTTGGTATTCCTGTGTTAAGTAGGATTCCTTCGTCCGTGCTAGTCTCACGTCAGGGAGCTCAGACTTACGCAGGGCACTGGAAGACAGCCGAGGTGGTGTGATTAGACTGGGGACCCCATTCGTCATCATCTGACGTAACTCGGAGTGACCACGAAAGGGAACGTCTCAGTTACGTATGTAACCCTCGTTCCCTGAGTAGGGAACGGAGATGTTACGTCTCCCTGCCACTTCCGTTGTATCGCTGGAAAGCCGGAGTTCAGTCTCGGCTCCTCAGCGAAGAAACATACCTGCATGTTGCCAGCGTACTTCCTTATATACCCACGACATGGGGCGGACTTAAGCTATGCAAATTCCGTAGACCCATGGCATTTCATTGCCATTGGCTCGTTTTGTATACTCGAAGGTGAGATGCTTTCTAAGCGAAACCCCATTCATCGTCGTCTGACGTAACGTCTCCGTTCCCTACTCAGGGAATGAGGGTTACATACGTAACCGAGACATTCAGTTGACATAATAATCATTACATCAACTTAATATTGTGTGTAATTTAAACTCAAATTTCTGCCTTTGTTTTTTATTTTAAGATTACGAGGGGACAAGAATTTAAAAAAATAATGATGTGCATGGAAAAATCATTTATAATATACACTAATATAAAAAAAGAGAATTGTTCAGTTGATTTCATGATAACTTTGATTGATGGATTTTGCAACATCGACAATGAACTGAACTGAATCAACACTAAACTGAGCTGAATATGAATTTGTCTCATATTAAGTCTTCCTCATTAATTCTGTTTTTTTCCTGTTTATTACTTTGAATCTGCTTTGAAACAATTTGTATTGCATATAAAGTGCTATAAAAAAATAAATGTTGGATTTTTAACATGACACTCACCCATGAAGGCCACTTCATCCCAGCGCAGTTTCTTCTCTTTCATCAGCCGCTCCACATCAAACCCTTTCTGCTGTTCTGCAATCCTGAGGCCACATCCGGCCTGCTGGGACACTTTCTCCAGGAGACCCCTGGACATTGGCTCGTTCTCGCTGGATATGAGGATCACCTGATGAAAGTTAGGAAACAGGTGTTGCTACATTATATAATAAAAAAAAATACTGTTAAAAAAAACACAAGCTGTGGTTGCCAGAACTTTGCCGAAAAATACTGCATATTTCATTAAAGGAGAACTCCGGTCAATTTTAACATTGAGCTCATTTTTTTGTAAATTTGGAGTGCTGTCAGTACAGAGAACAACGACAAAAATCGGTGTTGCCTACACCCTGTTATCCTCTTTTTAAAATTTGCACCCTGTTGACTTCAATGGGGCACCTGACTGAAAGATATGAATAAAAATGAAGTTAATTCGGCCAGCGCTCATACCTGTATTTATTTCCTGTTTTCGGTCGAAGTCCACAGTAGTCGATTGTCGAGTTCACGCTCGTGATCATAGATAACTAAGCAACAGTGGAGAACTCGACAATCGAGTTTCAATTCACTTTTATTCATATCTTTCACATCTACTGCAGTCAGATTCACCCGTGTTCACTCTGAAGGAATCACTCACATTGGCTGTGCACTTGTAATGACACATCAAGGATGTTAAGTGGCTAAAAGCAGGTTTAAAACTTGCCCTATTGAAGTCAACAGGGTGCAAATTTTAAAAAGAGGATAACACGGTGTAGGCAACACTGATTTTTGTCGTTGTTCTCTGTACTGACAGCACTCCAAATTTACAAAAAAATGAGCTCAATGTTAAAACTGACCAGAGTTCTCCTTTACCTGGTATCATGTTAATATCACATCCAACTACTCTGTTTTGTATCTGCGTAATACACTGATAACCACTGTAATAATACACACTGTCATACACACTGAGTCACATGATGAACTAGATTAAACTTTTCCACAAGCTGAGATAAATGCTAAACAGTGTCAGGCACAAAAATGCAAAACACCATCATGGTAACAAAAATCACACTAAAATAATGCAATAATTAAACCATTATTTGTCCTAGCCTTCACAACTGTACCTCTATATCTTCTCTCTTTAGCATCTGTACGCCTGCCACGTCTCGAGCATTAAAGGCCACAAGATCCTCTCCAGAAACCGACATGTATATCTGACTGCTCGTCAAACAGCCAGACACTTTACACAGGAACAGCCTGACCGCCGCTTTCTCCTCTCGGCCGAAGTAGCCAAACCTGCAGAACAGGGCAGCATTTATATCTGCATTATTGTGTTTTGTCACAAACAGAGTTTGATGAAATACTCACCTCAGAACTCTCTGCTCAGCGACAGGCCAGTCGATGTCCACGTCGATATCAACGCTGTGCTCAGGCAGCATTTCATAGTAAGCGATCTTGCCCAGCTAAAACACAGAACAGATCAAAATAACCGAAGCAGAGCGATTGAGGTCATGAGCTCTCATGGAGAGGTTTCACACATGGGACATGTATTTTTTTAAATGTTGACTTTTTCTCCCATTAAAGCTGATGCCAAGTATTTATGAACATCTTTACATCTGATTTTTATTTATTTTTTTAGTTTGTTTTACAAATGAAGGACTGGTTGTGATATCAGTGATTAGTAAACCTTTTTCTAAGGATCTAAGCAGGGTTTTCAACAACCAGTTTTATTATTTTAAGGATTATTTTCTTTATTTTTATATTTAACTTTGTCATTTGATTTATCATTTATTCTTTTATTATTATTTTATTGACATCATTTATTCAGTTGATCATTTGACCATATTATTTACTTACAGTGTGTCATGTTTTATATTATATATTTCTTATTTGACTTATTTCCTTATAAAATGCTTTCAAATATAAATGTAACAAAGTTCAAGGCGCATGGAAGAAGAGGGAACTGGTAAACAGAAGTTTTAAAATAAACCTTGCATGCTTAAAATAAACCATGCTTAACCTTGCAAAAAAAGGTAGGAATGCACTGATATTCAAATTTTGGCCGATACCGATAACCGATAATTTTCTTTATATTTGAAAGCCGATAACTGATATATTGGCTGGTAAATCTAAATCCAATTTTTTATTTAATTTTTGAGATCCTGATTACAAAAACAAAATGCTCACTATTAAGCCACGTCTTAAGCACTTCACTTAAATCATACACATACAATACAGTATCCTAGTTTGTTATAGTTATTAATATGTAGCGATGATCACTGGTGCGCTTTACAACCACATTAATTCTTAACCAGACGGATCCTATATGATAGGTCATGTTTATATATATATATATATATATATATATATATATATATAAAAATAAACATAATATTACAATTTACAATTGCACAAAACAAGAGGCTGTGAATGCACAAGCGAACGTATAGTCATGATGAAGGTGTAACTTCATTATTTTACAGTATTGTTTTAATTATTATTTTATGTAGCCTATATGACAGACTTGCTCTGCAAATGTTCCTTTTCGAAGTGATTCCAAACATATTTCAAGCAATTCAAACCATCATGGCAAACAGCGCGCATCTGAAGTGTCTCAGCTGAAGGAAATGATTTATCGGCTTTAATATAGTGGCCAAATTTTCTTATTGGGTCGATAACTATAACATTAGAAATGATCATATATCGGCCGATACAGTTATACTGATATATTTCTAAAAAAAGGGTAATAAAAATTAACAAATAAATAACTGTAAATGTCATAAGTGTTGTACCAAATGAAAGGGGACAAGGGGCTTTTCAGGCACTAATAATTAAAAAAACATGTACAATTTACATTATGTCTTTACATGGTGTTTCAAGGCTAATTAAAATCTTTTCCATGACTGAGAAGTCAAGGAACAGGTTTTTCACCATATTTTGATAACTACCCACCTGTTTAAGGCCATTTTCCAGGTCCTTTCTCTTATAAAAGTAGAAAGAGCCATTTTCATAGAGTTCCCCAGGCCAGTCTTGGCGTCGAGGTCTGTGCGCCACATCAATGTTCGGAGAAGTCGGATTCTTACCCTCTAATATACCTTCAGATGTAGTTCAAGCTTTTATTATGACTGTCACTAAACATAAAACCTTTTCATAGATACAGGGTTAGGGGACATTTATAATATGATATCAAAGTATATTTAATGTGACACTTTACATGTGTAAAAAGAGTGATCATAAAGGATTGTGCATAAACATCAAATGGAAAGTCCTTATTTGCCTTATATTCATACAATGCAAAAATCTGTAATTGTCTCCTTATTGGAGTTTGTGAGATGTTTTCGTGGTACTGTACCTTTCTCGTCCACCTCCAGCCACCGAAACTGGTGTCTGCGCACCACTGAAAACACATAATCAAACCCCTGTCCTGTGATCATCTGTAGGGCTTCTCTGATATGATGAGGGTGCAGACATGGAGACGTAGCCTGAATATGACAGACGATGTCCACCTCTAAAACACAGCGACAAAACAGTTTTCAATAAGGGCAAACCCTTCAATATTTTACATATTTTAACCATTTGTAAATCAACACACACAAACGCACACACGCACACAGAAACGCATGCAACACACACACACAAATCAAAAGATCAAGTTTGAAAGGTTTCTAGGCACCTTTTTCATTTTGTTGCCAACATTTTAATAACCTCAACCATAAAGGTCAACAACAGATCTTTTACGGTAACTTGATCATCCATAATTGACATGTGCCTAAATTAGAAAGACCAAATAAATCAATTCTGAAAGGTTTATAGCTTAGGGACATTTTCCTTGTCACTGGTTTTAATAAGGGCAAACCCATAAATATTTGGCAAATTTTAACTGTTTGTAATTGCTCTATATTTCAGTTCTTCCTCTTTAAGTTGCACAAATTCATGCTGCTTATGAAATATCTCATAATTTCAACAATGTTTCTTTATTAAATATAATTTTCTCAGCAAATTATAATTCATACTTTTTGCTTCCTAAGATTTTTTAAAATTAAATATATTTATGGGGGAAAAAATACAAAAAAACACGTTTTTTAATAAAGCATTTGAATATTCTTTTTCTGTTAAAATTACAAAAACTATGAATACTTGCCACACTAACATTTTCACTGGCCCCAACACACACACACACACATACACACACAAATCAAAAGATCAAGTTTGAAAGATTTCTAATTTAGGCACATTTTTCGTTTTGTTGCCAACACACATACACACACACACCCATACACACAAATCAAAAGATCAAGTTTGAAAGGTTTCTAGTTTAGGCACATTTTTTGTTTTGTTGCCAACATTTTAATAGCTTCAACCATAAAGATCAACAACAGATCTTTTGTTGTAACTTGTTCATCCATAATTGTGATGTGCCTAAACTATAAAGACAAAATAAATCAAGTTTGTTGTTGTTTCAAATTATAAAAAAAGAAAATAGTATTGAATGATTTTTGTTTTATTAATAATTGAATTACAGTACCAGTCAAAAGTTTGGAAACATTACTATTTTTAATGTTTTTGAAAGAAGTCTCTTATGCTCATCAAGCCTGCAGTAAAAAAAACAAAAACAAAAAAAACAGTAATATTATGAAATATTATTACAATTTAAAATAATGGTTCTCTTTTTTAATATATTTTAAAATGTAATTTATTTTTGTGATGCAAAGCTGAATTTTCATCAGCAAGTACTCCAGTCTTTGGTGTCTTATGATCCTTCAGAAATCATTCTAATATGATGATTTGATACTCAGTTATTATCAATGATGGAAACAGTTGTGCTGTTTAATATATTTTTTTGGAATTCTTTTTTCAGGATTCATTGATGAGTAAAACGTTAACAGCATTTATTCATAAAAACAGCATTTATTCAAAATAAAAACATTTCTAACAATATAAATCGTTACCATCACCTTTTATCAGTATAACGCATCCTTGTTGAATTTGTCACGTGTCTGTTCTGTCTTGTGCTGCACATGGGTGTTTGTTGTTTTGTGCCATGTGCTCTCCTGTCTATTGTCTAGCCCCTCCCATCTTGTTATCTGATTATTGGTTAATTTGTCCCACCTGTTTGTCTCGTTACCCTCCTTGTTGTTCCCCTATTTAGCCTCCTTGTGTTTGTAGTCTTGTGCTGGTTCGTTGTCCGAGTTACCTGTCTTTGATGTTCCTGTCTGTTGATTTTCTGAGTTCTGAGTTTTCTGTATTTTTGTCTGTGTTTGTTAATTAAATCTTCTCTGCACTTGAATCCTCGTCTCTCGCTCACTCGCCCCGTGACAGAACGAACCAGCCAAAATGTGGATTCAGCGGAGTGAGATTTTTTTCTTCAGAGGAGGAGAAGGGAAATTCCATTTCCCTATTGGAATATTTCTCCAGATGTGTTCAGAGAACTTTGGAGGAGGAGAGCACCATGTCAGACGGTGATCAGATCGGAGGAGGTGGTCCGGTGGTCCGGAGACGGAGGAGGAGAAGGAAGACCTCCTCTGTGACTATTCCGGTGGTCCCAGTTCCGGTGGTCCCAGTTCCGGTGGTCCCGAGTCCGGTGGTCCCAATTCCGGTGGTCTCAAGACACAGGAGGAGGAGAAGGGTTCCCTCCATAATTGTTCCGGTGGTCCCAGTTCCGGTGGTGCTTGCTGAGCCTGTGTCTTCGGACAAGATGGCCGCCGCCGAGTCTGTTCACGTCACGTCTGCCGGGCCTGTGTCTTCGGACAAGATGGCCGCTACAGAGACTGTTCACGTCACGCCTGCCGAGCCTGTGTCTTCGGACAAGATGGCCGCCGCCGAGCCTGTTCACGTCACGCCTGCCGAGCCTGTGTCTTCGGACAAGATGGCCGCCGCCGCGAGTGTTCACGTCACGTCTGCCGAGCCTGTGTCCCCTGACAAGATGGCCGCCGCCGAGAGTGTCCACGTCACACCTGTCGAGCCTGTGTCCTCTGACAAGATGGCCGCCGTCGAGCCTGTGTCTGTTCCTGAGCCTGAGCCGGTGGTGTCTGTTCCTGAGCCTGAGCCGGTGGTGTCTGTTCCTGAGCCTGAGCCGGTGGTGTCCGTTCCTGAGCCTGAGCCGGTGGTGTCCGTTCCTGAGCCTGAGCCGGTGGTGTCCGTTCCTGTTCCTGAGCCGGTGGTGTCCGTTCCTGTTCCTGAGCCGGTGGTGTCCGTTCCTGTTCCTGAGCCGGTGGTGTCCGTTCCTGTTCCTGAGCCGGTGGTGTCCGTTCCTGTTCCTGAGCCGGTGGTGTCCGTTCCTGTTCCTGAGCCGGTGGTGTCCGTTCCTGTTCCTGAGCCGGTGGTGTCCGTTCCTGTTCCTGAGCCGGTGGTGTCCGTTCCTGTTCCTGAGCCGGTGGTGTCCGTTCCTGTTCCTGAGCCGGTGGTGTCCGTTCCTGTTCCTGAGCCGGTGGTGTCCGTTCCTGTTCCTGAGCCTGAGCCAGTGTCTGTTCCTGTGTCTGTTCCTGTGTCTGTTCCTGTGTCTGTTCCTGTGTCTGTTCCTGTGTCTGTTCCTGTGTCTGTTCCTGTGTCTGTTCCTGTGTCTGTTCCTGTGTCTGTTCCTGTGGTGCCAGTTCCAGTGCCTGAGCCTGTGGTGCCAGTTCCAGTGCCTGAGCCTGTGGTGCCAGTTCCAGTTCCTGAGCCGTTGGCGTCTGTTCCAGTTCCTGCGCCGTGGCCGCCCTGGCCGCCCGAGGGAAAGTCTCCGCCCTGGCCGCCCGAGGGAAAGTCTCCGCCCTGGCCGCCCGTGGGAAAGTCTCCGCCCTGGCCGCCCGAGGGAAAGTCTCCGCCCTGGCCGCCCGAGGGAAAGTCTCCGCCCTGGCCGCCCGAGGGAAAGTCTCCGCCCTGGCCGCCCGAGGGAAAGTCTCCGCCCTGGCCGCCCGTGGGAAAGTCTCCGCCCTGGCCGCCCGAGGGAAAGTCTCCGCCCTGGCCGCCCGAGGGAAAGTCTCCGCCCTGGCCGCCCGAGGGAAAGTCTCCGCCCTGGCCGCCCGAGGGAAAGTCTCCGCCCTGGCCGCCCGAGGGAAAGTCTCCGCCCTGGCCGCCCGAGGGAAAGTCTCCGCCCTGGCCGCCCGAGGGAAAGTCTCCGCCCTGGCCGCCCGAGGGAAAGTCTCCGCCCTGGCCGCCGGATGGACTGTTCGCTTCGCCCCGGCCGCCCGACGGTCTGTTCGCTTCGCCCCGGCCGCCCGACGGTCTGTTCGCTTCGCCCCGGCCGCCCGACGGTCTGTTCGCTTCGCCCCGGCCACCAGATGGACTGTTCGCTTCGCCCTGTTCCCCCGATGTACTGTCTGTGTCACCCTGGCCCCTTTGAGTCTGTTACCCCCTGTTTCTGTTTCCCTTCTTGGACCTGGCCCCCCGTCCCTCCCGTCCCTCCCGCCCTGGTCTGTCCCTCCTGTCCCTAGTGGAGCGTCTGGTAGCCGCTCCTTTAGGAGGGGGTAATGTCACGTGTCTGTTCTGTCTTGTGCTGCACATGGGTGTTTGTTGTTTTGTGCCATGTGCTCTCCTGTCTATTGTCTAGCCCCTCCCATCTTGTTATCTGATTATTGGTTAATTTGTCCCACCTGTTTGTCTCGTTACCCTCCTTGTTGTTCCCCTATTTAGCCTCCTTGTGTTTGTAGTCTTGTGCTGGTTCGTTGTCCGAGTTACCTGTCTTTGATGTTCCTGTCTGTTGATTTTCTGAGTTTTCTGTATTTTTGTCTGTGTTTGTTAATTAAATCTTCTCTGCACTTGAATCCTCGTCTCTCGCTCACTCGCCCCGTGACAGAATTAAAGTACTAATTTCTTTAAAAAAAAATAGTTATTGTTCCCAAACTTTTGAACGGTAGTGTATATTGTTACAAAAGATTTCTATTCTAAATAAATACAGTTCTTTTTAACTTTTTATTCATCAAATAATCCTGAAAAAAGTATCTCAGGTTATAAAAAAAATATTAAGCAGCACAACTGTTTCCAACATTGATCATAAATCAGCATATTAGAATGATTTCTGAAGGATCATAAGACACCAAAGACTGGAGTACTTGCTGATGAAAATTCAGCTTTGCATCACAAAAATAAATTACATTTTAAAGTATATTAAAAAAGAGAACCATTATTTTAAATTGTAATCATATTTCATAATATTACTGTTTTTTTTTGTTTTTGTTTTTTTTTTAACTGCAGGCTTGATGAGCATAAGAGACTTCTTTCAAAAACATTAAAAATAGTAATGTTTCCAAACTTTTGACTGGTACTGTATATATTTAATAATTTAAATATTTCAACATTTATTTATTGCTCATTTAGAGCAATTTGACCCTCCATAATTATTTTACAGTTGACATTTTTATTTCAAAATTATACAATTTGTTGTATTATACATTCTTCACACATGCATTGTTTTTTTGTTTTTTTTACATTATTTTAGACATCTTTATTATTCGAAAGGGAAGCATTACTATTACTATCTCACATGCTTCTGTTTTCTGTACAAATTTCAGCACCTAAATCGTCTCGCACCGTCTGTCACAAATAACACTTTTTTCATGCATACATTTTATTTTTAAATGATTTGAAAATATTTATTAGCCTATTATGCATTTTTTTTCTTCACCTATTTAGTGGGTTTTTTTCCATAGTTATTATGGATTATTTGTCACGATCACACACACACGGAAAAGGTAGATCCAAAAGCAGTTTTATTGGGTAATCCGAAATCGTAAACCAGTCCAGGCAAGGGTCAAAACCAAACAAGCAATCCAAAAGACAGGAACAAAACAAGAAAACCAACAAACCAGAACTACGGAAGTGATATGACATTAAACAAGGACTCCGTGACACATACTAAAACAGACAGGGTTATATACACAGGGAAATGACATTAATAGTCATTCAATTTGATTTCACAGTGTTTCTATTATGACATATCTTCAATTAAAATTCATTCTTAAAATTGGGCAATTAAATATAGCCTATGTAAAGAGTAATTTACTTTTCAGACAAATCTCTTTTACTGGGATTCTGCTTTGTCTGCCACCGGTTATTCAATAATTATCAGCTAAATTGTCAAAATAAAATTTTATATAAAATAGTTAATTAATGAGACTTTTAGAAAAATATAGGTTTATTTTATATAATAAGAATTATATCAAAAGTGATTTATACATTCTGTCAAAGTTTAGGGGGTGCTTCTTAGGCCATCTTACCCCTCTTTTACTATTTTACATTTTGTGCTATAACAACTAAATTAGCAAACGTTTCTATTTATTACCTATAATAACACATTGGCTGAGATACTAAACTTATAATACCTAAATATGTCACAGTTTAAAAGTAAATCCACATTGTTCTTAAGGGGCATCTTCCTCCATGTTAGATGGCATTTCAAAACCTCATATGTCAGCAAGTTAGATCATTTTTTAGGCATAAAATGAAAGTAAGATGATGCTGAAGGTCTGTCTCACCGGGTCTATGTCGGATGAACTCCTGGATGGTCGCCAGAGAGCTGGAAACATCTTTGGAAACTTCAGGACTGCGACGATGAACTTTCGCACCCCAGACTTTTGCGACACGCTCAATTTCATCATGATCTGTGGAAACCCACACACTGCCACACATAACATCAGTCATTAAAATAATAAATAACTCAATTTTACTTTCAAAAGACAAATTAAGACTAAAAGGCTATTTTTATCTTAGTTAAAAGACTAAATTTAGAACAAGCTAAATAAACGTGGCCAATAGCCCATTTCATTTATTTGCCAGTTTAATTTTAGTTTGTTTCATACAAAATAATAAAAAAGTATAACGAACACCA
Source organism: Abramis brama (assembly GCF_963993115.1). NCBI lineage: Eukaryota > Metazoa > Chordata > Actinopteri > Cypriniformes > Leuciscidae > Abramis > Abramis brama. The sequence goes on from NC_139982.1 coordinate 29,177,366, forward strand.
AAAATCATATTAAAGCCATAATATTAAAATAGTTAAGAAAAGCTCAAATGTAATTGCCTGTCAACGACTCCTGAGTCCAAGGCAGCTCTCAGCACCCATCCGATGAGAGGAACACCGGCCAGATTCTTGATGTTCTTCAGAGGGATTCCTTTACTGCCACCCCGGGCCAGAATCAGAGCCGCCCGGTGAGGGAGTCCAGAGGACGGGGGACCGACACCCGAACTCACCTGAGCCTGAGCCTGAGCGAACCTGTGGCTCTCCATCGCCCTGAGACGCAGAGAGGGAACTGAGAAGTGAGATTCACGGGATGCAGATTGGCAATAGCCTAATAATATTTTTATATATTCACTAGATTATTAGTTTGATATTTTTAAAACCATATGCTTAACGATGAGAGTTGTTTTACAGGGCTTCCTCTCTGACAAACAGATCGTCTTTAGGCTATCTGCCAGAGCGACCGGTGCTACTTTCACATCTCTCGTATCACTCCGCGATCTCTGATCGTTAAACGGAGACGTAGCCTATAGCCTACAACATGTCTTGTGTTTTAAAACCGTCACAGTGAACATAAAACTCCTGATAGATGTAGTCTATAGAAGTTGAAGAATATCCAGATAAAGCAAGAAAACAAAAAACATCCCTAGGAAGAAAAACAAATCTGTAGCCTGTGACAAAGAGCGGAATGAGAGCTAACGAAATAATCGACATTGTTACTAAATCTATTTTATTTGCTTAGTTAATTAATAATAATGTAAGCTAATATTGTAATTGTTACAGTGTTGTAGGACTATGTTTCTTAGCGGAAGCTTTAAGATTATAACCATGTAACCTGACATAATTGACAGAAATGGAACAGTTCGTTGAATATCTAAAAATCTTTTTTAAAACGTTTCCATTCCTGTTTTTTGTTAAGTAGACTAGGCCTATCATATTTCATTAGCTAGCCTACAAGGCCCATTTGATAGTGAGAATATGAAGCTCAAATTCCAGGACGAAAAAAAATAGAATAACATATTTTTATTCAGAGGCCCAAACTAAGCAAACATATTTAATGTGGTGCCGCCGCTGTTATCGATACGGCCAAAAAACAATATGAAATAATCTATCTATCGAGAGAATGAAATATATTTGTTTCACATCATCATTTATATTTCACTCACCACACGAGAGCAGCATTGCCACAGTTTTTGCTTAATCAAAACAGAGCAGTGTTTATGTGCTTGAATTATGATTAATTAACTTTGCTTTTGCCCTATTATTTTACTGTATTTCCTTAAATTTTGTGTATCATTATAATTTTTACTTTGACATTGAAACACCCTGCAGTTTTTGGTGGGTTTTTTAAGTTATTATAAACTCATTGAATTTTTGCTTTGCATGTTCACAATGTTTACAAAATCCCCTAATAGATGCATGCACTAATAACAGATGCAAATGTTTAATTATGAATCTCATCATACACATTTTGCACACTTTTGTTCACCATGTAAATCTATAACAACAGGTTTAAGTAAATACTCCTCTCGAATCCAGGTGTCATATCCATACTCTCAGAAAGCACAGAATTTTAATTCTGCTAGTTTTAGTTATTGACTAAATAAAGGAGGCAGTTGAAAGACAGAGATCTGCTCTGATCTCCACATGAAGGACTGGAGCTCAGAGCTGTTTCTGATGGGAAAGATCAGTTGAGTCAGTTGAGTTGAGTTCAGTGTCAGAGGCCGTGGCCTTCACCCTCTTCTCTGATGTAAACTTCAGGTAACAGCAACACCAGCTTTTTTTTTATCCTTCCGACTCTATCAAAACAAGTGTTTGTTGTCCATTCTCTCACTCTGTTACAAAACCAATCAGTTCCTCACGACGGTTCGTGATCAGATAGCGGTGAGCAATTTATTTAGAGCAAACTGTCCGCCAAACATTTCAGTGCTACGCCCCTCAGTTCCATGAAAAGCAATTTATTAGCTGCCAAGACAAGAGAATCAGTCGCTTTTAAGAGGTAAAGGAAGATGTGTATCTTCTTATGGCTACAGAATTAATATCCGCCATGACGTAGAATCAGACAGGATGATGGGGTGAGTCCACATTAGACCTTTCTGACACAATACATTGCAAGCTAGGGGCTTCACTAGCAATGGAGATGCAACATTTCCTGCCAATGTTTTTTGGCTGTCACAAAAAGAATTGTGACAGTCCACTGTTCTAAGGGACATAAGGAAAAAAAACACACTCTCTGTGGAAGGTATAACAGTCAGTGGACCAATCATGTAATCTTGGACACCTTTTTGTATCTAAAATAATAGTAAGTGCAACTTGCATTGAATTGCATTGCATAAAATAATAAATAATTTAAAAAAAAATATTTTTAAAAAATAAATAATAATAATTAATAAATAAATCAGATTAATAAAAATAAATTAAAGAATTAAAATTAAATTAAATAAAAAAATTAAATAAAAAATACAAATTTAATTTTAATGCTGCATTTAACTGCGGGAGGTAGGCTACGACATACTTCATATTAGTTATTTTCTCAGATTGGATGATAAATTAAAAGATTCCATGGTGATTTTTTTCTAGCAGCAGCACAGATGTATATCAGTCAAGACATTTTGTGTAAGTGCCATCTGAGTGACACCAAATTTAGCTGAACAAACATCGCTGGTGAAGTTTCCGCTCTCTGCGGTGCCGAGAGTTTTGGTGGTGGGCGAGAAACTGTGAGAAATTTGTATTGTGAGACACCAGTTGCTAAGGCACTCGGGAAGAGTCGACATCCATCTGTGTAGATGTGTATTTATATCACACATGAATAATTTGCTGAAATAGAAGGAAACAGAGAGATTCTGAAGCACTGGACTGTCACATTAGCATATGTGTGTCAAAATATAAAAAATGTAATAAACTCATTCCGCCAGCACTTTTATAAAGAATCCCAAAAGCGAGAAGCAGACGTATAATTAAGAAAAACAATAATAAAAGTCAATTTAAGAGGTAGGCATAAACAAAAATATACAGAAACAGTGGTACAGTTACAGTAGGCAAAGAATTAAAAGCTATTTGTTCAGCTTTTCAACCTCTAACAATTGCAGACTCGCATGGTCTTGCATCTATCAGCCACACCATGACCTCTGACCCCTCTGATGTCATTTCATTAGGATAGGTCACCCATTAATCTTGATTATGTCTGTGCTAATGCAGAGGTACTGACCTCAGGATCACCACAAACAAATATACATTTCTATATTGAATTATATAATAAATATATAATTAAAAATACATAAAAATATCTCAATAAAAATATTAAATAGATTTAAATAAGATAAGATAAAAAAGTAATAAAAAAACTGAAAAAAGATTAGCCTACAGAATCCCCAAATTAATGTTGAATCAACATAAATTAATTATAAATTGTATATAGTATTTTGTTGAATGCAGTCTTTTCACCAAGTACTTTAAAGGCCAGTAACACTGATCAACATCACACAGATACCTTTATTAAATATAATAATAGTAAAAAAAAAAGCATCAAATCATCATATTAGAATGATTTCTGAAGGATCATGTGACACTGAAGACTGGAGTAATGATGCTGAAAATTCAACTTTGATCAGGAATAAATTACATTTTAAAATAAATTCATATAGAAAAAAATATTTCACAATTTTACAGTTTTTACTGTATTTTTGATCAAATAAATGCATCTTTTGTGAGCAGAAAATACTTTTTTCATTCTGTACATAAAAACTATGAAATGTGTTATTAGACATTTTATTACAAATACATGATATATATATGAAACTTGAATAATAAAAATAATACTAAATGTGTATATCCTAATCAACACACCGATACCGTTATTAAATACATTATTTTTCCACGCTTTATATTACGCTTTATTTTAAGGTGTCATCATTACAGTGTAATTATATATTTAAGTACTGAGTAATATTAATTATCTACATGTCCTTACTATAGGGTTAGGGTTGGATTATGATTTGGTTGAGGTTTAGTTGCATGTAATTATGCATAATTTACTGTTATTACTATGGTAAGTACATGTTACATGTAACAAGGACACTGTAAAATAAAGTGTTACCCAATTTACTTAATGTTTAATATTTAAAAACTGATTAATAAAATATTCGGTCTCATGTATATTGACCAATTACATTTTCAGTCCACTGCCTGGAGAGCTGAAACCACAAGCACACATAGAGGAAAATCACAGTTTAATTGGACTGGGTTTTCAGTTTGCTTTGGGGCCGAACTGGCAAATGAATCCCGCTGATGAGTCCCAGTAAACAATAACACAAACTGACATTTGCCAGCGAGGATCCTGTTGCCAAGATTTTCAGTGGCAGAAATAGACAAAGGTGTTGTTGTTTTTTTTAACTTAAATGTCAAAGTAATCATGTTTAAGACGCTCTAGTCCTTTCGTCAGAAACAGATGCAGAACAAACGAAGTGAACTTTAAGAGCTCTCAGGAGAAACTGCTCGTGAATGAACACTAGCCAGCTGAGAAGAAGCTGCGGAAGCACTTTATTTCACAGTCCTGTTCCCCATGTACATATGTACTTATTACAGTAATTAATTACTAGGTACTAACCCTGAACCTACACCTAAAACCTAACCTTAAGCCATGAAGTTACCTTATAGTCCCCAGTACTTTCTTAGGTAAGTACGCTGTAAATACTCATACTGTAAAATAAAGGGCAACCGACGCTGTTTTCAGCGCTGCGATTACACTTTGCATGCACTTCAAAAGGATGAGACTTTATTTTACAGTACGTGCACTTACACCTTTCTTACCTAAGAAAGTACTGGGTAACAGGGCTTGACGAACTTTTTTTGCTCACCAGTCACTGTTGCTAGTGGTTTTTCAAAGTTACTAGCCACTCAGCATTTTCACTGGCCACAATTTTGACTTCGATACCATGGGAAAAAAACAGCCATATAAATATTTTTAATGTTATCTCATAATTTTGCAGCAGGTTTATTAGGCTACTGTCACTTTAAGACCTGACACACAGATCCATTATACTGTTACACATGCGCTTTCTTTCTCAACTGTTTCCCTTCACTTAAAACATAACTGACTGTGTTTTGGTGAATACTGACCAACAACGGCATTTTGACATTTGTGTTTTTGTGTTATGGTGATGCGGAGGAGATGAACCCAAATGCAGACAGTATGCAATATACACGGTTTATTGATACAACTAGACAGAATAAACAGGAAAACAAAACCCACAAGGGGGCAAAACAAGACAGGTTAGACTAATTTGGACTGACAAGACTAGACTAAGACTCAGACAAAAACTAACAGCTAAGACAGGATCAAACTCTTCTTTCTAGACAAGACTTTCAACAGGTTACTCACAGATTGTTTCACACAATGAATGACAATGAACCGGCACAGGACAGCAAACACAAGGGGATTAAATAGGGAGAAACTAATGAGGGAAACAGGTGACAAGGGTAAAGCAATGATGACTAAACGAGGATAACAAGGGGGCGGGGCGAGGAACATGGCCCAGCAAAAGGCCATGTGTGTGAACATAAAACATGGGTCTGTCATGATCCTGCCTCAAGACCAGGGAAATCAAAGACTAGAAGGCAGAATCATGACATTTTGACTGTTTAAGTGCAATAAGCAGCGAAAACGAACTAAATTTAGTCCTGAGAGGTGGCTTTATGTGCCGCACTTTGGCTGTCAGCACAAAATCTGCGGGAATGAGTCAAATTATACGCAATCCCACGTAAAATAAAGTGCTAGCCGACCTGGAATTGATACAGAAAAACCGACGCCATTGTTCGTATTGCTGTGTATCAAGCACTGAGGAAGCTTTCGGAGCTGAAAGTCAGATTGGCGTTTCGTTTCATTGACCAATAAAATTAGAAACCTTTAAAATAGCATAATGGGGCACTTTAATCATTTGGCAGACGCTTTAATCCAAAGCGACTTACATTGCATTCAAGATGGACATTATGATTAGTTCATGCATTCCCTGAGAATTGAACCCACAACCTAGATATCGCAGACGCCATGTTATACAAACGTTATTCTCATTTCGATCATTTTATTAGTAAAATATCCCTATACTTACTGGTGGCGTCACATAGCGTCACTATTTCATGATTGGTCAAAAACCCAATTGCCCTTGTTTTGCCGCAGCAATTGCTAGTAAATTTTCTGTCATCTTTGCAGGAAAGTAATATGAATATTGTACAAAGTTATATTTATCTTAGGTAACACTGTGAAAGGGAATAGCAGATAACGCATACCTGTATAACCATAGATATCTATGGGTAAATTATTACTAAACATACATAATCGTTTTTACAGTTTACTCTACAATGCAAAAATACAGTTTTCAAAAGTATCCACCTGGGAGAGTCTTCGAAATGTTTTTTTTAGCAGGACAAAAACACCATCTCAGCGTGGACGAAAGGCCATAAATAGATAAAAAGATGCTTTTTAAGAAGTATCCAAATTAGATTAAAACACCCTACACTCTTAAAAATATTTTTTGGGACATTTTAATAATCTAAAGAACCAATTTCCACTATAAAGAACCTTTTGTGGAATGGAAAGATTCCATTGATGTTAAAGGTTCTGCATCCGTGCCAGTAAAGAACCTGGTCCCACTTTATATTCGGTGTCTTTAACTACTATATGTCCTAACATTGAAATTAATGCACTTATTATACATACATGTTTTTACATTATATTTTCAAAAATACCTGCATGTAATTACAGCTATAATTAATCTCTGTAATTACATCAATAATTACAGTTTACCTTCCCTTACCGTTATCCCACTTCAATAAAAGTTTTTTGCAATACAACATCAACACAATAACAAAAAATATACTTATTTTTTGAAGTATCCACATATTAGTTAAGGACACCAAATATAAAGTGTGACCAAGAAGCTTTATTTTTTTTAAGAGTGAATATAATCACGAGCCACCTCTAGAGCTTCAGAAGAGAGTCACACACTGTGCTCACGTATCAAAATCTGACACACACTCCCTGGCCTTTTTTCAGAGGATCCCAAAAATCCAGCATCCATGACTCAGGCGACAGAAAAGGATTTCCAGTTATTAAGGGCAGATGTGCTGTTCTAGCGAGCGTGGGTTTTCATGGCTGGGAAAAAGAAAACTGCAGATTAATACTTTAAATTTCACATCAAAAATCTTTTCACACACGTCTGGCTAATCAAAACTCTGGACCTGAAGCCGGTTGTCCTGCAGATCTGGTGTTTATTCGAGCAGAACCGCACGGCAGTGCTCAGATCTGGCCTTTTAATCCCGTTACAGAGACAGACGGCGAGAAGAGACACAATCCAGAGACGTCCATTTCCTCCTCTCAGCGCCTGCCATTGAATTCTGATGGCTGGAGGCTTCGCTCGGTTGTTTATGCAGATTTTCTTCGCTCTGCCTCTGTATTGTTGATGGAGTCCAAGACTGAAATTCCTCATCTCTACCTCACAGCCATCCATATATCATTTGAGTACAGTGTTTGACAGGCGCGTCTGCAGGAATCAAATCCATGGTCAGGTCTGCAGCATTTTGACCTTATGTTGACCTGCGTGCTAACAATGTTACCGAATAAACAATGAATATTGGATTTCAAAAAGTCTTTGAATAAAGTTCAATACAGAAGCTCAAAGTTGCTTTCTCAAGGTTTTGGCTTAAAAAAAAAAATGCCAAAAATCCCTTGACTTTAAAGTTTAGTGTCTCAGGTGTTTCTCTATATAATATATACAGTAAAATACTTTTTTTTCACGAGAAAATTACGTCAAGATCACAGTATTTTTTTATGCTGATTGTGATTACAAGAAATAAAATAGTAATAATGCATGGCCTCTTTAACGTAAAGTGATTCAATTCCTTCATTTTCTTCAGAGAAAAGCTTTATTAATAACATAAAAACCAAGTAAAAACCAAGAGATATTAATATGCATCATACAAGCAAGTTTATGGTTGGTAAGATTTGTTGATGTTGTTGAAATAAGTCTCTTCTGCTCACCAAGGTTGCATTTCTTTGATAAAAAAATACAGTAAAAACAATAATATTGTGAAATATTATTACAATTTAAAATAACTATTTTATATTTGAATATATTTTAAAATGTAATTTAATTTAATGTCCTGGATCCTTCAGAAATCATTCTAATATGCTGATTTGCTGCTCAAGAATCATTTCTTATTATTATTATAAATGTTGACAGCTGCTTCGTATTTTTGTGGAAACCGTGATATATCTTTGTTTTCGGGGTTCTTTTACGAGTAGAAACTTCAAAAGAACAGCATTTGTTTTTTAAATCGAAATCTTTTGTAACATTATAAATGTCTTCAGTGTCACTTTTCATTCATTTCATGTGTCCCTGCTGAATAAAAGCATTAAACAAAATCTCAAACTTAAGAAGCTATAACTCAGTGAGACTTCAACTTTTAATCCAACCCACAGTCACGAAATGTTGTTACCAGAGGATTGCAATTACTTCTAATTGCTTAAGTTTCCAAAGTGCTCACTGTACTCCATGTACAAGTAAAGGCACCACTGGTTTTCACACATTTGCGTCTGCTGCTAGTTATCAGCTAAGATAAAGTTGCTGTTATTATCAAATACGTGACGGTACGACACTTGAGCGATGTGGCAGTGCGAGCGCGACCTGCTGGTGCACCTCTTAAGATAATGAGCTCTGGGAATTCACATGCTTCTGATGCTTGATCAAAGACTCACTCCGGCCAATCACAGAGCGGCACACCTGCCCTCAGCCAATCAGAGCCATCCACAGAACAGGTACTTCACTGCAGAGATTCTCCTGAGACACTCTGGCCCTAATTAAAGCCAGAATCAATTTTACTGTTTTTTTTTTTAATTAGCCAGAAAGCTAATGTATTTATGCTTTGTAAATTCATGTGTTTTATCATTTAAATCACATTTGAGACGGTCTGAAAAAGAGCAATATAAACTTCCTCTTGACATCTGACCCAGCCCTGTGGTTTAGATAACAAAATACTCACTGAAGTCAAGCCATATCTTCAAACTCATTTATAAATAGAGAGGAGATTAGACACTTGTGCCATTAGCCACCAACCACATTAAAACTTCTGATAGCTGAGCGCTTTGACTGCATCTCCACAAAGACTTTACAACCGTGTGATTTCTTTTGATCATTTCAAACCCCGCAGGAATAAAACAGACAAAGGTGGTCAGAATTAGTGAAACTAATGTAACTATACTGAAAAAAAAATGGGTGTAGAAACAATTTTCACTCAGAAGTTGCAAGTAAATTTCATAATTACAAAGAAATGGCAAGAAACACATTGAATTAAAAATGACATTTTGAAGTAGAAAGACTGAAATTGTATTTTCTTGTAAAACATACTTCAATAATTCAATAATTATTAGTTTTTTACAGTGTACAACAACAATACATTTTTCCAGACGGTGAAAAAACTAAATCTGTTTTGTTTTTTAAACTGGTAACTGAAATAAAGATTAAATAAAATTAAGTATTATAATTATTTAATAACTATAAGATTAAAATAATGCTGCATTGTCAACAAACTAAAATAAGTTGAAGTACTACAATTACTAAAAATGACATGAAAATAAATTGATGCCAAATACAAAAAAAAAATTTAAAGGCACAAAATTAAAACTTAAACTAAAGTCCTAAAAAAAAGCTAAAAAAAAATAGCTGATTCAACATAACATCATTCAACATATAAAATACTAAAATAACACCATGCCAAAATGCATCACTTTTTGTTTTTTTTGCACATATGGTTTATAACTGAGTAAACAGATATATGCATGTACTGTTATTAAACCTTTAGCTTATACCAATAATCTGATAATTGTTTTCATGTCATGGCATAACCAATAAAAGACATATATTAAGTTAATATTCTTCTATACTATTTTGTCTAAATTAAAAATAAAACACTAAAAACTACAAATCAGTCGTTTTAATTAAAAATCAATTAAAATGAAACCAGAAAATATAAAATATAATTCAAAACATTAACAAAAACTATAATAGTATATCAATTATATACTAAAATAACACTAATCTGTTTATTTGAATAGTTAAAACCATTTAGAACCAATTGTTAATTGGAGTCCTTACACAAGTGGCTATGCAACACTTTATCCTCTTTTTTTGTGGCGTTTTACACAATAATATTATAATATTTATAACGATAACTACAACAAAATTGCGATAAATGGTGTTTTCTTTCTTTCTTTCTCTTTTAATGAATGGCTTCAGTAGCTTGTGGAGTATTTAACTAGTTTTTCAAAAGGGTTCAAAGGCTTGATAGTAGTCGAACCACTTTAAAATTATTAGTAACTTGTAGTTTGGCATGCCAGTTTCAAAGCAGCTTTATTGTTAAACCACAGAATCTGAGCCGGAGAATCATGATTTCAAATGAACAATATCAAAAAGGCAGCTCTTATTTTCTTTTAAGACAGATCTGAAGCTTAACAGATAAAAGGCCATTGTGCTGTAGAGCTCAACGGGCAGGTTTATGCAGCTGGTCTCTGGAAAGATCAAGTCGAGCGCAGCACAGAGCACTAATGCCCCCCAGACGGGCCACCGGACACACAGGGAATCCACTGCTGTGCACCACTGACTCCAAACACTGGAATTTGCCGGATTTTACGGTCAAGACAACATTGGAATGACATTCGCAAGACATATGATAGTATTTCAGAGGATATTCAGCATAAAATAATCATGGGTAGTACTTGACTTTATAAAATCAATTTTGATTGGGATGGAAAAATCTGCGATATCATTGGTTGATAAAATGTTCCCCGTCTATGCAGCTTTTTACTGCCATCAAGAGGGAGGCTTGAGCCCCTGCCCCTTTAATGAGAGGCTGCTCACTGCAGAGAAAATGGGTGGAGCTTGCGTCCAGCGAGGAGGAGGGAATATAATTTGGGCCTAATGGGTGGAGCTAGAATATACAACCACACCCTAAAGCCTTGTGCACACCGGGACGATTATCGCGCGAGCTTATCGCCAGCGTTTTTCAAGACTTTTTTCGACGCGTCTTTGTGTTCATACCCAAGCGATTTTCACTGGCGATGCACCGAGTGAATGTGCAAATTCACTCCCTGACAGTAGATGGCGCTTATTTCGTTTATTGATCAAATCCTATTTGATCTGCAATTCCTCTCCATAACTCCCTCTTATCGAGATTTTTGTAGTCGCTGTGGCGTTTGTCATAAATTTATTTGTGTTCAGACACCAAAGAGACCCGCAGCTCTACATTCATCTTGCCTCGTTGCATCTTCTTCTTCGTCTACTTGCTTCCTCTTCGTCGTCTTCTTCTATCAATGTGTGCTCAACAATGTGTGCTTGAGCGCCACCATGTACTGTAACTTCAGCAGCTCCAGGTACGTGAAAAAAAGCGGCAATCTTATTGGTTGGCCAGTTTTTAACACGGCACGTCAAACCAAAAAAAACGAACCCAAATCTTTTTTTATTTATTTTTTTATTACGCTTTTAAGCCTGGTTGTTTTGCGCGTCGGTGTGCATATTCACATCGGCGCCCCTTGTTTAGTCACGAGGTGTTAAACGTCATCGATAAGCGCGCACGATAATCATCCCGGTGTGCACGAGGCTTAAAGGGAAAGTTCACCCAAAAGTGAAAATTAGCCAATGATTTACTCACCCTCAAGTCATCCTAGGTGTATATGACATTCTTCTTTCAGACGAATACAATCGGAGTTACATTACAAAATGTCCTGGCTCTTCCAAGCTTTATAATGGCAGGGAATGGCTGTATATTTTTTGAAGTCCATCAAAGTGCATCCATCCATGATAAAAGTGCTCCACGCATCTCTGGGGGTTAATAAAGGCCTTCTGAAGCAAAGCGATGCGTTCGTGTAAGAAAAATATCCATATTTAAAACTTTATCGACTAAAATAACTAGCTTCTAGCTTCCTTTCTGTCTTTGATGGGGAATCAGGAAAAGTTTTGTACAACACATCTGTTTTATTGCAATGAAAATTACTTGAACGCATGTCATAATTATAATTTGCAAACTCCTAAGTAGGAACTTTGGAGGACTTAAAGGCTGTATTGATTGGGTCTGCAGAAAGGGAAAAATCATTTCAAAGGCAGAGAAAGTTATTACATTTTGATAAAAGATAATGAAACCCATCTTTTTTTCCTCTTTCGAAATAAATGTGCACTGATGAATCATGCACAATAAGACCAGGAGAGTTTCAATTTCATGTAATTTTTAGATACCTCCTACATTTTATAAATATTAAAATAATATTCAATACCACCATATTTCAGAAAAAAAAACTAAAACCATGTCTAAAACACCACAGATTGAGTTCAAATACACCAAAATGATTTTAAATAGTGGCCACTTTATAAAAAAAATATTTTGGTCAAACTCTTAATGAAGTGTAAATCCATTAATGAGATCTCATGCATGTGTTGCCTTGGGGAATCTTTTAAAAAGCGCACCAGGATCCTTCATTTCCCTGCTGTAGTTTCTGTAGAGCTCACTGTGTGTTTCACAGACAGAAGCAGAAGGAAAACTCACCTGTTTACCAAAGGTGGAGAGGAAGATTGGTCCCATGTCTCATACTTTATTAAGTTTTCACGTCCTTGGCAATAAACGGAGGTCAGCAGATGCTGGAGCTGGATTGACAGCATGGCTCTGGAGAAAACATGGTAACAGGAAATGGTGAATGTAGTGAGGTGGAAACCACATAAACACTCACACAAACGTCTCCCACACAGCCTGTGGGATAACCAGACAAAGCTGTCTGACTAACCTAAATTGATGTGCTCCTCTCTTCGGGGCGTCCTGTCAGTCTGGCCTACATGTTCACGCGTTCACTAGATGAGTTTCAGGAAAAAGTGCATCATCTTCAAACTCCTGTAAGCGCACAGGAACTGATTTCACCCCATAACAAAGCTCTGTTACTGAAGCATTATCTCTGAATCGAGTGAAATGCATACTTAGTATTTTAAAGCATCATAAGATGACACAAAGACTTCAACATTATGTTGCCTTATGTTGGTGGAAGAATATAGGCTAATTATATTTATTACATGGCTTGGTTGAATGCCGATGTAGAATGCGGTCTGTTATTTCTTGATAACAGACCGCTGCGAAGTATAACACACCGTTGCCATGAAAAACAGAGCGTTGCTATGGACGCGGAACGGACTATTTTCTTTAGCGAAACCAATACAATCGATAAACTATCAATAAATCAATAAACTCCTTTTTAAATCAATATTTTGTGTCAAATTATTGATTTATTTTGTAGGTAGCCATGTAATAAGCGGTATAATCCACTTCGCGTTGGGGTCCCGTTCAGCCTGTCGGGGTTGTTATTCGCTATAACAACCGCCTCGCTATACATTATCCCTTACATATATACACTGCCCGGCCAAAAAAGTTGCTGTTTGGATTTAAACAGGCAAATGCTTAAGAGTAAATGATTGGATCATAATTGCAGTGATTATTATGTTTCTAGCATGTTATATGTTTGGCAACAGTTCTTCTAACCCTGATTGATGGAGTGTGTAGCTTTTCATCTCTTAAACAGCCATGTAGGAAGACACAACATGATATTCCAGGATGACAATGTCAAGATTCCTCAGGCTCAGATTGTGAAAGAATGGTTGTGCTGGAGGAGACTTTACAGAGCGCTGGACTCTTGCATTGTCAATACAAGATCTTGACCAAAAATGTATGCACCTCTTGATTGAAATAACATCACAACATTTATTTGTTTATCAAAAGGTGCATCAATTTTGGTCAGGATATTGCATTGACAATGCAAGAGTGTGTGTGTATATATATATATATATATATATATATATATATATATATATATACAGTATATATATGCTGGATTCTTGCATTATACTGTATTTATATAAACAATAGCAGATATGCACATTTACCAGCCGAAAACACATGAAAAGTATACAGAGCTAAATACTGTCATAACATTAGACATATGTATTACCAAGTCACAAGTAGGCTATACCAATATAACGTTGACTTTGTTTGGACGAAACAGCAACAGCAGAAAATAACCAGTGCAGAGATGTTTTTAGCTTAGCAACATGCTAACATCAGGCTACTGGAATCAATTGTTGAGTATCCAGAGCCGGACAGTAACGGAGTACATTTACTTGAGTACAGTACTTAAGTACAATTTTGAGGGATCTGTACTTTACTCGAGTATCATTTTTGGGGAGTACTCATGACTTTACTCAAGTACATTTGAGAGGCAAATATTGTACTCTTTACTCCACTACATTTCTATCCATAACTGTGAGTACCCGTTACTTCTTCTAAAAAAAAAAAAAAAGGAAAAAAGAAACATCTCGGAAACCCTCTCAAATGTGATTGGATTGTGCAGGCGCCACTGATTGGGACAGCCTATCAGCAATCACCTTCAGCTTTCCGCCAAAGTCAACTCCATGGTCAGATTTAGATAAGAGACCAAACCATGGACGAAACAATGGATGAAGATGCAGCAGGTCCATCCCGGAAGCAATATTTTTTTCCCAGGATGGTAGGGGAAGACTCATGAATATTCATTAGGGAAGTCATCCCTGATTGGTCTTAACCCCAGTGACGGGTAGGTTTAGGGGTGGGGTTAGGGGTAGGTCATCAGACCAATCAGGGATGACTTCCCTAATGAATATTCATGAGTCTTCCCCTACCATCCTGGGAAAAAAATATTGCATCCCGGGAATGTGCCAAGCCGTGGCCCCACCTCGCCAGACTATTTCAATTTTCTGAACAAGTTAATGATAGTTTTCGCTTCAAGTGTTTGCTGTGTTTACCAATGTAAGCACTGTGGAAGTAGTAATGCAATATTTAGAAAATGTACTCTTGTACTCTTGATACTCAAGTACTTTTAAAAACAAATACTTTAGTACTTTTACTTAAGTAGACATCTGACTGTAGTACTTTTACTTGTACTTGAGTAAAATTTAGCAAGGGGTATCTGTACTTTTACTCAAGTAATGTAGCTGTGTACTCTGTCCGCCTCTGTGAGTATCGCGCGCTTCTCGTTAGAAACAGTATTTGTGTGGCGCTTACAAAGAGCGTTCCAGATCAGGTACTATTGCAGACAGTAAACGGCAAGGCACTAGGTTTTGAAACAGAGCTAGTCAACAACGCCAACATTAGAAATACTGTGGCAAAATCACAATGAAGAAGTGCGCACTAAAGAGCTAACAGCACATTGTGCACTTTGTTTTTCTTTTCAGTTTTGTTGGGAATCAGGACTTTTTGCTGTGCCAACATAGACTGCGACTCTCGAACTTAACAAATCACTTGGGAGCCGCAAGACCCCGGCGTTCAGTGTTTGATGGCGTGATTCACTCATGCTGCAAATGTTTCTCATATAGACAGCAGGGAAAAGGCCTTGTGTTTCAGATGGCTAACTGAGTAAAGCTTGAACAGACGCCAGTCGCTAAAGCTGAAGAGTAAGTTTGAATGATTATTTGAGACCATCTCAATTCTGACACTAGTGGTGTTTGTTAACACAAGGATCATTACTATATTCTCATCTACAGCTTATTGAGGACTTGAGCCATTAAGTTACCAACTAGCAATATAGCAGCACAAAAACATTCACTGTAAAAACAAAATTAAAGTCCCCCTGTGGTGAAAATAAAGTGTTTGATGTTGTTTATATTTCTATGTGGTGTTTTAATATGCAGTTGTACATGGTTTGTCTTAAAGCATAAGTCAACAGCATTGCTGAGTATTTTCTCCTTAAAACTGCTGTTAACCAAAGACAGTGTCAAAAATGCGGTTTGAAATCGCTGGTGTTTCTGACGTCACAAACTACCTAACCAATCAGATCAATGAGTGATCGTCAACAAGTGGATCTCTGAGCTGCTGTGAGTGAGTGGAGGCGGGGCTAATTTGCATATTCATAGAACGGCTTATACTAAATGAGGCAAGGGTGTCGAGTTACATTCAAACTATTTTAAGGCATGAAAAATTATTTTTCAAGGAAAAAGCGTTTAAATGTGTCATTTTGGTGATCAAAGATGAGTTTTAAGGGATAAAATTATTGACTACAGCGGGACTTTAAAAAAAAAGTTATCTTTTAGGAAGAAAGTAGAACTTAAAAAAGCCCATGCAAAAAATAAACACATGATCTTTTTTTTTTTTAGTGTAGCGATTTCTAAATGGAAATACTGTATTATTATTATTCTTTTGTAGACGCCTAATTTTACACTGGGATCTTAAAAGCATGAAATTGACACCAGAAAAGAGACAGACAGAGAGAGGGAAGTTTAATAAATCTGCGCTTGATCTCTACAAGAAACGTCGTCTTGGTCTTAATTTAGAATCTGCCCTCAGATCGCTAGATATCCTGAAATCCGTCTCATTAATGAACATGTGGGTGGAAAACCTTAGATCTGCTCCCTACTCTGCTCCAATTACTCCTGTGTGGTTTTCAGCTCCCAAAAAAATCCAGAGATACCATAAAACAGCATGAAACAACAAGTTGCAGTGTGTCGTTGAATCTCTCGCTAATAGCTTTCATCGTGATACAGGCCTATTAGATTCCACTTTTAGCCAAATGATCAATAGTTTCAACTCAACCTCCTGAACAGATAACAAGCCAATCAGATTGTGAAATCCATCACCACTGTCGCAACAACGAGTCCCTCTCCTCAGTGATGACTGATGACTATCAGACCAGAAAGTAACCTGAAGAAAATCAAACGTAATTAAGTCCGGCGATTCGATCGATCTGGGAAATGATCCGCTCTACTCTAGCCAACCGTATACCTCTAGGAAAATGTGACCCTTACAGAAAATAGGAAACGGATCCTGGGAGACTTAAAGAAATATAACTTAAATATAACGAAGAGGTTTCCGAATGTCTATCTGCAGTCTATGACAGGTCCTTGTGAAAGGCGATAAAACTATTCCAGTGAGCTAATTAAAAGAAAAGGGAAGAGTTTTCCAATCCTCAGGCACCGATGGGGATCCAGGCACTTGCACTGGCTCTCAGATCAGAAGTGTGTGTGTGTGTGTGTGTGGCATTAGATTAGACTTAGAGCTGTTCATATATTCTTATTCAGTCCTCGTGTTAAAGTTGAACAATTGTTTTTGGCTCTACCACCGAAAATAATAATAATAATAATAGTAATAACACTAAGGTTTGGGGTTGGTAATATTTTTTTAAAAGTATCTTCTGCTCACCAAGGCTGTATTTATTTAAGATATTATTACAATTTAAAATAACTGTTTTGTATTGCAATATATTACTACAATGTAATTTATTCCTGTGATCAAAGGTGAATTTTCAGCATCATTACTCCAGTCTTCAGTGTCACATGATCATTCAGAAATCATTCTAATATGATGATTTGATGCTCAAGAAACATTTCTGATTATTATCAATGTTGAAAACAGTTGTGATTGCTCGTGGAAATTGTGATAATATATTTTCTACTCATCAGAATTAATTGATGAATAGAAAGTTCCAAATAACAACATTTATTTAATATAGAAGTCTTTTTAAAAACATGATAAATGTCTTTACAGTCAATTCTGATCGATTTATGCTGAATAAAATTGTTAATATCTTTTAAAAAAAATAAAAATAAAAACGCACTGACTCCAAACTTTTAAACAATAGTACAAAATAAAATATTTAAAATATTACAAATTTTTTAAAAAAATAACTAAAGACTGACTCAAGCAAAGTCCAATTTGTAAATGATTATTTCTTTTGATTTGGATGTTTTCAATGAATCGATTAAACACTTCACTAGGTCTGAAAAATGTATGCACAAATTTGACTGAACCAGAATCTACACAGACACACACACACATACATATACACACACAACAGTTCTCGAATCTGATTGGCTGAGAGCCTTTTCCAGTCATAGATATTCCCCCAGTATCAGCACTTGAACCGTTTCACCGTTTATATCACTCCGCTTTAGTGACAGTCACAGCGGACGAGCAAATACACACTATTTTTTACAAAAACTACTGTTGTTGTGTCACGAAATGTAGTTGTAAGACTTTTCCCATAATATTCAGATGTTTTTTGTCTGTAATTTCAGCATCTGCATCCATACTGAACAGACACACCTTGACCTTGGCCATGCTGAGTTATGGAAATGTATAGAAAAGTATAAGAAAGGATCGAACTGTGCACTCTAAAAAATGCTGGGTTGTTTTAACCCAATTTTGGGTCAAATATGGCCAAACTCAAATATTGGGTTAAAAATGTAATTTAAAAATGGAACCCAATGGCGGCTGGGCTTGTCCGTATTTGACCCAAAATTGTGTTAAAACAACCCAGCATTTTTTAGAGTGTGTGGGCTTCTGTTTAAGAAGTCATAACCTCGTCCAAATGGAACCAAAGAACACGTGAAACGGCAAGCGCAACCTTGCCAAAGCAATGCGGCTTTCCTGTCAAGCACAGATCCACTGCTCATGTGTGTGAAGGTCAGGTTACTCCTTTAACCAGCATAAGTGGAGGCCGACCCTGGCAGCTATGAGCTTATTCATAACGCACAAACCATCGCATGAATAGATGTGTGGGAGATAATTCACATCTCGCTCAAAGGTCACTCTCTGCCTGCAAAATGCCTTTCAATTTCCCAGCAAATGTCAGCGTGCTGAGCAGCTCCTAAAAAGTTTGGCTTTTCATTCAAACCGCAGCGTAATAGCTCGTCCTTTTCATTCAGTTTTCAGAAGGATCCTCAAATCACTCCATTTATTTCCTGAATGAGCGGTTACAGCTTTTTGCTCCAGTGTCGTCTTAACTACAGCTATTTTGGATCATGATTCTCTTTCAAAACCTCACAAACTTCTGCCGGTGACTTTCCTGTTGTCTGAATTACATAATATTTGTGCTGAGGAGAGAGGTTCCCCTGATGGCCCTTGCAGTAATTCTGCTTATATAAAAGCCAAACCGTGAAATGTGCTTTCTTTGCTATCGTTGCTAATTCCTCTGCCACATGATTAGTTGCTAAAACGAGCGTAATTGCTCCGATAATGAGCACGGTTCCATTGAAAATGGTGCACAAATGTCAAAGATGGCACATAATCTCCTATTAGCCGACAGAGTTCTGGATTCTTCATGATGCCTGTGACGAGACTCTGGCTGCTCACTTATTTCAATAAATTACCCATGGAATATTATAGGACTGTGGTTGTTTTCACATTAACAACTGTACGACTATGACCTCAGGCAATCAGATATTTCAGTCTGATGAAGAAAAGCGAAGAGGATCATGCAGAAGATCATTTTTGTTTGACTGGCACATCTTTGGTTTTATAGACTCTACTTTTTTTTCTTTTTTTTTAAAGGGAAAACTTTGTTACTTCAGGCCCATTGAGTAATATGAACAGATACATGTATTAGTAAATGTTACTAATAAATGTAAAAGTGTTACTGATCAATGCAACTAGTTTCCACCAAAAAAACATATAATTAAATAACATAAATAAAGTTAAATAATTAATAAGCCAGTGCAAGCATGAAAAACGAAAATGCACATAAAACTGAACAGATAAAATGAATAAATGCATGCATGTATAAATATATATTTAAACAAATGCACATAAAAATAAATAAAATGCATAATAAACAGATGCACATAAAATAAATTATGCAATAAAAATGCATATACATGCATAAATAAATGTAAGAAAAGCACATAAAAATAAACAGATGCACATAAAATAAATGAATATGAATATGCATAAATGCAAACAATTCATAAATAAAAATAAAACTGCACATAAAATAAACAGATGCTTATAAAATAAACAAATAAATCAAATACATATAAGATAAATCAAATGCATATAAAATAAACATTATAATATAATATAATGTAATGTAATATAATATAATATAATATAATATAATATAATATAATATAATATAATATAATATAATATAATATAATATAGAACCATGTCACCATATGCAGGGTATTTTCTATTTTTTCTTAAAATGTTTTTTTTTCCCCCATTCTGAGGATCCATCATTTTCAGCCAAACAGTCATTGAAGCCAATTAGATTAATGGACAAGATAAACACACAGTAAACAACTAAAAATAAATGCATGTTTCCACTGGATGAAAAACACAATGTTCTTTAAATGAAAGGACAATGCTGAATCATTCATTTATTTTTACCAATAATAAACAGCCATGTTTACTTATTCGTACATTTTTACTAAAACATTTTAATGGAAAATTGTTAATGTTTTTGAGGAAAGAATCAGTGAATCAATTATTTGAAATGAACAAATGATTAGTGCAACTAAGATGCTGTCACAGATATATTATGATTATTCAAATCATTCTGCCCTTGACATTAAAATAAAACATAGTTATTGAATATGGGCTCTCATTTGAACGGTTTCAGATGGCTAGTACTAATTTCCTTTTAGACGACAGCAGTGGCTAGAAGAAAAGTACAAATTTGACACCATCATAACTTCAGTAATTATGGTATTTTGATGGAAACTAGTAATAATGATGTATTTTTGTAAGGGTCATGGTCACCAGCTAAGATCTGCACAAGAGTTTATTATATCTCTGGGTCACATTGAGGAAACACAAAGATATGCTAACTAGATGCAAAAAGCAGAACTGAACCTTTGAGTTGGACTCTGAAAAGCCATTTACTGAGTCTACGGGCGTCGTGAATGCAGACCTGAGGAGGTCGGGGCCGGGTCTGTATTGTGCACCTGGGAAAGGCATTATTAAGCTGTCACGACAGGGGCCCGCGTGGCATTTAGTGAGCAGAGGTCTTGCTGAGCCCATATTATCTGTAAAACAGAGCGAGAGAAAGTTTGTGTTAGAGAGAAATGCTATTAAAGACTTGGTACCAAACAGAAATGACATGTAATCCTAACCTTTAAGACTCTCTTTGGCCCATGGGTTACATTTCTAATCACATTTATTCTCCAGAAAGCATCCTTATCTTCTACTATTCCCCTCTCTCCAATCTTTTCTACAAGATATCAGGATTATTATGCATTTTTTACGAGGAGCCACATTTCCTTACTGGTTACGTTTTAAATCCATTTCCTCAGAGAGCCGGTTCTGGAGTTCAGAGGAATGTTAAACGGGTCGATCTTTGTCCTCCTGAAGGAAGATACAGAACATAAACGAACACTGTAACAGCTTTAAATGTGCATTGCTTTGTTTTCAGACAGACTGATTGTGATGTCAAACTTTGCAAATGCTTAAACATTACTTAGGCTAATGATTATTAATGATCTCATTGCAAGTTTCTGTCATCCCACTTTTGAGATACAGAAGAAGATTTATGCTCATATATCTAACACCATCTTTAAAAGCTTTGATAAATAAATGGTCTATGTGATGTATTGACTGTGTTTTAATAAAGCATTTGCTTATTACAAAAATGACAACTAGCAGACATTAAAAATGAAAATCTTTGAAATAAAATGTGTATGTGTATAGTTATTAAACAACAATTTCAATAGCACATTAAATGGCTATTTTTCTACATAAAAAAGTTACACAATATGTTGTGTGCTGCCATTTTTTCAATTAATATATACATACATATTTATATAAGCGTAAAAATATTATGTTAAATATATATATACTTTTTTTATATATTATATATATACATGTATGTGTGTGTGTGTGTATGTGTATATATATATATATATACATACATACACACATACTAAATCATTAAAATTAAATAAAAAATATTTAATTGTAAATATAATTAAATATAATAAATTATAGAAAATATAGTATATATATATATATATATATATATATATATATATATATATATATATATATATATGAAGAGTTCAGATGCAAAAGCCTCTAAGTGCCATCTGAAATTTTCTTCTAGAATGATCATTTTTATCAAGCTCATATATTTAAGTTCAGTAATTTCACTTAAATGACATTTAATAGGTAATTTGCATTGCCATTTAAGTGAAATTACTGAACATAAATATATGAGCTTGATAAAAAATGATCATTCTAGAAGAAAATTTCAGATGGCACTTAGAGGCTTTTGCATCTGAACTCTTTATATATATATATATATCCTATATTTTCTATAATTTATTATATTTAATTATATTTACAATTAAATATTTTTTATTTCATTTTAATGATTTAGTATGTGTGTATGTATGTATATATATATTTGTATCCATTTTTTTGTCTTAATTGGTCTCTTTGTTATAAATAACTAAATAAATAATCCAGAGACATGAGATCTTACAGGGGACACACACATCTGTGCCGGATGAACACAAACGCCTGATGTTGTTGTGGTTTTTGGCAAATCTGTGAGTAAAACCAGTCCCCCATCTGTCACTATTGTTTCACACGTTCTCGCTGCGGTTCGTCTTTCTGTCGTAAACAGCCACAGATGTAACCAAAGAAAGTTTAGCACATCTTCAATCTCCCATGAAATCCCATGACGATTAGGAAATTAGAAATGAGTCGTGTTCCCCTGCAAAAACACAATGTTCTTAACAGAAGATTACTTTAGAAATGAATGCAAAGGATATTAATGACAACAACCAGAAATGGGGACATGCTTCAGAAACGGTGCGTTTGTATGAGAGACGTTTGAATCCAGCCTGAATTTCCTGACGCCTTTCTAATGTCTCCATCAAAACAGGAGCAAAAGCAACAATTAATGTCGTTACTAAACTAAACATACAGCCAGAAAGCTACTGTATATATTTAAATGCTACAGACGAGGCACTAAAGATGTAATTAAGAATATTTATGTAGTGAGTTTGCAGTAAAACAAACACATCATGTGCAATAGCAGCAAAACCGATGTCATTATCACAGCATCAAACATCTGTTGTAGATATCAGAGCTGAGTTTAGGACAGCATGGGCAGGGAAGCCGTCAGTAAATCGTTCAGGACTCTTTTGATAGTGTGCATCCGAGAGAGACGGAGAGACGGAGAGAGAGAGAGACGGAGGAAGTCCTCAGCTCTTCATGTGAGCTGTCTTCCAACAATGCCATCAGTTCCCGCTACATGCCTGTTTCCATGGAAACCCCTCAGATATAGCAGGTGAAGATCAGGACAGGGAAATATCATGAGTTAAGAGAGGACTAGGTGTAGGTGGTTGCCAAAGTGTTGTTATGCAGTTGCTAGGGTGTCCTGGGTGGTTTCTAGGGTGTTGCCAAGCAGGGTGACCCAACCCATTTAATAATAAAGGTAAATCTCATACCATGGTCTTTGGTACAAAGTGTATGTTTAAATTAAAATCTAACAATAATGTGTAACGAAGGCACATTCTTGCATAGAGTAGATCCAATTAAATATTTGGGCTTAAGGCTGCTGAACTTACTTTTAAACCTCACATTGACTATATACTTTGTACGATTCAGTTTGGAACCAGTGTATTGTATCGATCTGAAATTTTTTTACATTTAATGTTCGGAAACAAACTTGCTTATAACTTGCAACTTATATTACCATTTTTGATTATGCAGATGTAGTTTATCAAAGTGCATCGACAACTAATGTTTCGCCTCTTACTTCAGCTTACAATGAATTGTGCAGATTTGTTATTGAATGTTCAATTGACACACTCCATTATATCATGTATGATTATTAGATTATTAGAAGGCATCTTCACTGGTTGCAATGTATTTTCAAATGTGTACATTTTAATTACCCTAATAATTTGCATCAGTATATCATATTCTTCCATCAAATCTATTAAGATATTCCTCACATTAATTGTTTTCTTATTCCTTTAGAAAGTTTTTGGGAAGAAAGCATTTAGGTTGAAGGCTCCTGTAGATTGTAATAATCTACCTTTAATCTACTAATAATCTACCGATTGTAATAATCTTACCTTTAGTATGATCTTTGACTTAATTTTATGTTTAAAATGGTTTGCTTCTTTATTTTGAAACTTGTTGTAATTGCTTCAGATGATATACATGTATCTATGTTTTTGTTTATTAATGCTAGGCAAATATTCATATTTTATGTGTTAATAATATTTTGTAGTGGTGTGTTTTTTGTTTTGAATTTTATTTGCTAATGAGAATTTTTTTTCTTTCTGAAAATGAAACAAAATGTGGCTATAGGATGCTTGCCTTCATAACAATTCTTGTTATTGTTTTCCTGTAATGAATCATAACAGTCCTGCTATCATCTCATTATCAAATCAACAAGGCTTATTCATGTTCAGAGAACATGTAGGGCAGATATTTGTCATGGAAATCTGACCTACATCTAAATATCTCAGTCCCACCCCTGGGACGACGACATCATCATCATCATCATCATCATCATCATCATCATCATCATCATCACACGCTGAAGAACAAACACGAGTGAGACGGCAGGAATATTCATCCTGCCGATAAACGCACTTCAAAGAGACGTCATTGTGACTGTAAAATGACTAATGCCAGATCCACAAGGCCTCAGAGTGGGTGTTTGGCGGATGCTAATGGTTTAACAGTCACTATATCAGCTAAAACTCTCGCTTTCTCTCCTTATGTCTGATTTGGGCACTGACCGGTCCAGATGGACATGCATGGATCTTTGTTGGAAGCAACGGTCAGTGTGGCCTGTCGGCATGATATTGGTCTCTTGATCCAGAACAAGCCGCCACGGGCATTTTCCCCGTTCTTTATCTTCAAAGCTTCACAGCTATATGGTTTCAGCTCTTTGTTGGACTGATCTGGAAGCAGGTAGTTTGGAAGTGCAGAAGTATTCCCCCAAACTTACGCATCCGCTTTACTCTGGGTCTCTGCCAGCTGATAGCAGCAAGGTTGCTATGGAAACAGACAGGACTTATCATGGAGGAGGGGATGCGTTTTATCACCAAGTGTAAGGCTGGAAAGTCCAAATATATTTACTGCAAAGCATTATGTGTTTTAATTCAGCAGAAACGGAGAAGTAAGATTTCCTTTGAAATGTCCTCTATATCTGAGTAACCTCACCAAACACCTCAAGAACATGTTCACATCACATTTCACCCCAAAATCAAAATTATGTTGTAGATAAAAGATAAAGTCTGTTTTTAAAGACCATTAGGGTGACATTAAAGCACTTTTCCATATTCTTGTCACTGTAACTGAGTGACAGATATTATATATTTATATACACACACACACACATACACACACACATATATATATATATATATATATATATATATACACACACACACACACACACACATACATATATACAATACATTTAATAATAATAATATAAAACAAATGTATATAATTCCAATAAAATATATTTTAGTGATACAAATCACAGAATAATAGCAATTACTGGACTTTTTTTATAATCCTAATCCTTTTTTCTTCTTTTTTTTTTTTACATTTTATATATAAAATGCATGTAATTACAGTAATTACACACACACACACACACACACACAGAGAGAGACACAGAGACCCACACACAGACACAAACACGCACACAGAGAGAGAGAGAGAGAGAGAGAGAGAGACAGTATAATAGTATAAATGCATATCATTTCAATAAAATATATTTTAAAGTGAAACAAATCAAATCACAAACTTTTATACACATTTTTTAAACTCTCCTGAAATTTAAACAAGCAAAAAAGGTCCTAAATCATCATAAAAAAAGCGAAAATATATATATATATTCTTTTCTCTTTTGCTTTTTGGGGTTAAATGTGACCCGAGCGTGTTTTTTGTATTCATGACTTGTTTTTCCCAAATTCACTCCTGTCCAATTCCGTGTATTGCCTCTAAATTAATGAGTTTTGACGACTGTTCAAGATCAGCCTGTTCTAAACTCTCTCTAACCCCTGTAAAACATGTCCTGTAATTGTTTAAGTGCTCTGTTTAAGCTTTTCTCTTCCTAAACATACTTGAACGTTCATTTGCTGATAACATCAATGTGTGTGTGCGCGCATTTGCAAATGACTAAAAGGCACAGAGCCCAGTTATTAAGAATGAAAATACGAAAAATACTTTTTACGACATGAAGAATGAAGCTTGCACAGCTGGTTCAGATTTCCACTGTGCTTTGAACCACTTTCTGTTTCTCTCTCTCTTCCCTTTAGGATCCCTGGTAATTTGAGCATAATAAGTAATCGGGATTTATGCCAGGATGTAGAGATGCTGTACGATCACACTCTCTCACTTTCCTGCTCTTCCAAAAGAGGTTCAGATAGAGAAGGACTGCTAAAATAATGAACGTTTCTCCATGTGGTTATGAGAGATGTGAGACAGACAGAGAGAGAGAGAGAGAGAGAGAGAGACAGAGAGAGAGAGAGATAGAGAGAAAGACATGCTGTCTGTCTGGTTACTGCGGTATCCAAAGCTGCGGTTCTGTAGGTCTAATTTCTCATTGAGTTGCTTTAGATTTTTTCACTTGCATGAAAAATAAATAAGAACTTATTAAGTATTTCATAAAATCCAAAATTTTGAGAACAACCAATTTAACAACGAATGATACTGAAAGAACGAGAGAAGCTGAAAGAAACAAAGACAAAAAAAGGGGGGGGGGAGGCATACGGCACAATAAAAGTCAAAAGAATGAGTAATAGATGATTTCCTCAAAGTTAAGCAGAATCATTCTAACATTTGTAAGATAAAAATCAGCTCAGAATTCAATTCCTCCTCAGATGTTATCCGTCATGTGTTGTTTGATACTGACTGTGAACTCACTATAACTTGAATCAAAGCTTGATTTGTTCTCTTTAAAGGAACAGATCAAAAATGAAACATTTGTCATCGTTTATACTCACCCTCGTGTCGTTCCAAATCCCATTTGACTTTCTTTCATCTGTAAAACACAAAAGGAGATGTTAAGCTAGCAGTAATGTCAAACCTGGTGTAGCATCATTTTTTATTTATCACAAAATGTAATGATATTTTAGAAGATTTTCAGGTAAATAACAGCTTAAATATGTGTCTGTTCCTTCTTCTGTACTACAGAAGATTTGAAATATATACTATATCTTTATGACAGTTTTATTTGCATTTTTGGGGGAATATATGTTTTTTCCACAGAACCACCATTTTCTGGTTCCATAAACAACCTTTTTAGTAAACAGTTCCTTAAAAGAGCCATTTTTTTATTATAATAATAATCTAAAGAACCTTTTTCCACTTTTAAGAACCTTTTGTGCGATGGAAAGGTTTCATGGATATTAAAGGTTTTTAATGGAACGATTGATGCCAATAAATATATTTTGAAGAGTGTAATTTCATTGTATGGAAAGAGCAGCTCAAACGTGCCTAAACGCCTACGTTTCACTGAAGAAAGAAAGTCATACGGTTCTGAACAACATGAGTTGTTAAAAAAAAATAATTTTGGAAGAACTATTCCTTTAAATGTTCTTCTTTGTCTAAGATCTCCTGTACGTTTTCTCTTAATGCTACAGTGTACCACCAGTAAAATAATAAGAGAAAAGGCGTTGTCTGGTAAATGTCAGTCGCACTGCTTGAGCCTCGCCTTTCGGATTATTTCAGGATTAATTGATGCCTGAATTTCCATTGCGTGGAGGCACAAAGATAGAGTTTGCGTCCTCGAACTCTGACAGCTTTACAAGAAGTCCCTTTGGTCAGTGCTATATGAGCTAGCACAGTGTCTGTGCAGCTGTTACATCATGCCAGGAATTACTGATCAAGGCAGAATGACTCATGAAACGTGCCGGTCAGGACCAGATTTTCTTCCCTGAGCGGGGAATTTCTCTAGCCTGGTCCTACAGACTCTTGTACATTTCATTTGTACAGAGAGTCTGGCCACTCTCCATTTACAAGCGTTAACTTCCTTGAAGGCGGGTACGCTGTTGAAGTTTAAAACTATAGGATCTGCCCAGAGCCACTCTGGATCTGCCATAACCAATCGCTAACGTTTGGTTGTGACGTAACCCTACAACTCAAACTAGCGCACAACCTCAACGTTATCGTTTTCAGCCACTCCCTCTGTTAGCTGATTGGGCCGGTAAAAAACTGGCCGGAGAAAACCCACGAATATACCGCAAACCCAGACGGAGTACTGAAGGAAAATAAAAATTGAGCGGAAGTACGTAGGAGGGCGGAGCCAGGCTAGTGATGCTGAAATTTTGGTGAAGCAGGAATGCTTAAAAGTGGTTTTAAAACACATTAAATAGTCAGTTAGCACTTCCAGCTAAAACAACCCAGGTTCCTTGCTTAAACGCCCACTGAAGTGCCTTGAAACGTGCAGCATTTTTCAATGTGTATACTTAATTATACCTTCTAAATGTCTAAATGTCATTGTTTTGGAGCACACTAGCTCATGGGGACTTTAAGGGGACAATGGCTATAGCTCATAGATTGTTCCCCGTGGAATATTTACCTTTCTTCTGCTTCCCAGAGTAAAAGAGCAGTTTCCTGAAATAAAAACAATCAAGAAAACAAAACCTAGTGAAACCCTTAAGAGACTTTGGTGTAGAGGTTCAGCGCTCGGGGCTGGTTACCTCAAAGTCACTGTTTGATCACAGCAAGAGATGAACCATGAGCCACCTCTATCGTGCCCTCGAGCAAAGCTCTTAACTCTAGGTTGCTCCAGGCAAAGTGTCCCTGTAATGGAGAAATTCATTCATCACGTCAATTTTTAGGTCATCCCGGCAGGATAATTCACCATGGGTAGTCTCAGGAACATCAAATGGTTGTTTACAATAGTAGTTTTTTATTTATGAGAAAAATAAAGCCTGTGGATAAAGTTGCTACGTAATGGTGCTGCCACATTTATTGCTGGTGAAATTTTGCAGATGAAATCAAAATAATCCGCAGTGAAAAAATTCCTCACATTTTGCTCGTGTTCATGTTGGTCACACGAGAAAGAGACGTTTGTAAGCGGCGCTTCAAGCATCTCCATTCTAATAGCAAATAACTTTTTTTGCACACAAAAATTCACTATTGTGACTGCAGCTTAAGGCCTACAGTTATTGTTGAATTTGTCAAGCACGGAAATTTGCATCCTTTGGTCTCAGTCCTTATTGAGAAAGCTGTTTTAAAAACATTTCTAAGCACATGGTTTCAAGATTCACATTTGAGGTATGTCATTTCCATTGTAGAACAAAATGTGAAGGTGTCTTCAAGTATATATTCAACAGCAACACAGAACTCATTTTACAGAAACTCATTTTGCCTCAAACAACTCTTCTAACTCTCTTCTAGTAATACAAACTGAACAAGTTCATTGCACAAATCTATTGCAACATCATGTGAATATTGTGGAAATGAATTCACACCCTATATGATTATGGATAAATGCAATCTTCTCAAAGAAAGTCATCTTTTGAAAATCTTAAACTGATAGTTTCTCACTTGTCAGCCCCAACAGGAAAACTTCAGATACATCAGCAGTGTTTCTTTGATCAAGTCCTCATTGGTTACTTTGAACCATGGTTATGCCAAGCTGTCAGGATTGGTGACTCAGCCTGTACCCTATGAGGTCCCACAAGGCTATGTCTTTGGCCCGCTGATGAATCGATCTATCTCCACCAAAGCTGTATCTCGTCACCCCCGCAACCCCAGTATCTCCTCACACCTTACCCCCGAGTTCAATCAAGGCCTCTCCTCAACCCCATGTCCCCCTCACCCCAGTCTCTCCGCTCGAGCCTTGTAGTCCAGTCCAGCTGCGATCAGTGGCTATAACCACACAATTACCCAGTGAGGAGAACAATGAGCTCAAAATAACAGCAAGCGAGAGAACGTATTATCTGGCCTCTCTGACGTCAGGCTAGCCATGGCAACTAGCCTGCTTTGATGAACCATCACACAGACATCAAACATTCCCTTTATTAAGATCAAAGCTTCCATTCTCCCAGAATAGAATTATTTCTGTACGGCCAACCCGCAAGCGCTAGGAGACACGGATCTGCATGTAGCACACACAATGGTCGTTTCATCACATGGATGGACACTCAAAAGGAAACATGGGCAGAAATATAAAATTAAGACCAGGTGGTCTTAAAGATGGTGGGTAATTCATCCAAGAAACTTAATTCATGCATAAAAAATACTGTGTTATGAGAAAATATGAGAAAGGCTTATAGGAAAGAAAAGTAAAATAATACAAATAACATTTTTAATAGTTTCTTGTAGATAGCAATGAGATTAATAACTAGAGTAAATGGAGACATCTAATAAAGTTTCCAGAGAAAAAGACCCAAATCTCTCGTGTCTCATTTAGAGTGTGAAAAATCTCAATGTCCCAAATGTGCTAAGATTTGCCAAGATACAGTCTGCAATCAAAAGTATCTCAATATGAACCCAAAATTCACATTTGAGGAATGAATGTCATTATGAACTCAAGCATTCTCATTAAATGATCTGAGCAGCTCTATTTTATAGCTCTATACCAGGGTCAGATTATGAGGAGGTCGAGCCCTTGGCACAGACCTGTCTAAACGCCCCCGGCGCTCCCGTTTGTTGAGCGGGAGAACGGTGAAGTGCTTCAATTTCCCGTTGGATATGGGTTTAATGGTGTGGCGCTACAATTTCTCATTGAGTGTGGGATTTGCAGTTCGTCATTGCAGTTATTGTCAGTGTTATTGTCAGTGTTGGGGCCTTGGGGGTTATTACATTTTTCAAGTAACTAGTAATGTAATGTATTACTTTTCCCATATATTTACTGACAACTCACCAGTCCCATGATGAGAGAAATCGGGAGTAAGTGCAGAGGCGCTGTGTGCACTAAATAAATGGCTATTGTAGTTCTAAATGTGAGCATGCATTAACTCATCTCACTTGCACAAAAACAGATTCAGTGTTCCTCAAAATGGATAAAAACAGTGAAATGCAAACTCAGAATATTACGCAAACCTGCAATAAATAAATATGTTAAATAACACAAATATACTTTATGTATTTAATCTCACTTTAACCAATGTCTGCTGACCTTCGATGATCCAATTCAATCATACTAATAAGCAAAAATGACACATTTGGGTTAGTTTTTAGTGCTGAAGAAAGAGTGTTGAACTTTCTTCTCCTGCGATCCATGATGGCAGCACAGCTTAAAGGTTCATTTGAGCTCTACTGAACAGGATTTTGCACTTATTTATTTCACTTTTGGTGTGAAAAGGCCTTTACATTTGACAAAAATAGAACTTTTGTTATTAAGAAACAAACAATCAAG
This sequence comes from Abramis brama, assembly GCF_963993115.1. Lineage (NCBI taxonomy): Eukaryota > Metazoa > Chordata > Actinopteri > Cypriniformes > Leuciscidae > Abramis > Abramis brama. The sequence continues at coordinate 29,208,540 of NC_139982.1, forward strand.
CCCAGCCCAGGTGAGAAAAAGTAATGCAAAAGTAACGTAACAAAAAGTAACTTAACAACGCAATACGTTACTTTTTAGGGAGTAACGCAATATTGTAATGCATTAGTTTTAAAAGTAACTTTCCCCAACACTGATTATAGTCTCATTTGTGTCCACTTTAGTTAATTTTAAGATAAACTCCTGAGAAAAACCGAGCTAAGAAAAAGAAACCTCTACACACTGATACGTTTTCCTCTGGGTCTCTTTAAAATACAGAACAGCATTTCAGCTCAAAGATCTGTCATACCGACACTTCTGTCAGGAGTGTTTACGTCTCTTGGAAAGCAGTATGTATGTATGTAATTTTGTTTGTGGGGTAATGGATGGCATAAACAGTGTGTGTGTGTGTGTGTGTGTGTGTGTGTGTGTGTGTGTGTGTGTGTGTGTGAGTGAATGTGTGTGAGATCCCTCTGGGCACGGATGACAAATCAAATCGTGTTTCTTGCTAGAGCTTCTCTTCGCCCTGTGCACCTGTGTATGACACACACACACACACAGATGAGATATGAGTTCCAGGGCATGACAGACAGATGTGACACGCATGCGAGTGTCGAGTGACCAGGGACAGTTTGTATAACCCTGAGGACACTTTTTTTTGGCACAAATAGCCTTTTTATTTATTTTTTCATTCCTCAGTAAACACTACATAGAATAAAAAAGAGCTGACAGGTGACCCATTATTCTAAACAAGTAAAAAAAATAAAAAAAAAATAATACTTTGTTTAAGGTTTAAATATTAATTTCTCACAAATTTCCTTGTATTAATTTTATATATCCAGCCAAAAAAATATTTAATTTCAGAGTTTGTTTCTCAAAAGACAGCGATGAGATTAAATGTGAGAAACAAATGAGAAAACTGCTGATAAGTCTATAAAATGAATGTACAGTAAAAAGCAGCTCAAATCATTTGGTCTTGAGGAATATGATGAGAAATGTTTGAGTTCATATTTATGTCTCCTATATCTTACCGTATCTGAGCACAAATTGATTTCTAAAAAATAAAAATAAAATAAAAACACGTTCTGTCTGTTCAATACTCTTTTCAAGACTTTTGCCAATACCGTAAAAAAAAGTATAATCTACTTGGATTTTTAAGTAATTTCAACTTAAATTACATTAAACCGACTTTAAAAAAATGGTTGAATCTTGTATAACATTAAAAAGATGAAAAATTGCTTAACTTATTTTGATGAGTTAAAGCAATGCAAAAACATATCTTATTTTATACTTAACTTATCGTATTTTTTACAGTAAAAATCAGTGAAGATACCAAAGTCTGAATATTTCAATACTAATAAACATTTTAGGACACGATTTAAACACAAGTTCAAACTCTACCAGCGTCCTGAGGCATGAAAGAGAAAACTGTCAGCACAAATATTAAATTTGCGGTATAAAGCCGAAACTGAGTGCCGTCCAAACGAAGGTCATGTTTGTCATCTGTCGAGAGCAGGTGTCTCTGAGCGCGAGGTCTGTGATAAATCTGTTAAATTGATTTTCTCTACGTTTCCGTGACGTCTGCACATATAATCGAGATATGCAGACGGCACAAATAAAGAGATGAAAATAGCAATATTCTCATACATTGGATGTTTTCACTCTTTTTTCAGGAGAGCGTCAGTGTCTGGGTTTTAGGGCGGATCTAATTTACATGTTTCCGCAGTTATCAATGCAAACGAGGACTGAGGAGTTTTGCAGGAGATCCAGAAGATTCTGCGATGCAAAGCCAAACCCTGTACACTGATAAAAGTTTCTCAGGGCATAAAATTAACAGTAAACGTTGCACGTTATGAATTGAACTTATTTAACACTTTTTGCACTGATTTTGTAAGAAAATCTGTAGAATTTCACAGAATGGATGTAAAATATGCTTTTATTAATGTTTTATTGTACAGCACTTTGGTGCAACTCTGTTGCTTTTAAATGTGCTATAGAAATCAATTTTGACTTGACTTGACCAGACTTGAATAATGTTGCAACCAATTATTAACTATTAGGAAAATAATCAGACTTTTGAATAATTAATTATATAAAAATAATAATTCTTTATATTCTAATAATTCTAATATTGAATATAGAATATATAATTTTTATATAATTATTCAAAAGTCTGATAATTAAATACACTGTATATAATATACCTTATATATTATTGAAATAATATATGTATGCCTATATGTGTGTATGCTGAATATTATATTGTGTATATATATATATATATATATATATATATATATATATATATATATATATATATATATTATATTATTATAATATTGAAACAATTATTTTAATACTAAAAAACACATTAAAATGAAATATTTTTTTCTATTATAAATCTTTGCATTTGAAACATACATATTGGTATAACAATAATTATTTGGCTTATTATTACATTCAAATATTTAAACTTACAGAGGATGGGTGAAACTGTAACAATTCTGTAGAGTTTTCTCTAGAGTTGCAGAATCCATGAATCACTGATCTGAAACACAGAAGCTCATGAAACTTAGTTGAGGACACCAGAGAACGGTTGCGTAAGAGTTTGAGACAGAACTACTCGAGACTGCCGTCCCATCACCGCATCACTGGATTCTCAGAGCTTAAGGTGGAAGAAAACTCATTTTGTGTGACGATTGACAAGATAGTCCTGCACAGGCTCTTTTCTGTTGCTGCCATAGAGAAAGTCTGTAGAAACAAACACAAACTGCATGATTATTCAGACTGAGAAGCCGATATTCCTCATGAGGCTCCGAATGTGATAAAATCCTTTCCTCTTTCAGATTTGACTGACAGCTAGAACAGGAATACGCAGTCCTGAATGTCTCACATGCTGTATATAGAGATCCCGCTGGAGGCTTGAGAACCAAATAACATCTAAATAAAACCTCTCTATGTGATAATAATATGCAGCGGCTTCAGAGATTACCCTCAACAATTCAGCCTGATCACAACAAAACATCTGCCAGATACATAATCATTCTCATTAGAGCCAACAGCCTTCCGGGATGTCTAAACGTCATGATTTAATGAAATGTCAGAAGATTCATGGTCCAGATGGAATCTGTGGACAATGTTCACATTTTTGTGCTGATTTTAGCAGGAAATGCAGTATAAATTGTATTGAGCCAGGCTGAAAATCCCACATCTGAAAGCATTATAAAACATATACAGTATATACATGAAGAGTTCAGAAGCAAAAGCCTCTAAGTGCCATCTGTAATTTTCTTCTAAAATGACCACTTTAATCAAGCTCGTATATTTAAGTTCAATAATTTCACTTAAATGGCAATGAAAATTACCTATGAATTGTCATTTAAGTGAAATTACTGAACTTAAATATACAAGCTTGATAAAAATGATCATTCTAGAAGAAAATTTCAGATGGCACTTAGAGGCTTTTGCATCTGAATTCTTCATATATATATATATATATATATATATATATATATATATATATATATAAAATAATATTAAAATAAAAAATAATAATAAAATAAAAAATATAATATATTTAAAAATATTTAAAATATTAAATATAAATATTAGGCTAATATTTATTTATATAAATATTTTTAAATAAAAATACTTTCATATAATTAGTGTTAAATATAATTTAATATATTGTATATTAAAATAGAAATAAACACATTTTTACAAATCAATTTTGTGATTTTATTTCATATAATAATAGTAATATTTCATTATGTATTTATTTACTACTATATATAAAAAATATAAAAAAAATAATATTCATATACTTTTACATAAGTAACTTTTAAATGTATTATTTACAAAAAGTTAATATTTTATATATTAAAATATAACATAAAATAAGTTATTTTTTACAAATCTATTTTGTAATTATATTTCACATAATAATAATAGTAACAATAATATTTTATGTATTTATTTATTACTATATATAAAAAATCATATATATATATATATATATATATATATATATATATATACACATATACATATATATATCATACTAGATTATAATAATTATCATCACTTACTATTTTAAGTATACTATTATATATACTATTATATATTATATATTATATTCTAATCAGTCTCAATTTTTGTAGCTCTACAGTTTGTTTTTTCTCCTATAGTACTCCAAATGATCAATTTCAGGACACGACTGGCATGACACATGATCCCAATGCCATTTTTGAGCAGTTGTGCTATATAGTCTGCAGAATGCACCAAGGTCAGGGCTCTGCTAGGTTCACTTGTCCAGAATCACAGGCTTACCTCATCCATCAGGACTGAGATTGATTTATCTCGGATTCTTCGAAAAATTCATTTGTCCTTCAGAGGCTTACGGGACTCAATCCAGGCCACAAAAAGTGATCAAATGGCCAGTGGTGAAATCAGCCCAGGAAATGAGTGATTTAAAGCTTCATGTGAGAATTATTAATATAATTCATTGCTTTTGACAAGAACTGATGTGAAACAGCATTTTATGAATCACAAGAAAAACACGGCCAAAACTAAAGCCAGACGTTCAGGTGTATTGAATTTATCGGCAGCGTCCCACCGTACTGCCAATGAGATTTGCAATACAATCCGCTCGCTTATTTTGAACTTGGACGTGATTTTTTATTTCTCATTTTGAATGTTTTCTCTCTTATTTCAAAATAAACCTATACAGGCTAATCTGGTGTTTCCCCAGAGAGAAACGGGGAAAGAATGATGCCTCTGAATTACAGATGACATTCAAAAACACTCTCCACGGTCCAAGAGTTGACCTTTAACCTTGTAAGTAATGAGCCGAACACCATCTCCCATAACTAATTCTCTCGTGTCTGAAGCCCACAGGTATATTGATGTGTTGTGATCCGTGCATTTTATGCGCTAAAGAAAAATCCATAATTGTTTGGGCAAAGACCAGAATTGATCCCGGCAGTGACGTTTCGAGCGCTGTTTTCACACCGATTGTATTACAGCCAACAAGCTCTAAAGTTCCCCTTGATGGACTCAAAATGTGTTTTCTGCATTTATTGCTGATTTATTCATTGCCATTCAGTCGGAGGTTCAAATGTACTCTAATTTGTTTCATAGCGGCTCTTTGATTTCTGTTCCTGCAAGTTAAATTAGAGAGGTAGTGTTCCTTGTGGGAGCCGCCGCCATGTGGAGAACTATCATCTGTGTAATGAATTGTCAGATAAATAAAGAGAGAACGAGAGAGAGACGAGTTGAGCACAGTGCTGGAAAAGCTACGAGCTCGTTATTTAAAATCGCTACGGTCGAGCTTCCATTTCAGCAAGTGGTTAGCTACAATGTGAGCTCCTAACAAAATGTAACTAAATTTAAGTGTTTCAAATAACACACACACACTATACTGTTCAAAAGATTGAGTTCAATGATATCTTTTTTTTATGTTTTTGAAAGAAGTCTCATCAAGGCTGCGTTTATTTGATCACAAATAAAGTAAAAACAGTAATATTATGAAATATTATTTCACTTTCAAATAACTGTTTAAAGATATGTTAAAATGTAATTTATTTCTGTGATTACAGCTGAATTTTCAGCATCATTACTCATCATTACTTACTAATATACTGATTTGATACTTAAGAAACATTTATTATTATTAATGTTGAAAACAGTTGATTTTTTGATCAAGTTGAAAAGAACAGCATTTATTTGAAATAGAAATAACATTATAAATGGTTGATATTTTGATCAATTTTGATGACTTTTATATTGGTATATTTATTGGTGTATTGAACATATTGAAAATTAACATCTCAATTAGACTGACAACATTAAAACTTTGAAAATATGTGGAAAATGCATTCAAAACAACTAATAAATTAGTGTGTGTGTGTGTGTGTGTGTGTGTGTGTGTGTGTGTGTGTGTGTGTGTGTGTGTGTGTGTGTGTGTGTTTATATTCAAATGTTTTTTTGAATGAGTTGTATGAATGAACTGAAAATGAATCACTTACCTACACTGTAATCTTGTAGCCTCCGCTTACATGCGTCTGGAAAGTCCATGAAACTACACCAGAGAGAGGACATTATGAGCAAACATGATTTGAGATACAGTATAATTAAATGTCCGAAGCAATAATGATATCCCAAGTGTTATTAATTTTTAGACCATAAAATCCACAGGCAAACATTGAAGGAGGGAGCCATAGAAATGAGAATATGGGCTAGTATGCAAAATGAAAAGCAGCTGTCGAGACGGTAAAAGATTTTCAGCAGAAGTGACAAACTTACCAAATCATATCAGTGCGCTATTAACAGAGAGACAATAACCGCATGACCTCCGTCTGCAGGTGATCTGTGATGTGAAGACCACATCAGGCAGAGGTCAGAGGTCATGACCCATGACTCTCACGTGTGCACAGTGCCGGGAAAAGAGCGAAACAGGCTGATAACACAATCACTAAAACCTGACCTCACTGTACGCTGGAACAAATAAAGGTGTAAAGGTCCACAAAGAGCTTTTTAATCTCTTGTGCTTCATGAAACTAACCATGAAGAACCATTACACGGACCTTAAGAAGTCACAATGTATCATCAAAAACATTTTCAATCTCAAGGAAAAACCTTAAACATGCAAAAATGTTTGTTAAGAAGACTGAACCTTTATTTGTAGAAATGTAGAGCGGTGGTGAGCATCAGGGTTTTGGCACATCTGTCCAGAACAGTCTGTCTGCTTTAACAGCTCAAACTGTGTAAGTTGATCCTGCTTGTACAGTCTGTCCTGAAAAACAACAAGAGAACTCTGTTCAGAAGACCCATAAATCTCAGACCGCCTCGAAACGTCTACTTTGTCTATACGCTCTTAAAAATAAAGGTTCCTCAAAGGTTCTTTATAGGTTCGGGAAAAGAATCATACACATCTCAAGAACAAAAATGGGTTCTTGAGCAGGTTATATGGAGCTTTAGAGAATAAAATGTTCTTGATGTTCTGTTAAAGGTCCTTCAGATCAATATTCATTCAAACTAGATTAAAAAGTTTGTCGAGACAAACTTTAAGTTGGCTTGAGAAAGTTTGGACCAGAAAGTTTGAAGAAGTTTAAAGTAGCTTGAAGTTTAAAGTAGTTTAAAGTTTAAAGTAGTTTAAAATGTACACTGCCGTTTCAAAAGTTTTCTCTTAAACATTCTCTTATGACATCACTGGAACTTAAAAGGTTGTAATGGAACCTTCGTTTGTGACCTTTGACCTGGTTTTTAAATTCGAAATATCACTCAAATGTAAACAACAAATAAGTACGGAAGAGGATTAGGGCCAAGCAATAACAAAAAAATAAAACCATCTCGAGATTAAAATCATTATAATGCGAGATAAACTCGTTAAATTTCGAGAATAAAGTCGTTGTGTTTCGAGAAAAAACTCGTTAAATTTCGAGAAAAAAAAAGTCGAAATACAATCTTGAGAATAAACTCATTACATTTAGAGAATAAAGTCGTTGTGTTTCGAGAAAAAACTCGTTAAATTTTGAGAAAAAAGTCGAAATACAATCTTGAGAATATACTTATTACATTTCGAGAATAAAGTTGTTGTTTCGAGAAAAAACTCGTAAAATTTTGAGAAAAAAAAGTCGAAATACAATCTTGAGAATAAACTCATTAAATATCGAGAATAAAGTCGTTGTGTTTCGAGAAAAAACTCGTTAAATTTCGAGAAAAAAGTCAAAATACAATCTTGAGAATAAACTCATTACATTTCGAGAATAAAGTCGTTGTGTTTCGAGAAAAAACTCGTTACATTTTGAGAAAAAAGTCAAAATACAATCTTGAGAATAAACTCATTAAATTTCGAGAATAAAGTCGTTGTGTTTCAAGAAAAAAACGTGTTAAATTTCGAGAAAAAAAGTTGAAGTAATCGTGAGAATAAACTCATTAAATTTTGAGAATAAAGTCGTTGTGTCTTTTTTCTCGAAATTGAATGAGTTTAATCTTGCATTATAATGACTTTAATCTCGAGATGGTTTTATTTTTTTATTATTGCTTGGCCCTAATCCTCTTCCGTAAATAAGCTTTTTACATTATGAAACTAGAATATATCTAGTTTATAACCGCTTATCTTCCAGTTTCCAAACTGAAAGTCATTTAATGCACATTGTTGTGCTTCTATATTGAGTTTTTGGTGGCATTTCATGGCAAATCCCAATATTTCCCAATTCCTTTCAGCAAATACCAAATGTCTCCGTCATTACATCAGCCTGAAACTTCAGCGTTTCAGCAGTTTCAAAAGAAACGCTCATGATGACCCAAATTTCTTTATTTCCCGTGGCAGGCGTAAGCTGTCCTCGAGTGACTGCTTTTTGCTTTGAGAGCTCATTTTGTGGTTTTCTCTCACCCAGGAATAAATGTTTAAGCAAGTTTCGAGGACTTGGGTTTGTAAACATCATCTTTCCTCGCGGCACTGGCGTTACACCTGTGATTTACAGCCCAGTCGAGCTCTTCCGGCGGGTCACAGCTGAATTAATCTGCAGGAGATTGTTTACCTAAAGTGGCAGTTGTTCCTCGACTACACTGGCCCTGGTGTCCTTTCAGCGTGAGGGTGTGTGTTTACTGACAGTGCCATATGCTCTTGCGTTCGCGGATTTAATATTGTTTTGTGGGCAGATGTGTGTGAGAGCGAATCTTGCAGCAATTCAGAGCCGCTGAAAGTGTTTAATGTGACACTACAGAGGGATTTTATTTAATCATAACTATATTAGTAGCAAAAAAGACCCCCGTCACACACACACACTTTCAATGACACTCAGGGCATGAGCGTAATTCAGTCATTAATTCTGGATGAAATCCTTTGACAGTCAAACCTACTATCGTGTGTGTGTGTGTGTGTGTGTGTTTGTGTGCGCGCATTTGAATAAGAGACGTAACCTTGTGTGATCCCAAATACACAAAGGACACATATGAAGAGTGTCAGAGTAAATTAGATTAAAGCCTAATGAAAAGAGGACACACACACACACACAGGTTTGTTTGTCTTAGGATATCTCCTATAAAAAAGGCACAATATAATATAAATAGATAAAATAAATAAAACTCTCTGTGTATGTGTATTTATATTTTTGAACTTTAACAATTGAGGACCTTACAGTTGCATTAGATAAAAAAATATCAAACAGTCCGGGTCTAAAATTAAATACATATAATAATAAAATATAAAATAAATGATAATATATTATAATAAAAAAAAACATTTTTTATAAACATATTTACTGTATAATATAATATAATATAATATAATATAATATAATATAATATAATATAATATAATATAATATAATGTTTTTAATTAAAAGGTTTTTTTTGAAAGCCTTATTTGATCCATTTATAAGCTTTTAAACTAAGGAGGTCCTTACAATTGCATTAGATGAAATAATCATATAGATTAAATAGAAGATCAAATATTAATGAAAAGAGTGAAATAAGAAATTATATTTTGTTAAATTAAAAATAAAATGAATAAAAAAGAAAAATACAATTAAGACATCCAAACTGCAAAAAAAGAGATGCTTTTAAAAATATTAAATCACTACATCGAAGTAAATTATTAAAAATAAAAAAGTACTGTATTATGGTAATAATAATTTAACAAAAAATTGAGAATAAAAGAATAATAGATGCACTGTATATCTAGAGAAATTGAATGGTCCTTAATCATAAAAACATCATCATTAATCATAAAATCATTCATGATCCTAAAATAAGCTCTCTTTTATTTATATGCTATAAAATATAATTTATTACTTGTTTTTCGTGTTTCTGATGCAAAGTGTGACCTGGACATGTTTCTGTGAGATTTACCCCAGACTAGTTACTTCAATACTCTATTGTTTTATCTTTTCAAACATCCTTCTGAGAAACATTTAGCTTGAAAATCAGTCTTATAATGCAAAATAATGCCACTCGCTTTATCTAATACAGTGACATTCAGTTACTCGTTTGACCACATTTTTTATGGGGCCACTGCATGCCTGCACACACACACACACACACACAATTCACCTCACACAACCTCCTCCTCCTCCTCCTCTCTCTCTCTCTCTCTCACACACTCTCTCACACTCTCTCTCTCTCACACACACACACTCTCTCACACTCTCTCTCTCTCTCTCTCTCTCTCTCTCTCTCTCTCTCTCTCTCTCTCATTGAGAGCTTTACCTTCCCCTCCCTCCGTTCTCACATTGTACTCTCTCTCTCTCTCTTTCTCATTCTCTCTCCATTTGGAGCTCCTGGATTCACTGGTGAGGTCTTCAGCTTTGGCTCTTCTCTGGTTTTTGACGGACACATCCAGGACCCCTGCAGGATCAGGATGAACTCCACATTAACGGCCATCCAGCGCGCTGAAAAAGAGTTTGAGGAGCAACAAAAGACAAACTGACTCAGACAGAAAGAGAGAGAGAGAGAGAGCGCAAGGAGGAGGACAGAAGGGATTTCTTTCTGAGGGATTCCCTCGCAGGGAAACGGAGGTGAGTGGCGACTGCTGTTTCTGATAAAGAAGGAGAGCAACTAGTATTTCCCACATGTGGGGGACGGATCGCTCCGTTTAATTCTGTTGAGAATGAAGAGAGATGCCAGACTTCAGGTGGACTCCATTATCTGGCGTCTTTCTTGTCACTTTTGATTATGACTTTGTGATCTGATGAAAGGACAGACGCACATTAGTGTGTTAATGCCGAAAAACTGAGATTTTGGTCTGTTTTCTAAAAATTTCTAATTACTAAAAAGTAATATGGAATTATCATGATCTTTTGGATGGTAATTTGAAGGTTCTTTACATTTTACTATGGTAATAGCATGAATTGGATTAAATAGCATGGAAATACCTCCGTTAGAAAAAGTACTGTGGCAGTACCATGGTAAGGTGATGGCGTTAGATGTTATGGTACTTTATGTATGATATATTTACAGAGTGATTAATAGTGCTTGTTTTTAGATATGGTATCATGATGATACCATGGTTTTCCGTGCATATTATCCATGTTTGTTTGTTTTGATACAGCACCATGTAAAAGTACTGCGTTTGTACCATGGTATGTCAGATGGTAATACAATGCAACTTTGAAATGTAATGTGATACTAAAATGCATGTACCATGATATTTGCATGATACCTCAAAGAATACCATGGTAGTAACATGGTAATTTTTGGTACGTTTTTTACATGGTATTATGGTAATACCATTGTTTTGGACATTACCATGATCTTATTTCCATGGTATATGAATATGATAAGTGATAATCATTTAACACAAAATATATATATATATATATATATATATATATATATATATATATATATATACATACGTAATTTTCATTTTTACGTTAATATAATAAATAAAAAAATTGACAGAAATAAAAATAATATTAGATACCGGTATTGAATATATAATAAAATATACAAATGTGGGGGGAAAAAAATGTCTTTTGGAAAAATAAATTGCCAGTAATGTCACTTTTTTGGTTTCTCAGAGAACCATGCGTACTAACAGGAATATGGTAATCTTTTAATTACCATCTGATGCCATATATGTACCATGGTACCACCACAGTAAAAGGTTTTCCTTCCCTCAAATCACTCGAGTTATTTTGAAGCTTAAAGGTGTTTCAGAATTACACTCAACTGGCAGCAGAGTGAAGCTGGTAACTTAGAAACAGGCATGTCTGAGCGTTCACACACACACACACACACAGGGGGGATGGGGGCGGTGGGTGTCTTCCATGGAAATAAAAGCAGAATCCATGTGTTCCACCACGATGGTGTGTGAGAAGTGGTAATGATGGTCTTTACACTGAGAAGTGTGTGTGTGTGTGTGTGTGTGTGTGTGTGTGTGTGTGTGTGTGTGTGTGTGTGTGTGTGTGTGTGTGTGTGTGTGTTTGCTTGCATGTGCAAACGTGCATTAAAAATCAAAAGAACACAGTGTATTATCAGAATAAATCGTGTTCCTGAGCGAAACTGTGCAATCAGTCCATGAGAGCTTGTGTTCATTACTACTCAAAGCCAGAGGTTTGCTCGTTCAGACAGAAACGGTTTGATGAATAATTAATCGTATATTAGAGCGTTTACATCAATAAAAGATTACAACAGCCCGAAAACAAACATCATAGTACTCCGATGATACCGCCCGCCCAATAAATGATCCATAAACCTACCAAGAATTAATGCACATCCTCTGTGTGTGTGTGTGTGTGTGCGTGTGTGTGCGTGTGTGTGTGTGTGTGTGTGAGAGAGAGAGAGAGAGAGAGAGAGAGAGAGAGAGAGAGAGAGAGAGAGAGAGAGAGAGAGTCTGGAATAGTTGTTTTCTCCGACAAATTTTGTGATGTAATTAGTGCCAAAGTTTTCATCAACTTCTCAGCATGAGTCTCGTGTGCTGATGGACGGCAATTTATTGGCTTTTAATTAAGAACAAAACAACACCGTGGGAATCCTAAAACACACACACACACACACACACTGATGCCACACAGCACACATGCCTCATAAATACACAGGTAATTTTGCTATCATTGCTATCAGTGCGCCAAATAAAATCAAATTCTCATCCTTCACAAATACTTGAACCTTTTCCATGTTTTTAGCGTAAAAGCATAACGCATCACAAAAGACAACAATATACTGAAAGTGTGTATTCAGAAGTACAATACTCTAATTGAATTTAAATGGAATAATGTTTCACATTAGAAACAATTAGATAATTCTGTCATTGCTCACCCTTATGTCAATCCAAACCTACAGTTTGTCAGCATCTGGTCTATTATCTATAATCTATTATCAGAGCAAGATAAGGGGAAAGTCGGAGTGTATATATGCACACAAAAGGATCATACCTCTTCCCGCAGCTGAGCTCAGTTGCTGTCCATTTAGCAGATGCTTTTATCATCTAAAGTGAGTTACAGGACACTAAGTGCAGGGACGGTCCCAATGGAGATGTTAAGAGTTAAGAGCTCTGAAGTGAGAGAAACTGGAGATTAACTCACCTCTACCTGAGGCCAAACACTATTCAGTCTCTTTAATGGTGCTTTGCACAACTTTCGGTCCAGCAAATAACCTTCTTCAAACCAAGAAGCATTTTTCACTGTATCGAACTCTATAGAGCAGCTTATAGAGCTTCTGTAGCGCTGTCCCTTCCCAGCGCTGTTCTCGTTGTGTTCGGGCTTCCGGTTTGTATTTCCACAGCATGAAGGCAAGATCTTTTGGGGTTTATGAATGAACCGCTCGTTTTAAAATCTTCCAGGAATAATGACATTTGTTATTATGTCTGCTTCAATCATTACAATGCTAATGATGACTGTCATTAACTCTACATTAAGAAAATCCACTTAAAATACCAGCTAAATTGCTCTTCGCCAGCGACGCCATAGAACTATACAGAGATACCGCAAAAACTGAAGTTCAAGCACAAGATTTTAAAGATGGCTGCGAGTGTGTTTCTCTGGCGCATAAGGTCTAAATGAATAAATGAACAAATATTGCATATCTATAAATATATTTTATTTGGTTTGCATTATTTTTTATTTGGTTCTGTTTTTTTTTTTTTTTCTGTAATAAAAAAAAACTATTAAAAAACCCACTACATATAAATTAATATAAGTAATACAAAATATGTAAAATAAATAAAACAAAAAGCATAATATTAATTTATTTTATATAATGTTTCTGTTATAAAAATGTACATTATAAGTAGTCAGACAGACTAGATACAGTAGTATCTTGCTATATTTTAATAATATACAATTATTTGTTTAGAAATACTAATATATTTGATATAAAATGTATCACATATTATTCTCTAAACATGCTAGAAAAATGTAATACATTTTATTTGTGCCTGCAAAAATGTAAGTGAAACAATGCAAAATATGTAAATCTAAACAATATTTTTAGTACTGAAACATTAATGCAAAAAAAGGGTTTAAGAAAAATGTATAACAACTCCCAGTCAGATAAACACATAATGAGCCAAAATCATAGGAATTCATTAATCTCTGCCAAACTTAAAAATGCAGAGCTGAATTGATGACATCATCAAGGACCTAATAGAATGTTCCGTTCCATTTAGAACCCACAGCTTTGGCTCTAAAAGCAGGAGATAATAAATAACAAACACACACATACAGAAGCCTGTGTGAGTCAGTCTCTCAGACACCAGTCGACACTTCAGCCAATCAAAACAGTCGCACAACATCATCATTCAGAACCATTGAACGATCACATTTCCAGTCTAAACAGACCTTCTGGAGTCAAATGTTTTCCACAGAGAAAAGAAAGTGCTATTGTTGATTAGTTGAAATGAGAGGATTTTAGTTGGAGTGTCTTCAACATTTCAGTGTGACCCTCCAGACTGACATCTGTCTCGACCTACAGTGCCAGCACCTTTAATAATTTATGCATCATTAATGAAGCACCAAACCCCCTGAAGTTCTTCATCCTGAATATGCATTAGAAAACCATTAGAAGCCATTCATATCATCCTGATTTGAGCTGTTGTGTATTTCTTCTCCGTGAGGGAACACAGGCCTCTTAAACAATCAGCATCCATTATGTAGCGGTCCACAGCTAATGCTGAGATGGTTTTCAGATCAGATATCCTGGCTCCTGCTGAATGTCACATTATCTTGATTACCGGCAACAGAAACACATTCTCAGCTGCACAATCCGGCCAGGAAATTGATTTGCATCTACATTTCAGCGCCATCATCTCATTGTTTCCTGTAACTTCTAAAAGCGAGAAGCTCAGGTTTAATGGCTGTTTGTCTTGACCACTTATCAGTCGGCTTCATACTAAAAGCATTGTTGATGCATTATGGGAAATGTTTCTCTAATAGTCAACCTTCCATTTGCAAGACCCTTAATTATGGCGTTGCAGCTAATTGTTTCCTCTCTGATGGGCGGTGACGGACAACACAAAGACCTCAGAGCAGTTTATCATCAGAACCACGGCTAGAAACATATTATTATCCTCCAGCAGACCTGAGTTCAGAGAGAGAGCACAGATTCAGTGGAAACGTGTCAAGGCCCATGTCATTAAAGGAATATTCTGGGTCAGGCCATTTTACATGCTCTTTAAAGGCAGAAATGTGAAGCTTGTGCTTGCATGGATTTCTTTTGGTTGTTTGTTATTGCTCATACTTAGAGTTAGTGATTTAAACAAACATGAACCCTAAGCATTAAACTTCCGTGCAAAATACAGCAACATTTGTGCTACAAATACGAAAAAATACCACAAATAATAGCTGGATGAGTTGAGGTGAAGCGGACTGGGTTTTCACGAGGCAAACTGCTGGGGAGAAAATCAGTCAAACCAACCAGAACATCATAGAAACCACCTAGTAATGGCTTAGCAACCACCAGAATATTATACAAACTAACAAGTGGCAGTCTGGTAACCACCTAGACACCCTAGAAACCACTAAATAACCACTATATCCAATAAGCCACCTCATAATGGCATACTAATCACCAAAACACTCTAGAAAAGACCTGACAATCACCAGAACACCATAGAAACCACTTAGTAACGGCCTGACAACCATCAGAACACACTAGAAACCACTTAGCAACAGCCTAACAACCACCAGGACACCCTAGAAACCACTTAGTAACGGCCTGACAACCACCAGAACACAATAGAAACAACTTAGCAGCAGCCTAACAACTACCAGGACACCCTAGAAACCACTTAGCAACAGCCTAACAACCACCAGAACACCATAGAAACCACTTAGTAACAGCCTGACAACCACCAGAACACCATAGAAACCACTTAGCAACAGCCTAACAACCACCAGAACACCATAGAAACCACTTAGTAATGGCCTGACAACCACCAGGACACAATAGAAACAACTTAGCAACAGCCTAACAACCATCAGGACACCCTAGAAACCACTTAGCAACAGCCTAACAACCACCAGAACACCATAGAAACCACTTAGTAACGGCCTGACAACCACCAGAACACAATAGAAACAACTTAGCAACAGCCTAACAACCACCAGGACACCCTAGAAACCACTTAGCAACAGCCTAACAACCACCAGAACACCATAGAAACCACTTAGTAACGGCCTGACAACCACCAGGACACCCTAGAAACCACCTAGCAACAGCCTAACAACCACCAGAACACCATAGAAACCACTTAGTAACGGCCACCAGGACACCCTAGAAACCACCTAGCAATGTGCTAAAATCACCTCAGCACCTCTGTCTAAATGAATGACTCACTTTATAAAATAAAACGCAACATATGCTTTATCATTGTTCGAAAACCATTCACCAAAAATTATATGTACATCCAGACACTTACACTCAAAAGACTCTAAAAATAGCCACAATACATCTGGACTACTTTTATGGTATGGGTTAGCCAGTGGGTGCTATATTTTTAAGGAAAGAGAAGCCTGGACATTCTTTCATGGAAAACAAAAGTAGTTATTTTGAAGAAAGTCAAACATATTTGGAACAACATGAGAGAGAATAAAATGATGACAGAATCTGAATTTTCTTTGGGTAAAGTATCCTTTTATTTGGATTAAAATAGATTAAAGTGCTCATAAAACAATTAGAGCGCAACTGTACCCTTGCTGGAATAATTAAAGCCATATTTAAGGATGAAAGAAAAGAGAAAGAAATATCAACAAACACACAACATGTGTGGTGCAGTTGTTCAAAATGACCTAGACTTAATTAAAGATGCACAAATTCAATTTAAGAGTCACACGCCATCTAATCTGTGTTCATTATACATAAATGCTAAATTATTTTGACTCCCACATTCTGTTTCAAACCCCTCCATCACAAAGACCTGCTCTCCAGAGCATCTCTGCTCAGTGATGGGTTCATATCCCCGGTCATTACTGAATTAGAGAGGGGAGATGAGGGTTTTCACACCATCACAAGCCTTGTTAACACAGGGTGAATAATCGGTTTTTAATGCTTAACCATTAATAGCTGTGAATCGCATGTACACACAAACACTGACAGAGTCGTTTATTTGCACATGCTCAGTTGTAGTACCCAATTAATTTATAAGCAATGGCTATATACTCTATACTATATGAATTACTGCTCCCATGACCATTAGAATAAAATAGTTTACTGGCCACTTTCTGTGGGTGTTAACGTTAATTGTGCCAGGCAAAAGAGTTTAATAAATAAGACTAAACTTCTAACAAACCTAATTTACATAAAAAGGGCATGTTTGTGCTAAAAAGAATGGCAAATTACATAATTTTACATGCTGTGCAGCAAAAACAAACAAACAAATATATATAGCAAAAAACAAAAAAATAAGCAAATAAATTACAGAAAACAAATAAGCAAATAAATAAGTTAACAAGCAAAAAAGTAAACATTATTAAACAAGTAAATAAAATAAATAGCAAAAAAAGCACATAAATCAGTAAATAAGCAAAAATAAATAAGCAAATAAGCAACAAAAAAAAGTAAACAGCGAAAAGCAAACCAATAAGCAGATAAATAGGCAAGTTATCTAAATAAACAACAAAATGCAAATAAACATAAGTAAATAGGCAAAATAAATAAGCATATAAGTAAATAAGCAAATAAGCTAAATAAATAAGCACATAAATAAGTAAATAGGCTAAATAAATAAATGAGTAAATAAATAAATTAAGCAAATAAGCTAAATAAATAAAAAGTAGTGCAACGGTTGAATTCAATACTACAAAGTACTGTGGTAAATTGTCGCTAAATTATTTTCTAAGCATGCAAACAATTCTAATTAATATATGCAGATTTGAACAGATCCCAGAATGTTCTAAATGAAAAATAAAGTACACATTGGCTTGCGATTTATTTCCAAGATAATTCTTCATAAAAGTTTTTGATTCACTGCACACCAGTGTTTTCTTTTTATAACGTTAAAGTGAAACTGTCAAGTCGAATATCAATCCCACAGGACCTGTCCAACTGTGTGTCACTGGGTCTCAGCTATTTAGAGCCGCAGTCAGGAAATACTGCAACTAAACAAACCAAACAAACAGAATCGGACAAAACCGCAGCTGGGGGCAAAGCTCCATGCAGTTTCAGATAAGGAGAGAGCGAGTCCATCATATCTGTGATCCCTTGAGCCTCTCTCGTTCTGTTTTTGTGTGTGTGATGATGACTGTTAGATAGACTCTAAACCCGTCTGAATCCCCTGTTGAGACTAAAGCAGAACCACAGGTGTGCTGTTAAACTTAAACTGCTTTTAGTTGTAGAGCAAAGACAATGTGTTCCGGATTTAGAGCAAATAGTTTTTTTTTAAATAGCATTTTACGAGTTCCGGCAAAGCATCTATCTCTAGAATATTCCTTACAATTGAATCCTAGCAGGATTCAAACTACCCAGTAATGACCTGACAATCACCAGAACATCATAGAAATCACTTAGTAACGGCCATACATCCACCAAGACACCCTAGAAACCACTTAGTAACGACCTAACAACCACCAGAACACCCTAGAAACCACTTAGTAACGGCCTAACAACCACCAGAACACCCTAGAAACCACTTAGTAACGGCCATACATCCACCAAGACACCCTAGAAACCACTTAGTAACGACCTAACAACCACCAGAACACCCTAGAAACCACTTAGTAACGGCCTAACAACCACCAGGACACCCTAGAAACCACTTAGTAACGGCCATACATCCACCAGGACACCCTAGAAACCACTTAGTAACGGCCATACATCCACCAGGACACCCTAAAAACCACGTAGAAAACGGCCTAACAACCACCAGAACACCATAGAAACAACTTAGAAACAGCCTAACAACCTCCATGACACCCTAGAAACCACTTAGTAACGACCTAACAACCACCAGAACACCCTAGAATCCACTTAGTAACGGCCTAACAACCACCAGAACACCCTAGAAACCACTTAGTAACGGCCATACATCCACCAGGACACCCTAGAAACCACTTAGTAACGGCCATACATCCACCAGAACACCCTAGAAACCACTTAGTAACGGCCATACATCCACCAGGACAGCCTAAAAACCATGTAGAAAACGGCCTAACAACCACCAGAACACCATAGAAACAACTTAGAAACAGCCTAACAACCTCCATGACACCCTAGAAACCATTTAGCAACAGCCTAACAACCACCAGAACACACTAGAAACCACGTAGAAAACGGCCTAACAACCACCAGAACACCATAGAAACCACTTAGTAACAGCCTAAGAACCACCAGAACACCATAGAAACCACTTAGTAACGGCCTGACAACCACCAGAACACCATAGAAACAACTTAGCAACAGCCTAACAACCACCAGAACACACTAGAAACCACGTAGAAAACGGCCTAACAACCACCAGAACACCATAGAAACAACTTAGCAACAGCCTAACAACCACCAGGACACCCTAGAAACCACTTAGCAACAGCCTAAGAACCACCAGAACACCATAGAAACCACTTAGTAACGGCCTGACAACCACCAGAACACCATAGAAACAACTTAGCAACAGCCTAACAACCACCATGACACCCTAGAAACCACCTAGCAATGTGCTAAAATCACCTCAGCAGGCAAAGCGGACCACAATGTGAAAAAAAGGTTTCAAATATGCAGCTATAAGACTTTATAGTTTTATAGTTTTGCAAGTATAAAACAATGAAACAGTAAATAGTAGGACAAGTGGGACAATAAATATCGTTTACTAGCCCCTGATAAGACGACGCATAAAATACGATGGAAACATTTACAGAATAAATCCCTCAATGCACAACAAAAACTCACAAGACTTTGCCTCAACAGAGGATGTGATTGGATATCTGGACTAATCAGCGGACCAATCGCATCACAGCATCTCAAATGTTGGTTTGACCTTTCTGAAATGCCTGAGCCAAAGTCTGCCATCAGAATGATTTGGTTTAATTCCCTCAGAAGCGTCTCACACGATTGTGTTCACGGTGGCTTCCCCGACTTTCGGATATTTTGCGGCAATTTCCCAGGAAGTGACGATTTTGTTCTCTTGAACATGCACATGGGATGGAAACAGTGCATTATTCACAAATTATTTATGCGAAATTCCAATTTTGTGCATAAGTTATATATATAAAGCTGAACATCGCTACTGAAAATGAACATTTTAACTGCGTGAGATTCTCCAGTTTTGTTGCTGTTGGAGTATTCGAAGGCTCCGCCCCCTTCTGGAAAGTGGGCAGGGAGCAGCAGCTCATTTGCATTTAAAGGGACACACAAAAAACAAAAAAAAGGCGTGTTTTTGCTCACACCCAAATAGGGGGAAATTTGACAAGCTATAATAAATGATCTGTGGGGTATTTTGAGCAGAAACTTCACACACTCTGAGGAAACCTGAAACTTGTATTACATCTTGTGAAAAGGGGCATAATAGGTCCCCTTTAAATTCTGTCTATTAACAAATTAAATAAACCCAGAATATACAGTAGTCTTTGATGCTAGACACATTCACACTCACTAAAATAATTTTTTTTTGGCTTCAAAAGGAATGACTAATAGCATTGCAAAAGAAAGGTTCCTTATTCCAGAATGGCATTTTCACTTTATAAATTGCAGGAGTTCTCAGGGTCTGGGTAGGGAACACAGAATCCTCTTACAGGAGCAGATAATAGCTTGCGTTTTCTCCCACAGTGAGCTCTGTCTGACTGGCTCTGGAGGAAGTGCAATACGACGCCGCTCCTGCATTATGTTGTGGAATAATTCTCTCTCGGATCCCTGGCATGTAATAAATCCCACCTATTAAACGCAGCTGGCTCTTGTTAGAAATCTCCCCACTGTACGACTGCTTCCGTCACATAATGACACAGAAGATTCTCTAGGTTTAATTCTAGAGATGGGGAGGCGTTCGAAATGCAAGGGGTGATGAGGGGAAAAGGAAGCTCAAAGCAAAAAGAAATTGTGCACTTCGTTTTATTAAAGTTGGATAGCAAACTTTGAGATCAACCTGTGGATGATATCGGTTGCTATTGGAAACCTCTCGCTCGCTCACATGGGGAATAAATGTTGCAAAACAAGTCGTGCGGCTTACAGTATGAGCCAGATATGCACAAGTTCCCTTGGCCTTTGGAAAGTACCCCATGCCAATCTCTAGGTATGGTGAAAGCTATGTGATGACGTGGGGCTATTTTAATTCCAAAGGCCAAAGGGAACTTTATCAGGATGCATAGTATCCTGGATCCATGAAGTAACTGGCCTTTAAAAATAAAAATCTGCCTGCCTCTATGGGAATTTAACATAGGGGTGTCCAGACTTATGCACCCTGTATTTTAAGGAAGAACATTTATTTATTTATGATACATTATTCATTCACATAGAAAATTGGTTTCCTTAAAGGTTGGAGTTTTCCTAATTTTTTTAAGGCATTAAGATCAATTTCCAAAAGATGATTTTTTATTCCTCTTTTTAGTCAACTTTAGCATGGGTGTGTTCACTTATGCTAAGCACTGTATATACTGTATATATATTTATATTATGTATAAATATAAATATTTTATAAATAACATTTTTTTCTTAAATATATACATGTGTGTGTATTTATATATAAATAATTATGCACAGTACACACACATATATTATGTAAATACAAACTTTTATTTTGGATGCGATTAATCGTTACCCAGCACTAAAAACAAAAACAAACATGCAGATAAATAAGCAAATATGCATATAGAAAAGTTAATCATTTTTTTGCACTGAAATAACACACTAGTGCAACTGTTTTATATATACCTCTTCTCTCCTAAACCCCGCCTTCCACAGACACCCCAATGACACCTGACCCTGTCACTCAAAATGATTGACAGACAAAGAGCGCATCACAGCATGACTCTAAACAGCGTCCCACCGTCAGACTTTGGGCTCTTCACAGACAGCGGGGAAATCTCCGGACGCCTACTTCCAGCCGTTTTATGAATGTTATTCCATTTTAAAAACTTTAAGACATGCCAAGCACCGACTGCGAGTGAAAATACCTCTGGTGAGTACATAAAACTTACTGACCAGCTGGATAGTCATGCACTATTGCCAGACTTTTGACTAAAGGCAAGACTTATTCTTGCCAAAAACCACCAACTCTGACTGGAAGTGATCACCTGACTGATATAACTGTTTAGAGACAGGTGGATTTGTGGAGGAAGAAACTCACTCAATACAATACAAAAGTTTGTAGTTGCAGTACAAAAATTACAGTAAAAACAGTAATATTGTGAAATATTGTGAATTTCAGCATCATTACTCCAGTCTTCAGTGTCACATGATCCTTCAGAAATCACTCTAATATGATGATTTGATGATCAAGAAACATTTCTGATTATTATCAATGTTGGAAACAGTCGTGCTGCTTCATATTTTTGTGGAAACCTTGATACACTACCATTAAAAAGTTTGGGGTAAGAACAATAAAAAATAATAATAATACTTTTATTCCGCAAGGATGCATTAAATTGATCAAAAGTGGGAGTAAAGACATTTATAATGTTGTAAAAGATTTCTATTAAAAAACAACAACGTTGTATTCATCAAAGAATCATGAAAAAATGTATCACAGTTTCCACAAAAAATATTAAGCTGTTAATAAGGTAATTGAGTGCTAACAATAATTGATGATAATCGTGCAGCGAATCATCATATTAGAGTGATTTCTGAAGGATCATGTGACACTGAAGACTGGAGTAATGATGCTGAAAATTCAGCTTTGATCACAGGAATAAATTACATTTTAAAATATATTCAAACAGAAACCAGTTGTTTAAATTCTAAAAATATTTCACAATATTACCGCTTGTAATTGTAATCAAATAAATGCAGCATTGGTGAACATAAGAGACTTCTTTCAAAAACATTATAAAATCGTAATTATTCCAAACTTCTGTCCAGCGCTGTATGTCATGCCAATGTTCACAAATAAATTAGAATAAATACTGACCATTTCACAGACAGGAAAAACAGGAAATACAGTTCTGCTCATGAATATCTCGCTGTCTTGTTACCAAGTGTCTCAAAACTGTCTTTGAAATGCAAAATAAAAAGCCCGTGCACCTGTTGAAGATTGCCATCCGGGATAGAGGCTTTTCACAAGCGCTTTCTAGCTTTCCTGTGCAATATAGATCAGACGAGACTGTGGGCGGCTCGTGGGCATGAGATCCCAGGCTGAGACTCGCTGGCTGGTAACGTTTTAAGGAATTGAACCATAATATATGGTTCAAATTGCAACAGAAGAACAACAGTCTAAGCCTCACTGTTTTTATCTGACAAGAGTGAGTCAAATCAGACTGATACACACGGTGTACTAAAGCTTAGTGTGTGTCAACTGTGTCTAATGCATCGTTATGAGCTTTTTGCCTTTAGGACAGAGTAGTAGAGATAAAACAGGAAAAAAAATTAAATTAAATTATGACAATGATATTTCAACGAGAATGTGATGCAATAACCTGTATTATTTGCTGGAAGTATGCAAGTAAACAACACACAAATAATAAATAAATGAAGGATGTGAACAATTGCATATTGTCATAATTGCCTAGTTATGGAAACTGCATATGGTTGGTTCCAGGTTCACCTGCCCCTGATCGCACGGATTTACGTGGAAAAACTAGACGGAGCTCAATTAGCAAAATGCAGAGATCAAAATGCCGTGTTAAAAACAACAGTCAAATACATTCAGCTCATGGTTTTCATGTCACTATTGTTAACTAAAACACAACAGAATTACTAAAACTTCAATAAAAAAGAAAACTGAAAATATAAATAAAAGCCCATTCAAAATATTAATATCTAGTAGCAAGTTTGCACTTTCAGCAGTGTTATTCAATGACATTTTCAGCAATTGAAAAAGCTGAAATAAAATAAAATATTAGATAAAAAAAGTTTCAAACTTATTTCAAGTTGCAGTATTAAAAAAAAAATCCTTTGTAAAAGCTATATAAAAATATATATAAAAACAATTAAAAATGACAAAAGCACATAACAAAATAGTTAAAATTTAAATAAAAAATAATTTGTATTTTTTTTTTTTTAAATATAGAAATACTAATAGTATATGAATATTGCTAAAATAATACCGACGCTAGACACATTAATTAGCTTCTGTCTGATTTCAGAGGGAAAAATATTCAAATCTATTTTGAATTGTCAAATGCATCATTTTAGCAAGTTTGTGTGTGTTATTCTCAAAAACTATTAAAATCATTTTCGGTAATATTAAAAGCTGAAATAAAAAATATATATAAATATTGGATGAAAAACTTAAACATATTTCAGTTAGTTGCCAAGGCAACATTTCTGATTTTTCATTTAAGTTAAAGTACTAAAATTACTAAAATATATATTCATTTCTTTGCTTCTGTCTGTTTTGGGGAGAAGAATTCTACTAGAAGTCAGATCGGTTTGGTCAGACGCATCATGTTAGCAAGTTTCAGCGGACAGATAATGACTGTGGAGAGATACAGAAAAATCTTCATATTTTACACACCAGTTAAGGGGAATGATTGCTCTGAGGTCTCCTCTGATTGACACACACCCCTACAGGCTGTGATTTGCTTCTAGCCAGAGCTGGAAATGGAGAAAGCCAGAAAGTCTGACAATATGCTAATGCGGACACTTTATGATAATTCAGACACTGGATGCTAATCATGAAGCTCCGCACAGGCGTGACATTTGGTCCGACTCACAGATAGAGGGCAAATATACAAAACAGGACAGTGACACGAATGTCAGCGACTCTGATTAAGTCCCACCACATCGAGCGGTATATCATTCAGGTTTATTTATTGCCAAATAAGAAGAACAAAACATGATGTTCCAGCAGAAAAGACCAGAACTGCTGTTCATGTTGTGCTGGAAAGACTAGCATAAACCAAGTTGGTTTGATGGTCCT